>NC_132911.1:141443730-141759499 GCF_047675955.1 Chlorocebus sabaeus | reverse complement strand
TACATGCCAGATATTATCATAAATATTTAATATGCATTAATAATCCTATTTAACATTTGGGGGTGTATTTAGTGTCAGACACTATGATACATACTATATACCTTAAATTAACTAAATTTTTAAAGTAATTCTGTGGGATGAATATTATTGTCAGACTCTATGTACAGGTAAAATACAGGCTTGGAGATGTTAAATGACTTGCTCAAAGTCACAGCTATCTTGAGAAAAAGTAGAAATTCAATTTTTGTTTAAACCTTGTGCTTTTAATCCCTGAAAGCTGCTTGAGAGTGACCAAGTGCTTTGAAGCAGCAGTGTCTGACACTTAACAAATGCACAAGCCACAGGCTCAATGAAGTTTTACGATTTTTTTTTTTTTTGGTAGAAAACTTTTTACAACTTTGACACAAATACACTAAACCTAGATCGAAAAATAGAACAGAAACTCCTGTCTCTTCCTATCACTATAAACTCCTGAGGCAGTTACAGTCCCAATACCTGTTACCATTGATCATTTTTGCCTGATTTTACACTTCCCCTTATTACTCCTTCTTTGTTTGGATTCCTTCTCTCAACATCATTTTTGTAAAATTCATCCCTATTATGTATTGTGGAAAACCAATCATTCTTATCACATTCCACTGCATGAATATATGACCATTTTACTTATCTATCTTTAGACTTACATTCTGGTTGTTTCCACATTCGAGTGTTAGGAGCAGTGTTGCTATGAACACTTTTGTACATGACTTTTGGTGCACTTATGTGTACATTTCTGTAGGTATATACTAGGCATGAAATGATTGAGTAAAGGGTATGTATATTTTCACCTTTGGTAGACACTGCCAACAGTTTTTCGAAGTGGTTGTACCGATTTGCACCACTTGTATTAGCATATGAAGGTTCGAGTTACGCCATTACTTTACAACAGTTGACATTGTCAGTCTTTTAAGATTGTAGACATTCTAGCAATTGGGTAATGACATCTCATTATGGTTTAAATTTGAATTTCTCTGATCACTAAACAAATTGAATATATTTTCCTGTATTCATGGATCACTTTAATATTCTTTTTTATTTTGCATCTTTTAAAATTGTGTTTACATATTTCTCATTGATTTGAGGAATCAATGAGATTCTTCATGAGATTCTTACATGTCATCTTTGTAGATTTTATACTTGTTCTAGGATTTGTATTATCCTAATGACGTTTTTTGATAAAGTTCAATTTATCAAACATATTTTATTGTTGTAGCTTATTGTGTTCTATTTGAAAAATCTTTATCCTATTCCAATGCTGTGAAGGTATTCTACTGTTTTCTTCTAAACTTATGCATTTCATTTTCACAGTAAACTTCTAAGTTTATCTTAAATTAATTAATTTCAGTCCTAAGGTAGGAATAAAAATTCTTTTTTCCACTTAATATCTTCTGACAGAATTATTTATTTAAAAATTCATTTCTCCCCTTCGTTCTTAGTGTATCTTTTACGTGAATCAAATTATCATAAATGTGGATGTCTGTTTTTGAACTCTGTTTTGTTCTATAGTTTATACTTGCACAAATAACACAATATTATAATCACTGTGACTTTATAATGTCTTACTCTCTGCTAATAAGTCATCCAACCTTATTTCTGTTTATGTGTAGCTCTTACTGTTCCTTTGCATGCTGGTACATATTTTAGAATTAGCTTATTTTCATTGAAAACAAAACCAAAAATATCAGGAGATGATTAGGATCACCCTAAATCTGTTGTCCAAATTAGGTAAAATTGGCATATTTGTAGTAGTGATTCTTCTAGTCCATTAACAGAATATATTTCCCCCTTTATTTGTTTTATTTAATTCTTCTCCTTTGTGTTTTGTAGCATTGTGAAAGATGTCTTGTATGCCATTTATTGGATTTATTACTATTTGACATTTTATTGCTATTTTAAATGGCATTTTAAAATGCATTATTGATATAATTTTGATGGAATATAGAAATACAATTGAGTTTTTTAATATTAATCTGCCTTCAGCAACTTGTTAAATTCATTTATTAATTTTAAAGGGTAGCTGTCAACATCCTTGTTTTTATTTTTATAATTACATAATCTGCAAATAGCAACACTTTGTTTCTTCCTTTTCAATTCATAGATTTCCCATTTTAATACTTTTTTTGCATAGGATACACAATATTTTGTAGATAATATTTATAAGGAAAGGTTGTTTTTATGCACTATAAATTTGTTTCTATTCAAATAGTGTTGACATAAAATGATTTTTCTCCATCTACTGTAATAATCATATAATTTGTATTTATTGTGTTAATATTATAAATTATATTAATTTTCAATTGCTAAGACTTTCCTGAAATAAGCTTAACAAGATTGAAAAATAGTATATCCTCATTTTACTATGTGTCAATTAGATATCAATTTTACATTAATAACTCATTGAAGATTTTTGGATTCATGTTTATAAGAGAAATTGGCTAAGACTTTTTGTTTTGTTTTGTTTTTGTTATTTTCCTTTCAAGCTTCCATATCAAAGTTTTGCTAGGGCCTCATAATGCAAGTTGAGAATTTTTCTTTTTTTCTCATTATCTGGGAAAAGAAAAGAAAATATTGCATTACATTAATGTTGTGGGTTTTTTTTCTACAAATACTTCTAAGAGAGCGAGGGTCAAGTCATTTATTCCTGAAGATCTTTTCCTGTGCATTTTTCAAGTATTTAATGTATATGATTATTCAGATTTTTTGTTTCAGTTTCAGGAAAGATGTGTTTTTATAGCAATTCATCTATTTTATCAGAATTTTAAAATGTTTGACTTACATATGTTAATATGTTATTCATATTTTGTGTATTTTAATTTCTATAGGATCTGGAATGCTGTGTCCTTTCATCATTCTTTGTATTCTCTTAAATGTTCTCTGTTTCTTACTTCGAAAGTATAACTTTGTTCATAAAGTTTCTTATTATAGTGCTCATCTATAGAGATGTCACCTCTTTTATTCCTGATATTTGCAACTTGTATATTCTTTATTTTATTCTTATTTACTCTGGCTAATGATTTAGCATTTTATTGAGCTTTTCAAAGAACTACCTTTTTTCCCATTGTTTTTCAATGCTTCTTTTTGCAATTTTATTGATTTCTGCCTTTCATTATTTTATTTCTCTACTTAATTATTCTTCCAGTTTTTTAGAGTAGAAGCCTAGATCACTGATTTGAGAATGATCTCCTTTTCTAATATAAAATTTAATGCTGTAAATGTCTGTTTAAACATTGCTTTAGCTGCATCCTACATGTTTTACTGTCATATTTTAATTGCAACTTTAAACATTTTTAATTGTCCTTCTCACTTTTTATTTGATCCCTGAATTATTTATAAGTGTGTTGTTAAGTTTTCAAATTTTTCTGTTTTTTAAAAATTTTAAATTTTCATGGCTACTGATTTGATTTGGCTCTGTATCCCCACCAAAATCTTATCTGGAATTGTAATCCTTACAAGTCTCGGGAGGGGCCTGGTGGAAGGTGATCTAAACTGGGGGTGTGCTTGTCATTTGTCCCTTGCTGCTGTTGTGATAGTGAGTTCTCATGAGATCTGGTTGTTTGAAAGTGTGTGGCACTTCTCCCTCACCTCACCTCTCCCACCCACCCCTGTCTCTCCCCTGCTCCACCATGGCAAGACCTGCTTTCTTCCCTTTTTCCTTCGTCATGATTGTAAGTTTCCTGAGGCCTCTTAATCATGCTTTCTGTTAAGCCTGAAGACCTGTGAGTCAATTAAACCTCTTTTTTTCATAAATTACCCAGTCTCAGGTAGTTCTTTAAGACAGTATGAAAACGGACTACTACAGCAAATTGGTACCATGAGAGTGGGGCACTGCTATAAAGATACCCAAAAATATGGAAGTGATTTTGGAACTAAGTAACGAGTAGTGATTGGAACAGTTTGGAGGGCTCAGAAGACAGAAAGATGTGGGAAAGTTTGAAACTTCCTAGAGACTTGTAACATGGTTTTGACTAAAATGCTGATAGTGATATGGACACTGAAGTCCAGGCTGAGGTGGTCTCAGATGGCGATGAGGAACTTATTGGGAACTGGAATGAAGATCACTCTTGCTATGCTTTAGCAAAGAGACTGGTGGCATTGTGTCCCTGATCTAGGGAATCTGTGGAACTTTAAACTTGAGAGATATAATTTAGGGTATCTGGCAGAAATTTGTAAGCAGCAAGGCATTCAAGATGTGACCTGGCTTTTGCTGAAATTGCACAGTCCTCTGCATTCACAAAAAGATTATTTGAAACTGGAACTTTTGTTTAAAAGGGAAGCAGAGCTTAAGAGTTTGGAAAATTTGCAGTCTGACCATGTGGTAGAAAAGAAAAGCCCATTTTCTGGGGAGAAATTCAAACCAGTTGCAAAAATTTGCATAAGTAATGAGGGGTTGAATGTTCATAGCCAAGACAATGGGGAAAATGACTCTAGGACATGTCACAGACCTTCCTGGCAGCACCTCCCATCAGAGGCCCAGAGGCCTAGGAGGGTAAAATGGTTCTGGGGGCCAGGTCCAAAGTCCAGCTGCTCTGTGCAGCCTCAGGACATGATGCCCTGCAGCCCAGCCACTTCAGCTGTGGCTAAAGGGGCCAGGATGCAGCCCAGGCCATGGCTTCCTAGGATGGAAGCCCCAGGCTTTGGCAGTCTTCCACATGGTGTTGAGTCCGTGGGTACACAGACGTTAAGAGTTGAGGTTTGAGAACCTCCGCCTAGATTTCAGAGGATGTATAGAAACATCTGGATGTCCAGGCAGATGTCTGCTGCAGGGGTGACACCTCATGGAGAACCTCTGCTAAGGCAATATGAAAGGCAAATGTGGGGTTGGAGCCCCCAACAGTGTCCCCACTATGGCATTGCCTAGTGGAACTGTGAGAAGAGGGCTACTGTCCTCAAGAACCCAGAATGGTAGATCCACCAACAGCTTGCACTGTGCATCTGGAAAAGCTGCAGGCACTCAATGCCAGCCATGAAAGCAGCTGCAGGGGCTGTACCCTGCAGAGCTAAAGGGGTGGAGCTGCCCAAGGCCTTGGGAGCCCATCCCGTGAATCAGTGTGCCCTGAATGTGAAACATGTAGTTAGAGGAGATTATTTTGGAGCTTTAAAATTTAATGATTGCTATGCTGGGTTTCAGCCTTGCATGGGGCTTGTAGCCCCTTTGTTCTGGTCAATTTCTCTGCATCAGATTTGTTTTATTTAAAGTTTGCAATGTATATCTTATCCCATGCTTTACTTGTAACCTATACACATCATTATGTTTAAGGTATTATTTTTGTTTTTGTTTGTGTCTATGTATGTTTGAGATGATATGTAGTTTGGCTTTGTTGCTATCTAAACTGAAAATATCTGCCTTTTAATTGATATATTTAGAGCATTTACCTTTAATATAATTATGGATATATTTGATTTTAAATGTACCATCTTACTAGTTGTTGTTTTGTGTTTGCTTCATCTGCTTTTTGTTTTCTGTTTTTCATTTTTCTGTTTTTTAATTAATCATATATTTATAACGTTATTTTATCTCCATTATTGGCACATTCTATCTATCTATCTACCTGTCTATCTATCTATCTACCTACCTACCTGCCTACCTACCTACCTATCTTTGATTTTTAATGGTTATCCTACAGTTTTAAAATACCTTTTTAATTCATTATGGCCTACCTTTAAAAGATCCAGGAATCTGACTACTGTGTATATATCTAAAATAAAGTAAACCATTATTTAGAAAGATTTGAATTCTTTTGTTTGTTTTCTACAGCACTATTCACAGTAGCCAAAATATGGTTTCAGACTAAGTGCCATCAACAGATGAATGGATAAAGAAAATATGGTGCATATGCACAGTGGAATATTATTAAGCCATAAAGTAAATGAAATCCTGTCATTTGCAGTAATATGGATGGAACTGTAGGTCATTATGTTAAGTGAAATAGGCCAGACACAGAAAGACAAATATTACATGTTCTGACTACCTGGGGGAGCTAAAAATGTAGATTTCAAAAAGAGAATAGATTGGTGGTTACCAGAAGCTCAAAAGGGTGGCAATGGGGAGCGGGGGAGTGAAGAGAAGTTAACTAATGGATATAAAAATGAAGTTAGATAAGAGAAAAAAGACTTAGTGTTCAATAGATTGATAGAGTGATCACAGTTAACAATAATCTGTTTTATATTTCAAAATAGTTAGGAGCAAATAATCTGAATGTTTCCAGCATAAAGAAAAGAAAAATGCTTAAGGTGATGGATATCTCAATTACTCCAATTTGATCACATTATGTGAATATATCAAAATATCACATGTACCTAGAAAATATGTACCTCTGTTATATGTCAATAAAAATAATATAAAATTTCATGTAAAATGTTGAAAGCTTATAGTCTTATAAGAATATAATTTCAATCACTTCTGTCTTTTGTTCTATTTTGCAATGCATTTCTCTTTACGTATGTTCTAAAGCTACAATCTATTTGTACTATTTTTGCTTTCAATAATTATCCTTTAGAATCTTTTTAAAGGAGAGATGCTTTTATATTTATCTTCTTTCCAGGTCATTAGTTTCTTTATGTAAATCTAATTTTAGTCTTGTATCATATTGTTTGTGCTTAAATATCTTTTTAAAAGATTCTTTGTAACATAATTCTGCTAGTTTTAAGTTTTGTGAGATTTCGTTGATTTGTTTGAATTTTTCTTTATTTTTGAAAGAGATTTTACTGGAGTTCGAATTTTGAACTGAGAGTTTTATTCTAAATGATAACTATTTTCCCAAATATTTACCCATTTTCCATTCTTTTTGTCTTTTTCCTACATTTTTGTGTTTCCTTTTGGGTCATTTTACTTTTGATTAAATCATATCTTCTGGAATTCATTTAGTGTAAGTCTGATGGAAATTAAATTAATACTTTGTATGGAAAGTCTTTATTTTATCTCCTTTGAGAATATTTTTATTGGATATATTATTTCAGTTTTTGTTTGTTTGTTTTCTTCCAGCATTTTGAAGACATGTTCTCTTGTCTTTTGGCTTTCATCATTTCTGATGATAAGTTCTATATCATTGATACTGTAGAGTCTTTAAAGGTATTGAATCAGTTCTTGTATTTTGTTTTTATTTTTTAAACTGAATGCTTACAAGATTATCTCCATGATTTACATTTACAAGACTACTACTTAAATAACCCCATTGTGATTTACTTGCTTTATTTATTTGCCTTGGGGCTTATAGTAATTCCAGAATTTCTGGCTTGAGTTATTTGTCAGTTTGGGACAATTCTTAGCCAATATCCCTTCAAATATTTATTCTCCCTTATATTATCCTTCTTCCCTCTGGGTATTTATTTTACGTGCACTGGATCTTTCTATTATGTTTTATGTATCTCTTGTGTTTTTATGTTTCTGTGCTTTCTGTCTCCTTTGCTCTCCATTTTTGAGATATTCCTAACTGACCATCTTCCAGCTCATGAACGTTCTTCGCAGCCATGCCCAACAAATTGTTTGACCTATCAGTTAAGCTGTACATTTTACTTATGAATTTTTCATTGTTAAGATTTTTATTTGTTTTTTTGTACAGATTCCAAATTTCTAAAGATTTTCATCAACATTATAATAAATTATTTTAAAGTCCACGCTTGAGATCTCCAATATCTAAGTTACATATGCATCCATTCTATTTTCTTTTTGTTTTTAGCATGAGTCCTGTTGAGTGTGTCTGAAATAATTGCTGAACATTGTGGAGGTTCTGCTTACTGGTATCTTTCCCTTGAGAGCATTTATCTTTGTGTACAGCAGTGGATCAGATCTCCTCAGTCCACCCAAGGACTGAACAGATTTGAAACTGCTTAGTAGTCTTTGTAAGGCTTGCTCTTCCTCTATTTTACCATTCCTAGAATTCAGTCCTCCAGAGGTGCTAATTTAGAGTGAGGGATATTTCTTAGGATCTTTCTTAGTGGGTCTTGAGTTGCAATTATTGTTTTTCCTCCATAGCGACATTTATAAAAAAACTCGGTTCTCTTTTTCAGCTGCTTTCTGAGTGACTTGTTAGTCTCTTAGGCTGTTCAATTGGTTGGCAAATGCTTCAAGGGAAAAACTGGCAAATGATGTTCAGTTTAATTTTCTGCTTCACCGTCTCAGAGTTTTGCTTTTTAAGTGCTGGTTCTTGTAACCTTAAACTCTGGTATTTTTCTTCCCAGCCCAGTGAGATTACCTGAGGTCTGGCGGGTTTGCGGCTTTTACGATCTATCCCTCTACCTAACTTCTTCGTTTTCTGCCTAAAGACAAGAATCACTAAATTTCTCAGCCAAAAAGCAACATGCAAATGTTGGGCTCAACTCAATGAGCTTCTGTATTCTCCTTACCTCGATATTTGGCTCTTCACATCTTAGTTGTTGAGCATCTCCTTAAAGTCTTCAAAAGATATGTTTCTGTTGTATTTTATCTGTTTTTATACTTTTTCTTGATGGAGACATGGTTTTGCTGTAACTTTCTCTAGCACAGATGGAAGTTAGGCATAGTTTATTAACTCATGGTGCTTGATATAATATGTAACATATAGTAGATAACTAATTTTATACATATGTATGTATTCAATTAATTTCCTCACTGTTTAGTAAGGGATGTACATCTAAACAAATACAATAAGACACAGCATGCTAACACTGCATGATAAGCATATCCAAAATAGAGTTATGCCAAAGGGAGTAATGAGCCACTCTACCAGAGGTTGTTGTTGGGTCCGAAATTCATAACAAAGGGAAAGGTATTGTGTCTGGATCTTAAAAGAAAAATGATGGTGTTCCAGTCAGACCAATGTGTGAAAGAAACATCCCAGAAGACAGAGAAGTATGTGTAAAACTCCAAAGGTTTAATATGCCACTGTGCTTTAAGGAAGCTCTAATTTGATCTGATTTTATCTTCTGTGGTGGGTTAATCAACAGCGAATTACTTGAACGATTTTTATTAGGGGAGTCATTGGTTCAAATTAATATGTCTAGAAAAATACTAGAAATAAATACCTCAGAATTTGGCAGTAGTTACTGATAAGATAGAGTGTGTGGGTGATTTGTTTATGCACGGTTATGGGCTGCATAACAATGGTTTGATTAAAGATGGAGCACAAATATGATGATGGTCCCATAAAATTATATTGAAGCTGAAAAATTCCTATCTCCTAGTGACTTCCTCGCCATCGTAATGTTGTACCACACATGTCACACACATGTTTGAGATGATGCTGATGAAAGTAAGTCTACTGTGTTGCCAGTCCTATGAAAGTATCATGCATATAATTATGTATGGTATATAATACTTGATCATGATAAAAAGCAACTATATTGCTGGTTTATGTTTTTACTATACTGTATCATTTTTTAATCTATATTTTAGAGTGTACTTCTTCTAGTTACATATTAAAAAGTAAACTGTAAAACAGCCTCAGGCAGGTCCCTCAGGAGGTATTACAGAAGAAGGAGCTGTTACCTAAGAGATGACAGCTTCATGCATGTTATTGCCCCTGAACACCTTCCAGTGGGACAAGGTGTGAAGGCGGAAGACAGTGATGTGGATGATCCTGACCCTGGGTGGGCCTCAGCTAGTGTGTGCTTGTGGCTTAGTTTTTAACAAAAGTATTTAAAAAGTTTCAAAAAAAGATTTTGACCATAAAAATGCTTATAGGATAAGTATACAAAGAAAGAAAATGTAGTTTTACAGCTGCACAATGTATTTGTGTTTTCAGTGAAGTGTTATTACAAGAGCTAAAAAGTTAAAAAAATAAAGTTGGTAAAGTAAGTTATAGTAACCTAGGGTTAATTTATTGTCGAAGAGAAATCTTTATAAATTTAATGTAGCCTAAGTGTACAGCATTGATAAAGTCTACAGGAATGTACAGTAATGGTCCAGGCCTTCATGTTCACTTGGCATTTACTCCCTGACTCACCCAGACCAGCTTCCAATCCAGCAAGCCCCATTCATAGTAAGTGCTTCAGATGAGTGTACCATTTTTTATCTATTATATTTTTTACTGTACATTTTCTATGTTTAAATAGACAAATGCTTATCATTGTGTTATTGCCTATAATATTCTGTACAGTAATATGCTGTACATATCTGTAGCCTACATATTATATAACCTAGATGTGTAGTTGGCTACAACATCCAGATTTGTGTAAGTATACTCCGTGATGTTCTCACAATTACAATATTGGCTAATAGCACATTTCTCAGAATGTATCCCTATTGTTAAGTGATGCATGACTGTTTTTGTGAATGTGCTAACATTTCTACAATGAACATATATAGCTCTTATAATCAGGTAACCAGGGATATAGACATATGGAGTTCATTCAGTGGATAATTACTAGGGAATAGTTTCCACTGAATTAATTGAATGGAATTCCCAAATGTAAACTCTTATTTTAGGTCTAGAGTTCAGTTCATGACTGTGTTTTTTAACTGTTCAAAGAAAGAATATACTCTCAAATGCAGAAGTCTTTGTTTCACCATAGCTTTTATTAATGGGCCACTCAGGCTTTTTTTACATAATTTTTTTGCCTTGACTCAACTCCTTTTAGGGTTGGTCATTTATAAAGACTGCAGAAAAAGATTTCTCATGGGGGAACTGCTGAATGGACTGAAAATTACTGGTGAGTCTCTTGGCTATGATTTGCTCAATACATTTCATCTTTATCATAATAAACACCTACACAGCATATTGTTTTCTTAGCAAATGCATTGTTCTAAAGGAAATGAAGAAGTCATTTCAGAAATACTTCATAGCCATAATGTGGGCAAATGTTTACGACTGGACCATAGAATGCTGTGTTGAAGGCAGTGCTTCTCAACCTTGCTGCTTTATCATGGCTTTTCTAACAAGACTTTTTAGACACTGTTTTTCTTACTATCCCCCCATAAAATTTCAATCCCCTGGATACATCACGATGTATCTGTTTAGTGCAGTATGATTATTTGTGCTTTATACACAGAAAAACACGGTTTTCTCCCCCTTCACCTACAACCAATTTCCATTCCCTTAAGAATGATATTGATACTGAGAATAAATGATGGAAGGTTTACAGAACGGCACACCCAGTGGAGAGGAAATATCATAATGGGCCAATGAGATTTTAAGGCATGAAGAGGAGATGAATAAGATCAAAAGAATAATGCTGTCCCTATGTGTTATCAGATAAAATAAGCTGAGGAAAATAAATAAAACCTTTATTTCTGTTTTTTTCTTCTTCTTCTTCTTCTTTTTTGACAGAGTCTCTCTGTCGCCTGGGCTGGAGTGCAGTGGCACAATCATGGCTCACTGCAACCTCCACTTCCCAGGTTCAAACGGTCCTTCTGCCTCAGCCTATCACGTAGCTGGGATTATAGGTACCTGCCACCATGGCCGGTTAATTTCTGTATTTTTAGCAGAGACGGGGTTTCACCATGTTGGTCAGGCTGGTCTCGAACTCCTGAGCTCAGGTGATCCACCCACCTTGGCCTCCCAAAGTGCTGGGATTACAGGCGTGAGCCACCGAACCTGGACAATAAAACCTTTCTTTAGAAATCAAAATTTAACACAATTTGTATTAGTTAAGGCAAAGAAGTCCAGCAAACAAATAAAATCCAATGTTTTAATTGTTTATCATAATGTTATTCCTCACGTCACAGTCCTAGACAAAGGTTTACTCTTGGCACGTATGGCCCTCCTCCATTAGTTATTCAGGAATCCAAGATAATAGTATGTTTTCTATCTTCAGTGCTTGACTTCTATGGCTTGGCTATATAGCCAGGAAGGTGACAGAGCATGGAGGAGGATGTAAATTTTTTTTTTTTTTTTTTTTTTTTTTTGAGACGGAGTCTTGCTCTGTTCCCCAGGCTGGAGTGCAGTGGCTCAATCACAGGTCACTGCAACCTCTGCCTCCTGGGTTCAAGAGATTCTCCTGCCTCAGCCTCCCAAGTAGCTGGGATTACAGGTGCCTGCCACCACGCCTGGCTAATTTTTCAACAGAGACGGGGTTTCACCATTTTGGCCAGCCTGGTCTCGAACTCCTGACCTCAGGTGATCCACCCACCTTGACCTCCCAAAGTGCTGGGATTATAGGCATGAGACACTGCACCCAGCCTAGAATATTTTTATATACTAGGAAGGCTGGGAAGTAGTACACACCACCTCTGCCAAAACCTCAGCAGCTAGAAGTCAGTCATGGTGATACCTAATTATAAGAGGAAATGGTTTTCAGTGAAGAGCCAGAATTATCTCAAAGAAATATTGCTTAGGTGGGCTTTAACTACTGCTGATGTATTATCCCACTTTCTCTTCCAACAGCCCTACAAAAAATGTTATCATGCAAATGGGGACTAAGTTTCAGAACTCAGATGAGCCAAATGGTTACTTCTCTTGAGAGATAAATATGCACTTGGAACTGAAGACAAATAAAAAATTTCAGAATCCCAGAAGCCCTGGGGAAGGAGTGGGAAGAATAAAACCAGGCAGGCCTTGCTTGAGAGTACATTTCTTGTAACAGGGCTATAATTCTTTCTGCCTGGTATCATTAACAAGGTGACAATTTGGCCTAAGAAAATTCACGAAATCCATTTTGAAAGAAAATTTTGAGTGGAAAATGCCCAAAGAGTGGAACAATGGGGAAGCTTCTCAATCTGCTTACTCCAAAGAAAGTATTAAAGGAATTATAAACACTTACCTAATAAGTTAATTTTTAATTGTAAAATAGACCATCTTCAATTTTTTGAAGAACCCTTGTGTGGAAGAATGTGATCTCATAGAAACAGCAGCCAAAAGAAAGTTCTCCTATTGCTTTTTATTTCCCTTTGCTTGAAAAAAGCTAAACAGCATAGAAACCTCCAAAAGGCTACCGCGTTCTCTTTGAATTTTTTCTCTGCAACTGCACCTGGAACAGCTCCCTGCTGCATTTTACTACCTCTGTTTATAAGAGCAACACTGGCTCTCCTGAAAATTGGACCAAATTCCAACAAGTCAGCAACCTGCAAGAAGACAACGTACAGTGCCTCTCAGTCGTATTTTCAGGCCCCAGAAGTCCTATTTTTTTTTCTGTGATATTCATAACATCATAGCTCTTTCTACTTTTTGGGTTTTTTTTGGTTTTGTTTTGTTTTGTTTTGTTTTTTTGAGACAGTCTCACTCTTGTCATGCAGGCTGGAGTGCAATGGCGTGGTCTTGGCTCACTGCAATCTCTGTCTCCTGGGTTCAAGCCATTCTTCTGCCTCAGCCTCCAGAGTAGCTGGGATTACAGGTGCCCACCACCACACCCAACTAATTTTTGTTTTTTTTAGTAGAGACAGGATTTCATCACGTTGGCCAGGCTGGTCTCGAACTACTGAGCTCAGGTGATCCGCCCGCCTCGGCCTCCCAAAGTGCTGGTATTACAGGCATGAGCCACGGTGCTTGACCCCTATTTTTATCCTGATTTTTATACAAGCGTTTTCTAGGACATATGGAAAGTTACTTGTGACGGAAAGTTACTTGTGTAGTTTTATTTCTGCTAAGACACTGCACTTACCTGATGACAATAATCACATCTTCTCTTTGACCTGAAAACTTGCCTGGCATCAACCTCATGAATCATTTTTCACAAAACTTCCAGGAAATTTTCACTTACTGGCCATATTGGTAACCCTTATCCATGTCCACAGATAGCAGAGTTGAGGTTTGAGTGCAGATATAAGTAACTCAAGATCCTATCTCTTTGAGTTTTGCCATTATATAAATTATTTTATTTTTTCACGGAGTCAATAAAATCTGATTTTGATCATTGATTTAAGCATAAGCTCCAGTCAGTGTCCTCAGTTGCAGCTAACAGAACTCCCTTTAGATGATTAAGCAGAAAGAAATTGTATTAAACACAAGGATACCTCTAATCACTAGCAGGGTTGCACATCAGGCTCTAGTCTGAGCTTCCTGGAGTGACTTCCAAAACCATACTGCAGAATGAACTCTCCAGGGAGTTTCTACTTTTACAAGGTCAGGAAACTGTGAATTAAAAAGCCCAACCCTATTAGCAAGATTCAGAATTATGCTGCTTTGGTTACAATCCTTGTAGGTCAAATGAGTGCCTCTTATATCCTACCACTCTCCCCATGGGTAAATTCCAAACAAAACTTCCCTTAGGTGTTAATGTCTCTGATTGGTGGATTCTAAATTTGAACCAGCACCTCTGGGAAATGTAGTTTTTAGCTTTCTTTCCTTTGTAAACCAGGTGAGCCATGGGATGGGCATTAAGTGGGCCAATTCACTGAACTTCTGTATTCGGATGAACAAATCTACTTTTGACAAATCTCTTGGCCCCTCTTCACCTTTGTCTTTTTGTGTAAAGATAGATGTTATGTCGGTACTGCCTGCCTCTCAGGGATGTTTGTCAGAATGGCATGCTGACTGTGAATGCCCTTTAAAAACAGACACAAGTATCTTCAAGATGTTGTAATTAATATAGACATTAGAGAATGTGTGAGCAAAACTTAGAGGTCATTTTCTCCCTAAATGGACAATTGTATGTGGCCTTAAGAGTGTTAATAGGAAGGAGGCAGCCTAACATTTATCCAGTACATGCCATGTGCCAGGAACATTTACAGATGACTTGATAGTGTCCCCCATATTCATGAATCATAATGATGCTGGAGCTTAGAAGCAAACTCTTTCCTCACGAAGATGATTTGGTTTTGTTGAATGCCATAGCAGGATGGGATGATCACAAGACAGACATCATTCCTCTTCAAAATAATGGAGTATTCTATTTATTAAAAGTATCTGGAATTCTATTGTATGTGAGTCTGTGCAGGGAAACAATGAGTCTCAAAGTGAAGAAAAACCTGGATTCCTGGTTCCTGCAGCACTTTTGTTCAGATGCTCTCTGTTATTTTGCTACATAAAAAGGGAGCTTGAATTTCATGTGAAGTATAAAAACCAAGGAGAGAAATCCTGCTTGGGGCCATCAAGTATTATAGCATTGTGGTCATGAATGATTAAATAGATAGGGGAAGTATAATTCTCAATAAACACCAAATGAATTGTTTAGATGAAACTCAAAGTTTGCTAGTTGAATTTTTTAAAAGGCACATAATTCTTTATTTGCTTTTATTTCCTCTCCATCCCAAAAGAATATTGAACGATGGAACTTGGGCGGTACAAATGCCTTGAATTCTTAGTCCTCAGTGTTGTTTTGTTTTAATTGGCTCTTTTAAGGGAACTGTGTGGTCAAGAGGCAAGCACAGAGCAGAGAGAGGGAGAAGGGGGCAGTCTGCACCGGCCTGGGTTTTGATCTCCCATCCATTACTTATTAGACTGAGATTTCTGGCAATTTTACTGAACTTTTGGATACACAGTTTCCTCATCTTTAAAATATGGATAATTATTGCAATTTCAGGAGCTTAGTGACTATTGAATTAAACATAAATGTAGAATGTTTATTGTGACAATAGTGTTAATAAGTGGTTGTCCTCCTACACTCACTTTTTCCCCTAAATCCAGAGTCACTAAAATCCAAGAGTCCCTTAAATACAGAATATCATCTCTAAAAAATATGGCTGACAGTAATATAGTTAGTATCATATATATTTGTGATTAATGGGACAAATTACCCCATTAATTGCCAGGGTGGGTGAAGGGCAATATCAATTGAGGTGCCCAGTCATGACCAGAGGAGTAGGCACACTCTCTGTATGTGATGGCATTGGTTATTGGTTCCAGAGAAGGCGTGGTTAGCAAGAAAATCCTGCACAAATAACCCATTACCTACTGGATAATAGGAATGTAGAATTCTTTTGATGGGATATCCATGAAGGGTAAGATTATTCCCTTAAGGCAGAAAAAATCTGTAGCGTTTCCTTGTAAGCTACATTCCTTGTAAGTTTCCTTTCATGTTACAAAAGCAAGATTCCAGGGGCCAGAAAAAGGGTAAGCAAGAGAAGGAAATGAAGGAGTTCTAGGAGGAGATGTTTATTAGACAGATTACCAATTACCCAGACAGAGACTTGCACAAAGAACAAATGGAGACTGTAAAGACCCTAACTGGGGTTGAGGAAGAGTCTGTGCCATAGAGAGTTCATTTATTAAAACTGGAGTACGAATCCAGGATGGGGTAGCCAAAGGGCCCCGAGACTTGGCCCTACAGAAACTAATGAGTGACATCCTGGTGTAAGTTGGGTGGAATGAACAGGGTGTGGGTTACAAGCTGGCTACTTGGCCTGACGATAGGAGCTTCTGTTACTTCAGTAAAAATCTAAAAAGTCTACTCTAACCTCTTTTCATAGAACATATAGTGTATTCCTCATTGGCCTTAAAACTTACACTTGAATTCAAGATATCTAGTTCAGAGTTTTGATCCCTCTGTTTCTTAAGTTAGTCATTCAACTTGTGAAACACTAGTTCATCCTAACAACTGGGTTGTAAGCATCCAGTGTGGTAGTAGGTATGAAGAAATAGAGCTGTGGTTATTTTTTGTCCTAATCTTGTGCTACCTCATACGTTAACAACATGTGTCTATGGAACCCTTAAAATATGTTGAAATTGAGGTATTCCGTAAGTGTAAAACGCACGCTGAATTTCAGAGACATAGTGTGAAAAATGTAGAATACTATCCTAATATTTTTTATACTGATCACGTGTTGAAAATAACATTTTAGACATATTACATTAAACATAACCCACCATAATGTCTGTGGAAAATAAAAGGAAAAGTTAAATAGAATATATTGTTGAAATTAATTTTACTTGTTCATTTTAACTTTTAAAATGTCTATCAGGTAGTTTTAAATTACATATGTGGCTGACCTTATATTTCCTTTGGAGAGTGCTGCTCTACACAGTCCTTCTCCTTCTTCAGGCAACAGTTCTGATTTTTATTTGTGGAGTAGCTCCAGTCCTAATGGTAGAATATATGAGTAAGCACAACACATTACACTGGCGATTGCTTCAGGAGTGAACCTTGATTCAGTCTCATCCACCAGACAGCATGTGATGACAATGGCAGTGTAGTGTAACCTGTACAACTTCTACTTGACAATGCAGAGTCTAGCATGCTAGGGACTCTCAGACAGAGCCTGAGAATGAAGTCAATCAGAGGAAGCAGATCCAAAAGCTGGCTCAGATAAACACTCAGATGGTCCCTGAAGCCAGATTCATCACATGGGTTTTCCAGTTCCATGAACCAACACACCTTGTTGCTTATGTCACATCAGACTTCTTTTTTTCTACTTCTAATACGAAGAATTCTAGTTATTTCCAAGGACCTTTCACCGGTGAAGAAGGTCCTGCATATGCACTGCCTGCCTGTGCTGATCACTTCTTCTGGATAAGGTGAAGCTTAGGAATCTGTAGTGACTTGTCCAAAACCAAGAGGTAAAAAAAAGCTCAGGTAGTGAAGTAGCAGAGGAGCCTCCTTACTCCCAGACAATGCAAATCCCACTGCCACTCTGGCGTAAGAGTGAGAATAAGTGATGTACAATAGTCCAATTTTGGATGTTCAAACACTGGGTCTGGCTCATATTCCCTTCATCTCTCCTCCCCTGTCTAGCCTTGTAGCATGTACACCAACCCTGATTCTAAGCCAGTTTTTCCTTGTCAGGAATCAAGGCTCAGGGTACATTAAACACTTTGGGCTATCAGCCAGAGAGTCTTGAAATATTATTATTGCCTTAAACTCCAAATCAATTGTATGTTGAATAAGCCCTGAGTACCTGCTTAACCATGGTGTGCATCTTTCTCTTGAACCTTGAATCCTAGGCTAAGGGTGGGGTCTTTCCTTACCTTAGTCACTGGCATCACCACTTTGCACTGACTCTAGGAGGGGTGAGTAGGGCATGGGAAGAAGGGATGTTTTACTAAGTAAGCCCTCCACATGGAATTGTAAGCTGGAACACAGGCTTCCCCCTTAACGAGAAGGACCATAGAGAAAGATGCAACCAAGCCGTACACGAGTACATTTTCTTTTTGCATAACCCACACATCTACTGGTCTAGCTAGTGCCTCAACACCAAGATCACAATAATCTCAGCTTGTGGTGGCTTTTCTAAATAACCCTCTAGAACAATTAATTTCTTCAATACTTTTCTGTGCCTCTGAATTGTCTCAATCTCTGAATGAGGATATAGTGGAGACGCCCAAAAAAGTCCAGACTTGACATTTGTGTGAGCCCACTTAGCACGTTAGACATGGGGAAACATGCGTGCGTTGGTAAAAAGCTCACCATCTCATCAACAGGAGGGAAAAGGCAGTTGAATGACTAGATGCTGCTGGTACATTTCTGAAAAATAAGAGCATGTGAAATATGAAAGTAGTTCTAAGATTTTCTACTTTCTAAATTATAATTAAAAATCCTGCATAATGACCATCTTGGAGCCTGCTGAACCTGAGGTGGGAGCTCTGAATGCTGGAGAACATATGTTTCCAAACACCAGCCTGCCTTTTCCTTCTCAACAGGTGTCTGAGAAAAGCCTGGAATGTGCTGCACTCGGAGCCATATGGGGAGAGTGGAGGAGGGGGCAGCCTTTGCACTTCCTCTCGTAGAACTTCTCCAGTATCTCACTGTGGCTATTACTTTTTCACACGTGGGGTGTATGTATGTGCAGCACAGAATGCTGTTGACCCTTTTCAAGATTAGCATGACTAAGTCCCTTGTTAGATAGATGAGCTTTGTTTCTTTATTATTTATACATTATTATACATTTTAGGTGTTGCATAGTAAAATTTTAATGGGTAAATAGAGAAAAAGTAAATCATGTATTCTGAACTTAAAAAAAATTCTTAGATGCTATCAGAGGAAAAAACAAAAGTTGTTTATTGTGAATAGCATAGATTGAATTCATTGATGTTCACTCCAAACTCCCTGTAAGTATTCTTGTCTCACAGGGGTCAGCGACCTATGTATTTGCTAAGTTTTCTCAACTGTACTTGCTACTAGGTTTCTAGATGTGATTTACAGCATTCCAATTAGGCGTTTCTTTGAATTCAGAACTAGGATAAGGTGAAAGGCGTCTATTTATTTGATGCTGATTGTGGCCTGATTGTGGAACTGGTGGTTTGCAGGTGGCTTCCCTGATTGGCAGGCAATGTTCTGATACTAAAGCCTCCTCATCCCCAAGGAGCAGCAGCACCTGGCGAGCTAGTTATGCACTGAGCTTTGGGGCCCCTTCCTGGAAGCTCACTTTAGTAGTCTGTTTCTTCAGCCATCCCAACAATTCGGTGATCTGCTTAGTACTCTAATAACTAGCAGGAGACAATTTCATTCTCTGAAACTTAACCTTAATTGAAATATTATTCAATGAATCTGCTTAAAAATAGGAAAAAAATGAATTTAAAACAGAATGTAGTATTCCAAGTAGGAGAAGACTGACATTATCGGCATCACAGCTTCTGTCCAGACATCATCTTCTTCTCAGTGCTGCTGAAACCCTTCTTTCACTTGGGGTGTGTGCAGTCACAAAACCCTGTTGACTCCTACTAAAATTTGTACAAATGAAGTCCTCAAACTTTCTAAAAAGTGTATTCTGTCCCTGCTGTTCTTCCTTTAAGAGATTCTTGGGCTTCTGTTCATCTCTTGGAGCAAATGTTTCCTCATCTCCTTTAAATTAGGCCAGGCAGAAAGTGGAAAAAGGGCCGTCTGGACTGTTTAACAGATCAAGGAAATAAAGTTTATGTTTCATCTTTAGAAGGGAAGGGAAAAGGCAAGGTGAGTATTATAAAGTCACAAGGAAGGCAGAGCATGGTGGCTCATGCCTGTAATCCCAGCACTCAGGGAGGTTGAGGTGGGCAGATCACCTGAGATCAGGAGTTCAAGACCAGCCTGGCCAACATGGCAAAACCTGTCTTTACTAAAAATACAAAAAAAATTAGCTGGCGTGGTAGTGTGCGCTTGTAATTCCAGCTATTTGGGAGGCTGAGGCAGGGGAATTCCTTGAACCTGGGAAGGGGAGGTTGCAGTGAGCTGAGATGGTACCACTGCACTTCAGCCTGGGGGACAGAGTGAGACTCTGTAAATAAAGTCATGGGCGTGATGGGAGGCTCTGCATGTGACTGTGGGGCCTGTGGATGAGGCTCCACATGGTTCCCAAGTGGCATGGTGAAACCTTCTCGAGGGAGAGGCTGTCAACCAGCCTTTCTTATAAGCAGTTCATTGTGCTCAAATGCTTAGAAAGAAAACAGCTGTTAAAAGCAGACACCATGGTAAAAACCACATGGGTATTCTGTGGGCAAGAAACCACAACACAAAGAATGTTTGACTCCTTTCTTTAAAGACTCATGAGAGAGGAAATGAGTCTGGATTCAAGTTCTACGTTCTTTGTTCTATTTTTTAAAAAATATATATGCAGATCAACATCCCAGACATAGATAGAGACTTGCTCCAAAGCATATTGGTCATCATTCTGAGAGCCGCTAGCATACCATTCTCTAATTCTGTATCTATGCAGCTCTCTCTTCCACTGAAGGGCTTCTTCAGGAAGGGCTGTCTATGTCACAGTAGCAAAAACATGCATCTCAAAACTGGGCCAAAGCAAATTAACATCCAAGCTTAGCCAGTTTTTAACGCTACTTTGTCCACAGTTTTAAATTCCCACCATGGCTGCTTCATTAATAAAAATGGGTAAAATAATGCCTCATAACTCAAGCCAGAATGAGATAACGTGTGAAAGGCGCTTACCAGAATGTCTGACTCTTGGAGAGCAATCAAAACCACCAGCTAATATGTGCTATATTTATTTCCAGGACTGAGTCCTAGAGCATCCAGTAAATCATAATAAATAACAAATGCTAATCGACTCTGAGTGCATAAATGAAGGAACTTTGAGTCAGAACTGAGTTCAGTTCAGTGGCTTACCCCGTAGTAGTTAAGGACCTTGGACAAAACTCTCTCACCGTACCACTGGAGTCCTTATTTATTAAGTCATAATAACAGCTTATTTCTCACAGAGATACTATGATAGCAAATATGAGTATGTAGTTGAAAGTTCTTTGTAAATCTCTATAAGTGAAGGCTATAAATATGGGTTAAGGATTACTCTTTGTCTCTGCCAGCGTTCTTACTTGCTGGTTCTCAAATCTGGAAACATCCCTACAAGACCATCAGTTTTGTCCTCAGTGTATTTTCCATGCAAATGGAAACCTGAAAAAGAGCTGCTTCTTCTAAAGGCTGAAAAGAACTCTGCTAAGTTGTGTGTCAGCAAAAGGGACTCCTTGAGCCTGCTGGTGGAGACACTGGGGCAAACGGAGTGTGTGTGTGTGAGACACTCCCATCCTGTGAGGGAGTGGCTGTCAGAATCATGGCACAGTCCCTGGGACTCACTTTCTTAGTGACACAGCTCAGGGGCTGGCTGATGAAGGCTCCTTAGCTTAGAGCCATGGTGCAAGTTCCAGCACCTAACTCAGCATCTGTTGGGATGCTTCTGCTGGAAGCGCAATGCTCACCATAAAGATGGGCTGTCCTCCAGCAATGCATTTGAAACTCTGCATGGATATCTAATAGAAATAATGAATAAAAGCAAGCTGGCTCCTAAGTTAGTCCACAGTTACCACTTTAGTTCATGATATAGCTGAATTCTGTTCAGTCATAATCTAGACCTGAGTTCTAGAACACATATGAAAAAGGAGAAGCAAGGAGAAAATGTGCGAAAGCAGTTCTTATGTATTTTCTGGATATAAATTCAGCTTGAACTAATTTAAAATTTGGCAATATTTGCATTTGGGAATTAACTACCCAAGAGACAAATGTCAACCTAGAGCAGTTGAATGTATGGGGAAATAAAACAAGGGTTTTGGAACTAAGCATCAATAGGTTTGAATCCAGTTCTGTTATTATTACCTAGGTGACCTGAAACAACATTTTTAACTTCTCTAAGCCAGATTTTCCTCATTCATAAAACAGAAATAATATTATTTGCCTCATTTTATTTTCATGGGGACATTGAGATGATATTGATAAAGCTCCCAGCACCCAGTGGGTAAACATGACCTTTCCCTGTACCTTTTCTTTCTCTCCTCTGGCAAGATCAAGAAGTGGCACAGGCGGCCATGTCGGAATGTTCCAAAACTATGCTGTATTCTTCCTTATCTTCTTTCTGCAAACCCTAGGTATGGTCCTGTGCTTGGTTCTAATGAGATCTTCATCCATAGCTATGAGGTATGGTCCTGTACTTGGTTCTAATGAGCTCTCTGACCATAACTGTGACTATGGCCGTCCTTCCCCTTCCCTGTTGGCAACTTTTGCCCAGCCTTCAATTTTACCTGCCTTGTTCATGGACCAGCTCCAACATTGGATCAATGACGTCTGTAAACCCAGCCAGGTTTCAGCGTTGCCTTCACCCGCTGCTTGTTAGATGGGAAGTGAAACTAACTCATGGGTCAGTATGGATTCTGTTTTATATAAAATCCATCTGTACCTGATTAAAAAGCAAACAGAAGCTGGGTGAGGTGGCACCCGCCTATAATTCCAGCACTTTGGGAGGCGAGGTGAGTGGATCACCTGAGATCAGGAGTTCAAGACCAGTGCCTGGCCAACATGGAGAAAACCCGTTTCTACAACTACTACTAATAAAAAATTAGCCAGGTGTGGTGGTGCGTGCCTGTAGTCCCAGCTACTTGAGAGGCTGAGGCAGGAGAATCACTTGAATCTGGGAGGTGGAGGCTGCAGGAGTGAGTCAGATCACTTCACCTCACGCCAGCCCGGGCGATAGAGGGAGACTTCATCACACAAACAAACAAACGAAAAAAGAAGTAAACCCAAAACACTATTACAGATGATAATAATTACCAAAATAGAAAAAATAGCAATTCTAATGTCATGTCAATTTTGTGCCCTTGACTTGCCAGGCTCTTTCCATTTAATTGAAAGGAACCACTCTCACCCAACCTTCCCCAGAGAAACAGGGATTTTCCTATCACAAAGATCAGAATACATGGGAATTGGTGATTTGGCCTGGGTCGTATGACTGATTAATACATAAAATCTTCCATTAGACTGGAGGTTTGTTGTGCATCAAAATCTGTGTGTTTTCCATTAAAGACATCTTTCTGCTTTCCTCATTCAGCAAACTGTTTCCTCCTGTGCTCCAGTGCCCAGAAAGACTGTTGTACCCCTGGTAGACGAGACAGAAGACACTTTGCTTACTTCCTACGCTGCTTCACCATCAAAAACTTCCATTTTTTCTGCTTCAGAAACAGGAAAAGCCATCTGATTATATATGATCTCCCCTGAACTTTCTGAGAGGTATGTGTATGAAAATTATTATTATTTGTATTAGTCAGCATTCTCTAGAGGGACAGAACTAATAGGATAGATTTATATATAAAGGGGAGTTTATTAAGGAGTATTAATTCACATGATCACAAGGTCCCACTATAGGCCGTCTGCAAGCTGAGGAGCCAGGAGAGCCAGTCCGAGTCCCAAAGCTGAACAACTTGCAGTACGATGTTCAAGGGCAGGAAGCCTCCAGCACAGGAGAAAGATGTAAGCTCAGAGGTTAAGCCAATCTAATCTCTCCACGTTCTTCTGCCTGCTTTTATTCTGGCCTCACTGGTATCTGATAAGATGGTGCCCACCCAGATTGAGGGTGGGTCTGCCTTTGCCAGTCCACCGACTCAATGTTAATCTCTTTTGGCAATACCCTCCCAGACACACCTAGGAACAGTACTTTGCATCCTTCAATCCAATCAAGTTGACACTCAATATTCACCATCACAGTATTCCTAAAAATAGACTAGTAATCCAAACCAACCTCTAAATTAGGAAGTATAGCTTCTGTCTTCAACTTTCTTAAAAGATATCCTATGGAAAAGGGATGGGCTTATTTTACATATCGTCATGGGATAGAATTAGTATCAATGTATGAACTTATATGCACACTTCCTAAGTTTCTCAACACAATAATGATGCAATTGTGTATTGGAACTCTGTGGTAAGGAATCATGGCATGGTGGCATCAGGGTGGCTATTGCAGGAAGGAGAGGTTGTATAAGTCAGTTGTTTGCATATTGGGGACTCTGCAATCCTCTTTATTCTTCATTAGAGGTAAGAGAGATGACCCAGGGAATTGGAAATAAAAATTTCCTAGGTGAGAAAGTTGAAAGAACAGTTGAGATTCTTCGTTTGATTGGTTCAAACAAACCATGTTAGTATGCATTTGCCATTAACAGGTATGAATTGTCAGACTCAGTCCAGACAGACAGCCTTGCCATACTGGCCTATCAAACTCACTGCCACACTTTCTTAGTCCACTTTTACATCGGCTTCTCTACCACACCCCAGCATTCGCCTCCCGTTATCAACTGACAAGCTCCTCTCATGTCCATAGAGAATTGGGAGCTCTCAGGTGGAACTGCCTGATATCTCAGCACGTGATGCCAGGACTCCAGGGGGCTGATATATAGGCCACTTCTTTCCTTCCCAAACATAAAACCAACTGAGAGAGATACAAAGCACAGGAAAACAGACACAAAGGTCAGCTTTATTAGTAACAAGCTATTTGGAGAATGGGGTTCTATATTTGTGACCAAAGGGGTATCACTTACACCCTCTGTCACCACACCCACCTCCGCGCCATTCCTCCATCATGTGTAGAGTCTAGAGGTCTAGAGTCTAGAGGTAGGGTGTCCCCTTAGCGCCAGGAAAGCATGGATTTAGAGAACAGACACACTTGAATGATTCATTCTTTCACCTTCATTGTGGATAACTAAGGAGCTGGGAAAGAAGGCAGGAACATCCTCCCTGTGGCAGCCTCTCCACACAGAAAGAAGGCCAAGAGATTCTCCTCTGACACCCGTTCCTACATCTTGGTTCTCACAAGTTTAGGCCACCAGCTTTGTCAGGTTTAACCAGATGATCTGCTAGATTACCTGTGCTCCACAATTTTATTTTTAACCACAGGATGAGAAGAACACCTTTCAACTGCCTTCTGAATTTATATGCAGGAATTCAGGATAGAATATTCTAACATTTGGTTAAATCCCTAAAGGGATAATTCTTAAAATAAGTGATCTTCTATGAAGACTTTTCCCTTTGTTTACTAAATGTTTCTTACAAAGTTATAAATGCATGCCATTTCTATAGCACAAAAGTAGGACGTCAAACGGGAGCTTCATGGACCAGCTACCAAGTGCAGTGGTAGAAATAGAACAGAGAAGTTGAGATTTTAAAAGCTTGAAAGGGGAAAAGAAGACAGTGTGTGAACTGTTCAATGCCGTGAGGAATGCAATGTGTTCACTCGCTTTTAGTCTTCGTGCTCACACTCACGTTTGATCTCTTTAATGCAGTCTCACAAAGACATTTGCAGTTACACGTTAGAAATTAGCATCATTCTCTTTTGAGAAAGGAGAGAATGTGAGAGACTTTTCATGCTCTTTATAACATTTTTTCAATACTTTCTCTGGGTGGTCCAAAAACCATGTTTGAAATGTGTGAGCAAGTAGTATTCTTGGCATGGCTGGTATGAGATTTGCATTTCCTCCAAAGGCACCTTTTTATACCAGGACCTAGACTTTTCCAACCTCTCCTTTCTCAGAAACTGAACAAAGCAAGATTCTTTAAGGCCAGGATTCTGATGAGGAGCACTATTCAGTCCAGGATGATATTTAATTCTCTTACAGCCCCTATAATACTTTTCTACATTTTTTAAAGATTTATTTTTTATTTCAATGGGTTTTTAGGGAGCAGGTGGTGTTTGGCTATATGAATAAGTTCTTTAGTGGCGATTTCTGAGATAAAACAGCCTTCCATCCAGTCATTCAAAAGGCAGGATCTGGGGGGTAGAAAATTATTCATCTCAGGCTTAAAAATCATTTGAGACCCAACCCAGCCTATGATCCCTTCAGGCTCCAAGAGTTTTCTTGGCTGGACCTGTATGAGGAGATTGGAAGCATTATCTGTTTTGATTATTCTCTGTCATTGTAAGGAGGGGCAGAGCAGTTTATCCAAGAACACACAAAGCCAGATTGTTTAATCAAATTAAAAGAGAATAAGCACACTAGAGCTTGAGTCTCAACGAAAGCAACAGCAATGGTTTCTTATACTCCCAAAACATTTTGAAGCATACAAAATGGATTCATATAGGGTTTGTTTTCTTTTTTTAAATCTATTGTTCTATTTTTATTTTATAATTTCAGCTTTTATTTTAGATTCAGGGAGCACATGCACAGGTTTGCGACATGGGTGTATTTCGTGATGCAGAGGTTTGAGATACAAATGATCCCGTTACCCAAGTGGTGAGCGTAGTACCCAATAATTAATTTTTCAACCCTTGCCTCTCTCATTCCCTCCCCTCTCTAGTAGTCCCCACAGTGTATTGTTGCCATCTTTATGTCCATGAGTACTCAATGCTTAGCTCCTACTTGTAAGTGAGAACGTGCCTTACTTGGTTTTCTGTTCCTTCATTAATTCACTTAGGATAATGGCTTCCAGCTGCACCCATGTTGCTGCAAAAAACATGATTTTATTCTTTTTTATGGGTATGTGGTACTGCGTGGTGTATATGTACTACATTTTCTTTATCCAATCCAGCATTCATAGGCACCTAGGTTCATTCTATGGCTTTGCTATTGTTAATAGTGGTGTGATGATCACACAAATGTGTGTGTCTTTTTGATAGAATGATTCATCTTAGTTTGGATATATACCCAGTAATGAGATGGCTAGGTCTAATGGTAGTTCTCTTTTCAATTCTTTGAGAAATCTCCAAACTGCTTTCCACAGTGACTGAACTATTTACATTCCTACCAATAGGATAAGCATCCCCATTTTTCTGCAGCCTTACCAGCATCTGTTGTTTACTGGCTTGTCAGTAATAGCCATTCTGAGTGGTGTGAGATGGCTTTATATTGGGGTTTGGATTTGCATTTATCTGATGACTAGTGATGTTGAACCTTTTTTCATGTGTGTGTTGTCTGCTTATATGTCTTCTATTGAGAAGTGTCTGTCCATGTCTTTTGCTAATTTTTGAATGGGGTTGTTTTTTGCATGTTCAATTGTTTACATTCCCTATAGAATATGGATATGAGATTTTTTGTCAGATTTATAGTTTGCAAATATTTTCTGCCATTCTGTAGGTTGTTGATTCTGTGGCTAGTTTCATTTGCTGTGCAGAAGCTCTTTAGTTTAATTAGGTTCCATTTCATATACATTTTCTGATAGGAGTTTCAGAACAGGTTGGGTTAGGAAATTTCCATTTTTTTTCATTAAAATTTCTTATCATTGTGGACTCTTATGTAGTTTTAAGAAATAATACGAAGACAACCTATCTACCCTTTATTCGGCTTCCCCTAATGGTAACATCTTGTAAAACTATAGTGGCCATATCATAGCCATGATTCAGCTTTCCCCAATGGTAACATCTTGTAAAACAAAAGTACACCGTCATAGCCTTGACATTGTTACAGTCCATTAATCTTATTCAGATATCACCTATTTTACTTGTACTATTTATTTGTAGGTCTATGTGTGTGCATGTGTGCATGTAATACCATAGAACTGTGCCACCTGTGTAGGAGCATGTATTCACCACCGCAGTAAAAATACAGAACTGCTCAGTCATCACAAGAATTCTTCATCTTCCCTTGATGACCACACATGTCTACCTCTACCCACCTGTTCACTCATCCCTAAACCCCAGCAACCGCTAATATTTTCATTGATGTAAACAATTACATAAACAAAATCATTCAGTTTGGAATATATTGATTTTTTTAACTAAACATAAATTCCTGAAGTTTCATCCAAGGTTTTGCATGTATCAATAGTTTTTTTGTTTGTTTTGAGAACTAGAATTTCAAGGTATGTGTGTACCATGGTTTGTTTAATCATTCACCTGCCGAAGGACACTTGGGCTGTTTCTTGGTTTTGGTTATTGATAATAAAGCAGCTATGAGCAATCACTTCCTGGTTTCTGTGTGAATATATGCTTTCTTTTTCCATAAGAGCACAGTTGATTGGATATCATGGAAATTGCATTTTGTTTTATAAGAAACTGCCAAGCTGTATTCCAGCCATGTTGCATTTTCACCAGCAAGGTATGAGTGATTCAGTCTCTCAGCATCCTTGCCAGCATTTGGTATTTTTACTTAAAAAAATAATTTTAGCCATTCTGGGTATGAACCCGGGAGGTGGAGCTTGCAGTGAACCGAAATCATGCCACTGCACTCCAGCCTGGGCGACGGAGTGAGACTCCACCTCAAAATAATAATAATAATAATAATAATTTTTATTAATATTTATTATATTATATAATATTATTAATATTATTTATTAATATTATTATTAATATTATTAATAATAATTATTATTATTTTAGCCATTCTGATAGGGCTGTAGTGATAGCTCATCATGATTTTAGTTTGTATTTTCCTGATAGCTAATGGTGTTGAAATTCTTTATATGTATTTAGTTGCCATCTCTCTCTTCATCCTCTCAGTAAAATGCCTGTTAATGTCCTTTGCTCATTTTCTAATTGGAATGTTTGTTTATTCATTTTACTGTTTTATTTTGTTTTTTTTTAAGTTTTCAGATCTGTTTTCTACATTGTAGATATTAGTCTTTTGTTAGAAAAGTGGTTTGCAAGTACTTACCCCAGTTTTCAGGGGTTTTTAAACCCTCATTTTGATGAGGTATAATTTATCAATTTTTTCTTTTGTGGATCAAGCTTATAGTATCAAGTCTAAGAACTGTTTGTCTAGCCTAAGAACCTAAAGATTTTCTTCTATGATTTATTATATATTTATGATATAATATTTATGGTTTATATAACATAATATTTACTATATTTTTATGTTTTACTTTGGAGAACGTGTTTGGTTTTGAGTTAGTGCTTGTGTGAGGTGAGAGGTTTAGGTCAGGGTTCACTTTCTTGCCTGGATTGAATGGATGATCAATTGCCCCAGATCTATTTGTGTAACGTTTCTTATTGACTTGCTTTTGCACCTTTGTAAAAAAAAACCTGTTGAGTTTATTCATTTGGGTCTATTTCTGGGTTCTCTATTCTGTTCCGTTAGGCTATCCGTCCATGCCTCTACCAACACTGCACTGTCTCAATTACTGCATGTAAATAGTAAACCTTAATAGCAGATAAGTGATTACTCCTGCATTCTTTCTCAGACTGTTTTAGCTATTTTAGGGCTCATTCCTTTCCACACAAGTTTTATATTAAGCTTTTTAGGTATGTAATCAAATCTTGCTGAGATTTTTGATAAGAATTGCATTAAATCTATACATCAATTTATAAACAATCTTTACTAGTTTAACACTTCCACTTCATGAGTTTCTATTTACTCTCCTAATCTATATTTGATATATATAGCTCTCTATTTACTTAGATCTTTTAAAAAATGTCTTTTATCAACAATTTGTAATTTTCAACATACATAGTTTTTGGTTAAGGGTATACCTAAATATTTCATTTTATTTGGAGAAATTGTAAATGTTATTGTGTCTTTCAACATAGAAATATCAGTTTCTATGTTTGTATTATTCATATATAGATATGAAATTGATTTTTATGCATTGATCTGGAATCCTGCAACCTTGCTGAACCCATCTGCAAATAGGAACAGTTTTTTTTTTTTTTTTTTTTTTTTTTTGTCTTTTCAATCTGCCTTTTCTTATTTATTTCTCTTTTCTTATTTTGTTGACTGGAATTCTAGTAATATATTAAATAAAAGTTATATGTTTATTCATTTTGCTGTTTTAAAGTTTTGAGATCTTTTTTCTACATTGTAGATACTAGTCATTTGGTGAAAAAGTGGCTTGCAAATATTTATCCCAATTTTCATTTTTTTACCCTCACTTTGATGGGGTATAATTTATCAATTTTTCTTTTCATGGGTGAAGCTTATAGTGAGTCATAGAACTGTTTGCGTCCCTCCCTCTCCTCCATCTTCTGTCCTTTAATGTCCTCTTCCTATGTAACTGACTCCTCCTGTGCCCCGTCTCATCTCCCGTACTTTTACTTTACCATCACCGTCCGCATTCCCTCCAAAACTTCTCCCATCTTCCTCCTCTGTTTCCCTTGTTCTCCCACCCTTCCTTGCTTCCCCGTTATAGTTTTTAAAAATTTACCTTTTAAAATAGCTGGAAGAGAATCACTTGAATGTTCCTAGCATAAAGAAAAGATAAATATTGAAGTTGATGGATATCCCAATTACCCAGATTTGATCTTTACACATTATATGAAGGTATCAAAATATCACATGTATCCTGAAAGTGCGTACATCTATTATGCAGCAGTGAAAATAATGATAAAGAAATTTTAAAGTATTTTGCTTATTTATTATAAATAAAAACTGTATCCATTTAAGGCATACAAACTGATGTTTTGTTATAGGTATACACAGTAAAACAATTACTACAGGCAAGTTATTTAACATATTCATCTCCTCACAAAGCTACTATGTTTGTGCATAGTTGTGTGTGTTGAGAACTCCTGAAATCTACACTTTCAGGGCATTTCCAATATACGATATAGCACAGTCCTGTGCTGCATCACGGTTTGGTCAATGATGGGCTGTGTATATGACTCTGGTCCCACAAGATTGTCATGGAGCTAAAAGTTCCCGTCACCTAGTGACATCACAGTCATCTTAACGTTGTAGCATGACACATTACCCATATGTTTGTGATGATGGTGGTATAACCAAACCTGGTGCAGCAGGTTTATTTTATGGAAGTATAAAAGTCTTATAAAAGTATAGCCCATACAAGTGTGTACAGTACATAATACTTGATAATGACAGTAAACAACTATGTTGCTGGTTTATGTGTTTACTATATTATACTTATTATTTTAGAGTATACTCCTTCTACTTCTTTAAAAGAAAAAGGCAAGTGTAAAACAGCCACAGACAGGTCCTTCAGGAAGTATCCAGAGGAGGACATTGTTATCCAACAGATGACAGCTCCATGCATGCTATTGCCCCTGAGGACCTTTTAATGGGACAAGATGTGAAGGCAGAGAGCAGTGATATGGATGGTCCTGAGACTGTGGGCCTAGGTCAGTGTGTGTTTTTGTCTTAGTTTTTAACAAAAGAATTTAAAAAGTGAAAAAAAAAAAAAAAAAAAAAACACTTGAAGAAATAAAAATGAAAGAAAGCATACAGAATGAGGAAATCAACAAAATATTTTTGTACAACTGTACAATGTTTGCATTTTCAGCTAAATGCTATTACAAAAGAGTAAAAAGATAATTAAAACAAATTTATAAAGAAAAAAATTATAGTAAGCTAAGGTTAATTTAATATGAAAAATGGAAACTATTTGTTAATAAATTGAGTGTAGCCTAAGTGTGCCATGTTTCTGAAGTCTGTGGTGGTGCCCAGTGATGTCCTAGGCCTGCACAATCACTTATCACTCACTCAGTGACTCACCCAGAGCAACCTCCAGTCGTGCAAGCTCCATTCATGGTTAACACCCTGAACAGATACATCATGTTTTAATCTTTTCTACCATATTTTTACCGTATGTTTTCTATGCTTAGATATGTTGACATACATAAATGCATACTATTTTGTTACAATTGCCTACAGTATTCATTCAGTATAGTGACATGCCGTATAGGTTTGTAGCTTAGATACACAGTAGGTTATACCATGTAGGTTTGTGTACATTCACTCTGTTTGCACAATGACAGAATTGCCTATGGATGCATTTCTCAGAACACATGCCTGTCATTATGTAACACGTGATTACTATTAACTATAGTCATCACGCTCTACAACTGTATCTCTAGAACTTTCCATTACATGTAACTGCAACTTTGTACCCTTCAATCAACATCTCTTCATTTCTCCCACCTGCCCACCCCTGGTAACCACCGTTCTACTCATAAGATATCACCTCACACCTGTTACAGTGGCTACTATTAAAAAAGTGAAAAATGACGCGTGTTAGTCAGGAAGTGGAGAAAAGGGAACCCTTGTATATTGTTGGTGGGAATGTAAATTGGTACCTTAATTATAGAAAATATTATGGAGATTCTCCCCAAAAAGTTAGAAATGGAGCTACCATAGGATCCAGCAATCCCTCTTCTGGATATATAACCAAAGGAAATAAAATCAGTGCCTCAAAGAGGTATCTGTGCTTTCATGCTCGTTGAAGCATTATGCACAATCTTAGTGTCTGAGGTAGGTAAATGGATAAAGAAAAATGTGAGGTACACACACACCTAATGGAATATCATTTAGCCTTAAAAAGCTGTACTTTTGAGACAACTAAAATCCAAACATCATCTTCTCCTTTTCTTTTTTTCTTCCTCCTTCCTCCTTCTGCTCCCTTTCCTTTCCCTTCTGCTTCTCCAATCCTTCCGTGCTCCAGCCTCTGATGCTGTCAAAGGCTTACTCTGACTATGCCCACAGTCTGAGAGAGGACAGAACGGTCAGCATGGACTTGTTTCCAGATGACTTATCTCAGTGAAAATAGCCTGGTAATCTAAAGTATTTCTTAAGAAAGGAGGCTGCCAGGTGCGGTGGCTCACACCTGTAATCTCAGCACTTTCGGAGGCTGAGGTGGGCGGATCAAGACCATCCTGGCCCACATGGTGAAACCCCGTCTCTACTAAAAATACAAAAATTAGCCGGCCGTGGTGGCACGCACCTGTAGTCCCAGCTACTCAGGAGGCTGAGGCAGGAGAATTGCTTGAACCCGGGAGGCAGAGGTTGCAGTGAGCCGAGATTGTGCCACTGCACTCCAGCCTGGTGACACAGCAAGACTCCATCAAAAAAAAAAAAAAAAAAAAAAAAGTGTATATCAAGGAAAAGAACATGACAGGCATAGGTTAAAGCAGATACAAAAGTCCATGGGGGTAGATGAGTAGTTGGCATACATGAGCGAGAGAAAGGAAGAATAGCTAGGGGGGATGAGGGGTAGGTGGAAATAAAGTGGGAGAGGTAGCCAAGAGCCATGTGATATTATTCCTTGAAGCCCATGGTAAGCATTTGTAATTTTATTCCAAATACAAAAAGAAGCCAGTGGAAGATTGTGATCAGAGAAGAAAGGTTGCAGTCTGACTTACACTTTTTTTTTTTTTTTTTTGAAATGGAGTCTCGCTCTGTCACCCAGGCTGGAGTGCAGTGGCGCAATCTCCTGACTTACACTTTTAAAAGATCCACTCTAAGTCGCATAATAGAGAACCTCTAGAATTGGATCAAGACTAGAAGCAAGGGGACTATTTAGAAGTTATTATAATAACGCGGGTTGGAAATCACAGTGATTTGGACCAGTGCAGTTGGAGTGGGCAGAGATTGGGGATTTATTTAGAATGTATGAAAAGGCGGACTCTGAGGATTATTTGTGTTTATATTTCAAAAAAAAAGGTGGATCAAGGGTAAAACAAAGATTTTGGCCTCCACACCTGGAAAATGTTGCCAGTTAGGAAGAAGTCAACAACAGGATCAAGAATCAGAGATAAAAGAATCAAAAAGCATGTTTGCACATGTTAAGCTCGAGCTGTTTATTAAATATTCCATAGAGATACCAAGTTAGAAATAGATTCAAATGTAGGGAAGATATCATATATATGAATTTATATGTAGTTTATTCAAAGCTCCAAGAAATTGTGCAGCCAAACAATTTCTTTAACATTATTTAGCCCATAGTTTCCCAAAGCAATTTGACCTGGAGGCTTGTATTTCTAATGATGTGTGTACATGTATTGCAGAACTAGTGCCTCACAGAACATATTTTGAGATATGTTGGCAGATAAATCATAGAATGAAGACCTAATAATTGTGTGTCTTGAAAATTTGCTGTTGAATAATAGTTTTTTAAAAAAAAAAAAAAAAGAGGAAAAGAAACTGTCCCAGTGAATGCATAGAGTCCTGTAGAATCAATGCCTATGCAATGCTTCTCCTCACTGTATTCATGTTACAATTAGTGAAAAGTCATTGTTGGAGAAAAAATGAGCTTAAATAGAATAGAGGCTGGATACCATTGAGTGTTTCTCTGCTACCTTATAAATATGTCAAAACTCTGAAGGGCTGAAGCAATTTATTCTGAAAGTGGGAGTGGAGTAGCGAGGGAGCACTTGGCAGGCTGTTTTCAATCTCTCCTGCTGACGGGTAGGTTCATAAAGCATACGGGCATTGAGTTCAGCTGGATGCTTCAAATTATGAGCAGAAAGGCATCAGCGTCTAACATGCATTTAGTGAGTTTGAAAACACTGTTTTTAATGCAACAGACTAGAATGTCATGACACGAAAAAGAGTGGATTAATATGAGAATAAAAGATATCAAAGCACTCCCAGCGAGGAAGGTTAAATATTGTTACCTATACAGTCGTGCATCACTTAACAACGAGACTATGCTCAGCAAAACGTGTCCTAATGTGATGTTGCTGTGAGAACATGATAGTGTCAGTATACTTACACAGACCGAGATGGTATAACCTACTACATACCTAGGCTATATGATGCAGCCTATAGTCATCTACCATGTCTGGAGCTGGCAGGACTTGCAGTTGCTCTGGGTGTGAAGCAAGTGAATGCAAAGGTCTAGGACATGTTTGGACACTACTGTAGACTCTGGAAACACTGTACACTTAAGCCACACTAAATTTATAGTTTTATTTCTTCCTTCAATAGTATGTTAACCTTCGTTTATTGTAACTTCTTTATAAACTTATTCTCACGAAATCCAGGGTGGCTGCAGCAACAGAGGGAAGGAGAGTAAGGAGAGCCTGGAGTCGCTGGCCCTGCTTATATGGGAAAGAGCACAGAGCGTTCTCCACTCAGAGGGTCAGTGTCTGCAGAGGGGGCTGGGCTATGGAGGGGGAAGGCATGGAGGTTGAAGGACAGTCTGGGAGGAGAGATAAGAGTGGCTTGGAGTAGATGATGATGCCACAGATAGGGAGAATATGGACAACTTCTTGCCACCTTCACTCAGTTATCCTAGTCCCAGCCCCCATTATCTCTCACCAGGATGGCTGAGTTTGCCTCTTAACTGGTCTCATTCCTCTGCTGTCCCTTACCCACACAGGACCTACTGGAATATTTCCCTTGAAAAGTTTTGCTAGCATAAAGCATGCATGCAGAGAAGTGTGCATACAACAAGCACACGGCTTGATGAACTTTTACAACTTGAGCACCCCCAGGAACCAGCTCCAGATGAAGAATCAGACCCCGTCCCACCATCCTCAGGCTTCCTCCTATTCCCCGCCTGACACAGCCCCTCTCAACGTCAGCCACTGCCTGACCTCTCACAGCACAGAAGAGTCTTGCCCCCTTTTCTACTTTGTATAAATGGAATGCAGTGTGAGATCTTCAGTATCTGGTTTTCCCCCCACTTCACGGTATTTGTGACATTCCTGCATATTGACCTATGTGAAATCCTTTAGAAAACATTCATCCTACCATGTCATTCCCCTGCCCTAAACCCTCCCCTGGCTTTCTATGACATTCAGATTAAAACTCTTACCTTTCCACACAGACGCCCACCTGTTTTGGCTGCCACTCCACTCTGGTCTCACTCTGCTTCTTCTTGTACCCCCCTTTCCTTGATGCTGTGCGTGTGACATGCCAAAATAGTCCCTACACCAAAAAGTTGTGATCTGAGATTGGCGGTACAATGCCCAGTTCAAAAATGTGGCTTGTCCTAGGGGCGGGTGAGGTGGCTCATGCCTGTAATCCCAGCACTTTGGGAGGCTGAGGTGGGTGGATCACCTGAGGTCAGGAGTTAGAAACCAGCCTGGCCAACATGGTGAAACCCTGTCTCTACTAAAAAAAATACAAAAATTATCCAGCGTGGTGGCACGCACCTGTAGTTGCAGCTACTGGGGAGGCTGAGGCAGGAGAATCACTTGAACCCAGGAGACAGAGGCTGCAGTGAGCTGAGATCATGCCAGTGCTCTCCAGCCTGGGTGACAGGGTGAGACTCCATCTCAAAAACAAACAAACAAACAAGCAAACAACCTGTGACTTGTCTTAGGTCACAGAACTCAGTAAATGTAGAGCCAGTCTTCTACCCCTCTCTCCAGTGTCCAGCATTCTTTCCCTCCCAGTGCAGTTTGAGATTCACCCTTCTGCAAAACATGCCACCCACTCCCCTTTGCTTGTCTCTCCATGAAATCTGGAGGCACAACTACCCTTTTCCCCACAGTTCCCCTTTCTCTCAATCACCCTTTCTCCCACAGCTATACTTAGCCCATATCACTCCCTTCCCTGGAAAGCCCACCTGTGCAGACACCAACTGCCCCGTTCATTCAAAGGCTGCTGTTTTAAAAATCCTGTTCACTGGACAAGGTTCTGTTGAGTGAAAGTTGTTTCCTTCATAGGAATCAGAGAATTTGTAGTTATGGAATTTGGATTTTAGCCTGTCTGTGGCACTTTTAATCTTTAATTTGAAATGCAAACTATTATTCAGCTAGTAGTAACCAGCAGCATTCGTAACTGAGAATGAATTTGGGAGTAAGACCACCTAGATTCGAAGGTCGGCTTTCCCTATATGCTCACAATATTTTTATGAGGATTATGAGAGTGAATACACACAAAGCATCTAGAAGGCCAGCCCAGAGCAGTGCTCAGTGCATACTGCCTGTTACCATGATCTGCCACCTCCTCCACGAGGCCTTTTTCCTGCCATGCCCTCAGCCTTGACAAGAAGCACTTTCCTGGAAGCTTGTTGGGCAGATACACTAGGATTTTCCTTCAATTTCCGTTAGTTTTGGATGTGTACATTTCTCCAACGAGGCATTTTCTTCTTACAGTCAGAAAGGAAGTTTGTGGTTTTTGTATGCTCTGTGCTGAGAGATACTATTTAATATGTTGAACTTTCTAGCATGGAAAAAAAACTAGAAAGGAAGTCCAAAGATATCCATGAGATGGAGCTGTGAGTCCACAGTCATGAGGAACAGGATTTTTTTTTTTTTTTTTTTTTTAATTCTTTTCATGAAAGGAGGTGAAGCCCCCAGTAAGCCAGCCCTGGAAAATGTTGCAGGTGAGACAGAAAGTTTGGAGCTGGCTAAGACCTTGTGCAAGCCTCCAGCCCATCTCCTTGGAGTTGTGGCAACTGAGCATCGCAATTTACACAGGTTATACACAAACCATTTTTCATATGACGAGCTTTTTTTTTTTAATCAAGATTTCATTTCAGACATTAGGGAAAAATTCATAAAGAGCTGGGGAAAGGTGAGAAACATTTAAAAACTTGAACACCGATTGTATGACATTCTGTGCATTTATCTAAGTTTATTTGATGATTTAATGAATGAATAAATCCTTATAACTGACCACTTTGCAAAGCATGCACTATTATCCCTGTATTATAATGAGCAAATTCAGGGTCCAAGAGGCCAAGTTCCTGGCCAAAGCCCACCTATGACTCTCTTAATTTTCCATGTCTAGATTGCAATGTTGTTTCTTCCAAATTTCAAGCCTTTGCTCTTTATAACTTCCATATAATATCAACTGAATTTCAGTACCCTACTTTTCCAAGATATTATGGTGTGATTGTGTACAGGTTTGCTACTCATGCATGGTTATAGTAGTACCCTCCCTACAAAAGGACCCTGTTCTTATGGGGAGTGGACAATGGGATAACACAGCATGGATTGCCCACCCATGAATGTGTCTAAAATGTTTGTAAGCCAACATCACATACAGTGTTTATTACATAGACTATTGTGTTGAAATTACTAGCTTATGTTCTAAGTATTTTCCAGGCTATAAAAGTGGGTCTGCCTCCTTAACGGATTTGCCAGTTTTACTGTGGGTTGATACGATACAGACAGCAGTGGTCAAGGGCTCAGGGGACTGTGTTGTGATATTTTTCCCCCAGTTTGCTAGATGACCCCAAGCAAATCTCCTAACTTCTCAAAGTTTCGATTCATTGACTTCTAAGATAAGTTAAACTAGTGTGAACGACTTTAGTTTTTTAAATACTTTTCTTATTTGTTTAAAAAACACAACTTTTGAAGACATCACCCCAAAAAGATCAGCCCAAGAGTTTTACATTCCACTTATTACAGGTCAACTGTAGTGTTCACATAGCTCTCATTCATTGAAGCATTTCTCTACAGCTACTGGCACTAAACTAGGTGGTAGAGACAGAGAGGTAGGGGACTCCCTGTTCCACAATATGATACTTAATCAGATCCCCCCACACCGCCCACACCCCCCACAGTCAGCCTTTTGTCTGGAGATGAGCATCTTGACACATTACAGTGGTTCTTGGCCCAAGCTTGGTGATCAGGGGTTGAACAGAGGGCTTATCACTGGCCTAACAGCTAAGGAGCTACACATTCAATCAGGCTACCCTATCCTCCCTGCACTGACAAGAACTCCGTTGGCTCTTTTCATTACTCTCTTGTTTTCTATTTGCTGCTGTAACAAATTACCAGGAACTTAATAGTTTAAAAAGAAACAAGCATATTACCTAATAGTTCTTTAGGTATCTCCCATTCTGATATAAATCTCACTGGGCTGAAATCCCGGTGTTAGCAGGACTATATGCCTTTCTGGAGGCTTTCGGAGAAAATACATTGCTTTGCTTTTCCAGTTTCTGGAAACCACCCACATTCCCGGGTTCATGACCCTTTCTCCATCCTCAAAGTCAGCAGCCTTGCATTTCTCTGACCGTTATGCTTAGTTACAGCTTCCTCTGACCACATCCAGGAAAGGGTCTTGGTTTTTAAAGATTCATGTGACTGGATGATGCTTTCCTGAAGAATCCAGGATATTCTCTCCATCTCAAGTTTCTTAACTTTAATGACATGTACAAAACGCTTTTTGACTTGTAAGGTAATATTATCCACAGACTCTAAGGATTAAGACATAGAAAACTTTCGGGGTAATAATTCTACCTTCCATATCATCTCGGTAGGAATTGTCGGGTCATGAAAAATTCATGGTCAATTATTTCTTTTTGCTTATTTAAAAAACAAAGAGACACATTTCTCCTGAAACAATATAGAGATATGTGTATCAAACCAATGAACTGACTAAAGAATTAGAGTGATATTCATTTTTCCTTAATTCAGATATGCAGCTATTTTATGAGAAAGGGCACTATGAAGTTACTCTGCTCTGCTTAAGAATAGTGATCTTGATCTAGTAATATCCTTTCTTCCCATAAAAAGGAGAAAAGAAAAATCATGTGGCAGGAGCCAGGGACTTTGGGCACATTTGAAGAAAAGTTACCAAAAAGGTTAGATATGTTCTCAGGTAGCTTCTGATCTTCAAACAGTATCTCTCTGTTCCTAGGTCCTCAGGCAAACTGTAAATAGGTAGTGAGAGTGAAGGTCCTAGTTAAATATGAGGTTCTAACTGGTGAGATTTGGACTGTCCTTAGGACGTACAGCCTGTCACACATTTTTCTGGTAGATATGTAAGTAGGATGTTTGAGTTCTCTATTAAAGACAGCAAGAGTGAGAAAGAGTAAGAGTGAGAGAGAACAAAAAACTTATATACCCTTCCTACCTTAATTCAACAAATAGCTATTGAGTATCTGCACGAAGCAGACAATGTGTTAGGAGCTAGAAATAGAGAAAATAACACACATAGTTTCTTTCTATTCTTAGGAACTTGCCGTCTAGCATAGAAGAAAGAGAATTGAAGGAGTAATAATACACTGCAAAAAAGAAACTCAGTTAGGTTTTTGATAACGGGCGTGCAGAGGATCATGAGACTCATCTTTATCAGAAAGTCCTGGGTGGAAGGTGACAAACATTTATTTTTCTTCCCTGAGTAGGTAACACGGTGCAGCAGGACAGGCACTGGAGGACATGGTGGGGTGAGTTCTGCCTCAGATTGCCCCACTCATCGGCTCCATAGGTTAATCATACTCAGGAACTTTAGTCTGGGCCGTGAGTCGTGACTCACACCTGTAATCCCAGCACTTTGGGAAGCCGAGGTGGGCAGATCACCTGAGGTCAGGAGTTCGAGACCAGCCTGGCCAACGTGGTAAAACCCTGCCTCTACTAAAAACACAAAAATTAGCCGGGCGTGGTGTCCCATGCCTGTCATCCCAGCTACTCTGGAGCCTGAGATAGGAGAATCACTTGAACCTGGGAGGCGGAGGTTACAGTGAGCCTAGGTCACACCACTGTACTCCAGCCTGGGTGACAGAGCAAGACTCTTTCTTTAAAAAAAAAAAAAAAAGAAAAGAAAAAAAAACCAACAAACTTTAGCTTGAACTAACTTTAGTGTCATCATGTCTCCCTTCTGGAGCTGTTTGTGAGATGGTTAGAAAGGTGACTTTGATGTCTCCTTCTAGTCCTAAATGCGGGGGTTCTTAGGCTCTGAGATGTGGCAGAGTAGCTTGGCGAGTGTACCTCTTCCTGGTGGCACAGACATCCTTTCAGCCAGAGATAGCAAGCCCCAGCTCAGTGTCTACCTGCTGGAAGAGATGAAGTCAGTGTCCGTGGAAAACACAATTCATTTTCTATTCTATACCTCATGGAATCATACCATAATTCATTCTGAGTTTTATGGCTAAAGAAAGAAAAAAAAAAACAAAACAAAAATAAAGAGTACCTGTGTTTCCTTCTTCTTACTCACCACCCTTAACCTGTAAATGGAGCTTCTTATGCAATGGTCCAAACATAAGTTTTCAGGAAAATGGATATCAGAAAAATAGCCTTGGAGAAATGAGGAACTCCTAAGAGAATCATTGAAAATATATTAAGTCTAGAAAAAATATGAGTATTTCAATGAAAACCTAGAAAAGGAACGCAAAGCAAAACATAAGCATTCAACAACCAACATTCAACAAAAAAAAAGTATGGAGAATATGTAACAGGAACTGTTCCAAAAAAATGGGGTTCTAGAAGTGGGTGAGGTGTGGACTGCCCCTCATTAGAGAAGTAAGCAGATATATTAAAAAGGCAGCCCTGCAAACACTGTGATATGTGCAATACTAAGGGAACATGAAAATGCCATTTGAATCAAAGAAGTCAGTGATTGCTTTGCTGAAGTGGTGAGGAGAGGTTTTGCTGATATTTAAAATGAGTTTTGAAGTACAAGCAGAAGGATTTTATGTGGAATAAGAGAGGTCAATCTGAGCACACAGACCAGTACATGAAGATCAGAGAAACAGGAGAAAAGGAGGCCTGTTGCGTTCTGGACAATGGTGAGGTCTGTTCCCCTGCATTGCTGACTTGGGTGCTGACTTTTGATACTGCGTGAGATACTTGGGGGTACAAATAAGTGCAGGATATTCTCCTCAAAAGGCTTGAAATCTGGCTGGAGAGATAGAACTTGAGAGATGAGCCCATTTAACTACTGATATAGAAAGGAGAGTGAGGGATTTTAAAGGCAGAAGGGCCGAAGTAATCAGAGATACATTTTCTCATTCCTTTACTCACACAACATTTTGTGTGGTACCATTAGTTTGCTATCCCTATTCTAGGACCTAGGGATACACAAGCAAATGGGAGAGACAAGGTCCCTGCTCTGAGGCAGCTTACATTTAATGTGGGAAAGACAGACATTAAATAAGCTAAATAAATAAAAAGGAAAAATGATATAAAATAATGAATGGTATGCAGAGAATTACAGTAAGGTGGTAAGATAGGAAGTGATTGGCGGCAGTTTTGAGTCAGTGATCAGGGAGGCTTCACGGAGAAGTTACCTTTCCAGCTTAGTTCTGGTTATAGAGTAGGAGCTGGGTGCACACGCAGATCGGGGAAGAAGCATTCCTGGAAGGGGGCATGGCTAGTGCCAATACAATGACACGTGCTGAGAAAGAATTTTAGTGCCCCAGCTTTCACAAGAAAGGCAGTGCACTGGAGGCAGAGCAGAGGGCGAGTGGTTTGGGATGAAGTCTAAGGTATATACTAGAGGGAGGCATCTCAGTTTGGGCTGTGTGGTTCTGACTACAGTAGAAGGTCCCTGAAGGGTTTTCAGTAGAGGGATTGTATAAAAGCATTTCTTTGTTAAAATTGCTCTCGCTACTGCATAGAGATTGGATTGTCAACAAGGAGAGGTGGAAACAAGGACATCAGTGAAGAGGCTGTCATGGCAGTCAGGAAAAGAGAGTGATGACTTGTACTAGACTGTGCAAGTGACAACAAATAAAAATCAATAGATATGGGATGAGCTTGGACAAGGAATGATGTGCGATGGCCTGTGGGTAGAAATGATTTGAAGAAGATGAACAAAAGCAAAGAATCAAGAATAACCCTGGAGCAGTTATCCAGAGAGGTAGGGTAGATGGAATAATTTACCCATACGGGGAAGACTGCAGATGGAGCATGTCTTCCAGAAGAAAACATGAGTTTCATTTTATTTATATTTTTTTCTGAGAGGTATATTGAACATTGATTAGGACTTTGATGTAAAAGTTGGTAATTCTAGATGGAGTTTAGAAATGTAGATCTAAAACTGATTGTGTCTATCAGAAATTATCATGGACTGATAGTAACAGAGATGAAAATAACAATCATTTAAACAAAAGAGAAGTTTACAATTATCTCACATTAATGCCCAAAGGTAGGAAGTCTTGAGCTGGCTTAGTGGTTCAGTATTACCAAGGACTAAAGCTCACTTTATCTTTCTTCTCTATAAATCATATTAAGTGGTTTAGTCACTGAAGCTGGCTTCGTGATCAGAGATGGTTTCTGGAACTCTAGCCCTCTTACCTGTGTTTCAGGTAGGAGTTATGCCCAGGAAGAAGTGTAAGAAATGAAAAAAGGCTTCCCTGGAGACTCAATCCAAAAACTTCTACTTTTTATTTCTTTTATTTCCTATAGGTTGTGCCTATCTGCAAGGGATACTCTGAAACAGAAAAATCTGGATATATTGCCATCCTTAATAAAATTAGGATTCTGATATAAATAAAAGAGGGATTGGCTACTGAGTAGATAATCAGCAGTTTCTACCACACTGACTCTTATAAATAGATGACCCCTAAAACCAAGGGAGTGAATGAAGTAATCTCAAAAGGGTTAGTAATAAAAGGGCTGGGGGACTGGACTGAAATCTGTGCCCACCACCTTGTAGAAGCTGAAAGGAGGAGGCTACTCTACCAGTGGAGACTGAGAACCTTCAGCAAATGAAGTAAAGGAAAAAAGCAAGAGCATCTTAAAATGTTTTAAATAGGAAGAAATTGTCAGTCTTTCAAATGCTGCTTAATGGTCAGGTAACATAACAATAGAGGGATGGTCATCACTGGTAATTGTTGACCAGACCGTCATTCTCCAAGTGTAGATGCAGAGAAACAGAATTGAATTGAAGGATAGTAAATGTGAGAGTGACCAGATTGTTTGGAGAGAAGGGCTTGCACATGAGAGGAAGGGAATTTGAGGGTTGAAAATGTTAAGATGGGGACAGATCATGAGGGGTCTTGGGCAGGATGCTGAGACCAAACTTTTCCCAGAAGTCATCATCTCTTATAGAGACTGGTACCGTTGTGCTGGAGCTCGTGTTTAAACTCATGGGCTGTAGTGAAGCCAGCGAGGGTGGAAGGGGCATCATTTACCTTGATGAGACTGCATGGACAGTATCCTCATGGACCTCTGTGGCTGTTTAGATACAGCTGCCACCAAAAGGAAGGAGTCAAAGATTACTATAAAGTTTCAAATCTAAATGATGGGAGGCTGGGCGAAGTGGCTTGTGCCTGTAATCCCAGAACTTTGGGAGGCCAAGGTGGATGTATCACCTGAGGTCAGGAGTTTGAGACTAGCTTGGCCAACATGACGGAACCCTGTCTCTACTAAAACAAACAAACAAACAAAAAACTTACAAAGATTAGCCAGGTATCATGGTGGGCTCCTGTAATCCCAGCTACTCGGGAGGCTGAGCCAGGAGAATTGCTTGAACCTGGGAGGTAGAAGCTGCAGTGAGCTGAGATTGTGCCACTGCCATTGCACTCCAGCCTGGGCAACAGAGTGGGACTCCATCTCAAAAAAACAAACCAAAAAAACTCTAAATGATGGGGAAGAGACCCTTTTATGAATATAAACAGAGGATTCATTTAGGAAAAAGCTTGGTGGAGAAAGCAAATAAAGCCAACTTAGAAACATTAAATTTGAAATATTAAGTAAAACACAAAATACTAGTTAATTTGTAAGATATGAAAATGAGATATGAAATTAAGATGATAAAATGGGATGGGTTCAAGGAGAGAACAAGGTGGAGTGCTTTTTGTAATAGTTTACGTGAAATTAATTCAGCTATTCATAGCTAATTCTTCATTAATAAATGTTTACTGGATATCTACCACATCCCAGGCATTAGGAAAAGTGATGAAGATACAAGTTGAATACAATATAGTCTCTAGCCTCCAGGAGCTTATCATCTAGGCTTGAGGAAATAAACATATAATGCAACCAATGCATTGACAGTTGACACCATGAGAGGGAAACATGTATTCAAGGGAGGGCATGGGGATTCGGAAGAATTCCACCTCAGCTTTACTATAGTCTTTTTCTGCTAGAAAAACTTATACATGGATAAGGAAATAGCCCTGTCACAGTATGGGAAATAGAAGCTGTTAATACATCTAGGACATACTTTATTGATCATTCATGGGTTTTAAATATAAGGAAAAGAAATGAAGCATTTTCTAAGCACCTATATGCATCCAACAATTTCTTGTACATGATTTCATGTAGCATTTGCAGCAATGGTGTCATCATCATTTTCCCATATATAGAAACTGGGTCTCCAGGATAACAAATCTCATTCTCCAGGTCACACAGCAAGTAAGTGGTGGAGCTGAGGTCCCAATCCTGGTCTGTCTTATCTCACAATTGGTGTTCTTTCATTTGTCTCATGTTACTGGTAGAACAAACTTTCTCACTCTCTGCACTATTGACATTTGACACTGTAGAATTATTTGTTACACATCCTTGGCTTCTACCCATGTCCTACTAGATGCCAGTAGCACCCTCTCCAATGGAAACATCTCTACGTATTCCCAAACATCCCTAGAGGGGCAAAATGGCTTCTGGATAATAACTGAGGACCAATGTTCTAGAGAAGACTCCAATTTATCTTTCTCTCTGCGGAAACACCACACACACACACACACACACACGAATTCCCTACGGAACAAAATATTTCAATCTGATAGTTCCCCAGGCATTCCTTATCTTTTCTTCTAAACTTTCTTCTCTTGTATAATAGATTCTGTACAACAACACTATTATCCATCCCTCACCCAAAACAGAGACTTGGGAATCATCCTGGACTCATCCTTCTACTTTTCTCTCTGCAATAGATTAGCTTTTTGATTCTGAAACATCTCTTGGACTTACCCTCTTCTCTCAAGTTCTATCACCACCACCCCAATCTAAGCCTTCTTCTGATACAGGAAAGAGAGAATATATACCGCACAAACCAGCACACGTCTCACCCTGTAATCACCGAAGCTCCTGATAACTCTTCTAGTATTCATTTCCTTTCAAGTCAAAAGACCTCCATAGGCTGCCTTATTATTTTCCTTATTTCCTCCAGTGCATTCCATCCCTCTTTGTTTTTCTATTTCAATACTTCCTAAGCACAGTCCGAGGGACATATGCCCATCTGTGACAGAGTTCTTATTGTTCCACAGTGAGATGGGTAAAACAAGGACAAAAGCAGATAATGTCCTCTTGAAAATTATCTTCTCCTCTGCTAATAGTGTGTAATTTTCATCTTTTCCTTTTTTGTGCGTTTTGGAAGGGATGAACAATTATATGTCCTTCAAACAAATCCTTTTATTTATTGATGATACGTTGCTGTTCTTTAAATGTCCTAACATGATAAATGAGAAAACAAAGAAATAAAAACAATCATATGTTACTACTGCTTGAAAATTTGTCCACCCATGAAACTGCATGTTTAGTGATTACCATTTCTTAACTCTTTTTTGGGTTCCCTTAGAAGCATGCCCTAAGACACAGGTTTGCATGTCAGTGGTGTATTTGGAAGGTGAGGCATGAAGTACTTTTGTAAGAGTGGCGGAGTGAGGAAAGTGCAGGAAGGCAGCCCATGATGCATAATGGGACCAGTGACCACCACAGGAGGTGGGGCCTAATCCCATAGGCAAACCCTGGAAACTAGTGGGGGCCTACACCGCAATCCCTGTCAGTGATTGGAACGGGCTGCTTCGTCTTCTGTAACTGATTTCATGTAGCCATCCCCAGTGAGTCCTCCCAACTGGCCCCACCCAAGCTCTGATTTAATTGCTTATCCTTGTCCCTCCCAATGTTAAAGCTCTTTGAGGACAGAGACATCCTCTTCATTTTCTTTATCAATGTCGATCCCAGCATCTTGTACATGGAAAATCATCACTGAATGTTAACTGAGTGAATTCCTGTGTATAGTGACATAGGAGGAAAAGGGAAGAACTAGTTAGTTTTTAATGCTTGTTTAACGGGAAACATGACAGCGTATTTGTTATTCTTAGTGAGAAGTCTTGAGGGTGAGTTCTGGACAACTTGTCCCAGACAAATGAATCAGTTAGAGTTGATTTGAGTCAGTGTATGTCACTTTAACTCTGAATAAAAGGTACCAAGATGCCTTTCTAACATCCTGGTTCCTCAAAACAGCCTAGAGTTAGTGTGTGTTAGTACCCATCATGAATCAAGCTGAGTCTGAGATTTGGAAAGGAAATAGAGTCTAGAACTTCACTGTCCAGTGCAGTAGCCTCCAGATGCATGTGGCTCTTTATGTTTACACTTAAATTAACTAAAATAAAATAAAAATTTCAGTTCTGAAGTCTCATCAGTTGCATTTTAAGAACTCAGTAGCCACAAAGAGTTAGTGGTTACTGTGTTGGTCAGTGCAGATATAGAACATTTCCATCACCACAGGAAGTTCTATTGGACAAAGCTAGTGTAGAGGACTGGGCATAAGGGGTGTGTGTGTGCATGTGTGTGTGCACACACACATGTGCCTCTTTGGCTTCCTAAGAAGTGGGAATCAGAACAGAAGAGAAAAAAGGAGAATGTTCTATTAATTCCAGCTGTTTTGTTTATCCTTCTGTCATCAGGTTCCTGAGGAAGTCTTTCCTGACCCTACACTCGGGTCAGGAATGACCCTTATTATAATTTCTATAAGACAAAGCTGCTCTTCTAAGATGGTATTTCTCTTACAACTGCGTGTGTGTGTGTGTGTGTGTGTGTGCACAGCTGTAATACTGTAACTATTGTCTATCTCTTCCAGTTAGTTGTATACTCAATAAGGTCACGGGTTGGGTCTGATTTTTCTTAATATTTTGCATTGCTTGGCCTAGAGTATAAACTGAATATTTGCTAAATAACCTAATGGTATGTTGAGTGTTTACGATCACAAAACATTGTGGTAGACAATTTATTAAAGTCATTTTTTTCTATTTTCACTCTAATGTTTTAAGTGATAATAGTAAGTTCATTTTAGAGGTGAAGAAACCAGAATTCAAAGAGGTTCCATGACTTACCCTCCCTAATCAATAGATGACAGAGATCAATATTAGGAGAACATTGGCTGGTGAGGCATATATGATCTAAACAACAAGCAGCCACTGATAGAATTAAAGCTGAAGAGAAAATCTGGGGCATCTAAGAAAATGACTTTAGAAAGCCTGCCGTGTCCTAAAATGGAAAAGAGAAGCAATGAACGCAGTATCCACTGAAGGTGTAAGGTCATGCCTTAAGCATGATGGCAAGAGGAGTCTAGAAAGGACACTGTGAGCTGAGTGCCTCTTCTGCCTGGGGAGCGTAGGACAGGGGCCCTCTTGAAGGTGATTTCTGTGTGGTTGTAAAGATGAGCAGGTGATTGGCAGATAATCAGGGGCAGGCGTCCTATCCAATGAATCAGCACAGGGAAATGCAGAGCAGTGTGAGGGACCTACTGCATTACAGGAATGACCTGGAGCTGCATGTGACTTGTATGTAGGCAAGAAAATGGAAATGAGACTGAGGAGGTAGACCATCCCTGGTTATGGGGAGGGTGGGATCTATGAGTCATGACACTGACCATCTTGTTGACAATGGGAAGACCCTGAACTGTGGTCACATACTGAGATTTGAGCATGGAGGGAGGGACTAGAATGCGTGAGCAGTGAGGACAGTCTAGAGTAAATATCAGCCAAGAGTGAGATAATGTAGGGCAAAGGATGGGGGTGTGGATTTGGGGGCATAGATAATAGCTTAAGTCTTGTACATGCTGAGGAAGATATGTCCATAATCCGTATGCAAGGAGATGTGCTGATCTCCAATAATCTCCAAGCCTTAATGGAATAAGGTTTGCAGTGACAACATCCTTGCAACCTGGTTGACCCAGAGCTCAGCAACGGGTGACTGCTCTCCTGTGTTTCACATCCCTTCACTTGCACTGAATGAGTAAAGCTATTCAGTTGCTTATCTCATTGGGAATAAAATTCACTTTTCTCAAACCGAAGCTTGAGTCCCTGGAAATATGCCCCCAAGTTCACTATGTAAACTCTGTGCTTTTAATTCTAAAATCTCACACGGAGACAGGCTGTCCTTCAATTTAATTTGATTCAATCAATATGTACCAAAGGTCAGTAGGTTAATGCATTTAATATAGTAGGTTCCACAGAGAAGAAGACTGAAAACGAAAGGTTGGGCTTTCTGGACTTCAATAGTGTATAATCTAATTGGAACCAAAAAATAGAAAGAGTGCAAAGAAGATCTTTTTACTGGAATGCATTGTCTGTATGTGAAATATATTTAAAAGAGTGTCATGTTTTTAGTTGATAGAATTAAAATGTTCTAGCAAATTTCTGTAAGCGAATAAGATTTGATTATAGGTTTTCATGATAAAATGACAGACAGGTAGAATTGGAGGAGGACCATTCTTTCTGAATTGAGTCAATGGCTTTTAGGAAGATGGGAATTAAGAGATGCTGGTGCTGAGTCCTTCTGGGGACAATCATCTTCTCTACCAGTTCATCCCATGCTTCCTCTGGGGACCCTTCCAGATGCTGACAGATTTCTTGGGTTGCTCCAATGCAGGCTGCATAACCTTGGGATGTTGTCACTGAGATCTGGGCATGAGGGCATGAGCAGAGCACTAAAGAATGAATGTCCCTCCCCCAAAGACATGAAGTTGAATTAAGTATCCCTTGTTTTAGACAGTCAAGGCTTTCAAGTTGAAGCCAACTGATTTCCATGTCTAAGGTCCTATAAGAATTTGTTGATTGGTTCATGTTTTCACTGGGAAGGGAAAGAACTCTGACAATTCCTTCTGAAGCACAATAAGCCCTCACTTAACATCAGCAATAGGTTCTCGGAAACTGTGATGTTAACTGAAACAACATGTAACAAAACCAATTGTAGCATATGCTAATTAATATAAATAAGAGTTAAGTTTCTACAGTATATTTCTGACCACAAAAACATCAATCATTAAACTTCTAAATAAAGACTCAAAACACTGAAATAAATGTAAGCTAATATACATTTTAAAAAATAATAAGCATAAGTAAGATAATTATTTATCCGATTATTCATTTCAGGGTCACAGGTGGCTGGAGCCTGTCCCAGCAGCTCAGGATGAAAGGCATGAACCAGCCCGGGACAGGAGGCCATCCCATTGCAAGGTACACTCACATACACAGCCACACTCACTCAGACTGGGACAGTATAGCTCACCAGTGAAACTAAGGTGCACAACTTTGGGGTGTGGGAGGAAACAAAAGTACCTGGAGAAACCCATATAGACTTGGGAAGAACTTGCAAGCCCCACCTAGATGGGGAATCTATTTTTTTCTCATTGATGTCATAATGAAGTGATGTTGAACAAAACAGTGTTATTAAAAGACCTGTTTATGTACATTCTCATCTAGAACACCCAAAGTCCAGGTGTAAATGCAGTGCCCCGATGAGACAGGTATTCTCCAGATAAGGGGTTACCAGTGTTTGAATTAGGACTGAACAAACCTGAGATTTCAGGGACATTTGCAAGAAAGGTCCCATGTCCCAAAAAGACAAATTGCCTCTCCACCACGATGAAAGATAACCTTGCACAACAAGTGGATCATGGGGGCAATTTTATTATTTCTGTCGTAAGTCATTCCCTGATGGAGCATAGCAGTGAGGTGGGAGGAATTTTGTCCACCCACTTCCAGAAAAAGAAGAGAGAAATGTCAGGGCAGCAAACACAGCTTCCCAGCAGAGGTTAGAATGTCTCAACATCTAAGGTCAGAATAACTTGTTTCTGATAATGAACCATGACAATTAGAGACCATCTTCCATTGAGGTAGTTCTATGAATTGTCCAGAACAGCAGGAAGGGGGGCGATGACAATGTTAAGTATAGATACCTTCTTTGAATTGAAAAAACACCCACTGATGCTTTGAATGTATCAGAGGAGGAGAACTACAGAGAAAAACAGTGTCTTCTGACAATCGGTGGGATTGAGACTTGGATCTTTTAAAATAAATAAAGGAAATACTATGTGGTTTTGCACCAGAAGCTGGTGAAGATGCCCAAACTTTTTACAACTATAATTTTGCTTGACTCAAACCATGTTAAAGGTGTGATGGCCACCACTGATTCTTACCTTTTTAAAATTTTCATTTTTAAGCTCCAGGGTACATATGCAGGGTGTGCAGGTTTGTTGCATAGGTAAATGTGTGCTGTGGTGGTTTGCTGCACCTCTCAACCCATCGCCTAAGTATTAAGGCCAGAATGCATTACCTGTTTTTCCTAATGCTCTCTCACTGCCCCACACCCCCTGATAGGCCCCAGTGTGTGTTGTTCCCCTCTCTGTGACCACGTGCTCTCGTTGTTTAGCTCCCACTTATGAGTGAGAACATGCGGTGTTTGGTTTTCTGTTCCTGCATTAGTTTGCCAAAGATAATGGCTTCCAGCTCCATCCATGTCCTTGCAAAGGACATGATCTCATTCCTTTGTATGGCTGCATATACTCCATGGTGTATATGTACCACGTTTTGATTATCTAGTCTATCATTGATGGGCATTTGGGTTGATCCCATGTCTTTGCTGTTGTGAACAGTGCTACAAGAACATACATGTGCATGTATCTTTGTAATAGAATGATTTATATTCCTTTGGGTATATACCCATTAATGGGATTGCTGGGTCAAATGGTATTTCTGGTTCTAGGTCTTTGAGGAATTGTCACATTGTCTTCCACAATGGTTGAACTAATTTACACTCCCACTAACAGTGTAAAAGCTTTCCCATTTCTCCAGAGCCTCACCAGCATCAGGTGTTTCTTGACTTTTTAATAATCACCATTCTGACTGGTGTGAGATGATATCTCACTGTGGTTTTGATTTGCATTTCTCTAATGATTCTAAGCACAAAATGGAGGCATGCCTCTTCTGGAGTCATCATAACATGATGATTGCACATAGTCAGATAGGTGCCTTCCTGCTAATATGGAGGGCCACTGTCAGGGATGGAGTCGGACTGTGTTACTCCCCTTACTTTCAGATTCTATTTTCATTCCTAGCTTTGTTTTTGTTAAATTGGTTGGTTTAGAGCCTCATGGACTCTATCTGGCATTATCTTCGAAGCAAAGATTACCTAAAGGAATTACAAGGTGTTTAGGAACAGCACCTGTAAGATGAAACCCTCTTCATCTTACAGACATTGTCTTAATGTAATGAGAGTCACTTGTCCTTGAAAATTTCAGATGAACCATTCATTTAGATCAGATGTTGGTGATCAGTAGAATGCTAAACTAGGAAGGATATGCCCACCACCACTTTATGTTTGGGAAAGAAAACCCTCAAGCTTCAGGTCTAGAAATGTAGATTTTTGTTTCCTTAGAGTGATCAGTTAACAACCGGAAACTGAATTTTGCATGATACTATGTGAAATAATTTATAATTTAGAAAATATGTTACTTTGTTTTAGTTGTAATTGATCCAGGCATTTGAAAATATTTTCAAACATTTTAATTAAAAAGGTGTTTTTATTGGCAACACATTAATATATCTGATATTTGAAAATGCATTTATTTGGATTCACTTAGTCAAACAGGTTTAATTTCAATAAAGGGCATTCATATGGTCATTTTTGAAGTCTCAGTTTCTACTTCTCAATTTGTCTGACTTATTCCAAATGTTAAGGTATTCTTTTTAATCAAGCACACGTTGAATTAAAAAAATATTTTCTTGAAGGCAGGTAATGATACGAAATGCACACACATAAAGCCATCAGAGAACAATTGTGTTAACTGTTTCCCAGGTACCCTGTTTATAAGGAAGGATTTCCACCTGAGAGTCGTGGAGATGGACAAACACACCACACCCAACACTGGACAGAGAAGCTCACAGCAGTTTGTTAGTCACACCTACCCATGGCCCCAGGGAGGAGGACCATGTGGAAGTTACAATTGAAAATTCAGTGAATAAGCAGGGGTTGTGAGAGACACATCTTGCAGTATCAAGAGAGTGGGGTGGTCCTTTTTCCTATGGGAGGATGTGATTGGCTTGTTTGAATCATTCTACAGGCTGGCAGGGAACAGAAACCAACTACTTGGTTATAAATAGAAAGTGTGCCTAGTCCCTTTGAATGAGAAGGTTATTTGGTCAAGAAATCTTATTCATGGGAACAAAGGGAGGAGAAAAACTTGTGATAAGGTCATCTCATGAGATGTCAAGGCAACATGTCGTATTGAGTCTTGATTTTAGGTCTTAAACCCCAACAATAGAGATTTTCAACACCTATGCCTTCTCTACACTTGACATTTTTCTACCATAATAAATGACAGCTACTTTTTCAAAATATTCAAAGCCTATTTCTTTGTATCTATTCCTGACCAAAATTCCATTCCTTGCAGGCACTTTTATGTTAGGAATTTTTATTAAGTAATTTTAAGAATCAAATTCCTTATCTCTTAAAAAAATCAGAAAACCTACACCTATGTATAATCTTGTGCCTGGTTCTGTGTATATAATGGTTAAAAGACTTGTGGGCTGGCAACCCAGGTACCTCCTTAGAAAGCTCTCAGAATCCACAAGACGGTGTCATTATTATTGTTGCTATTTAACAATATTTATTATTTCTAACCTTATCATGAAAGGGATATATTATATTAATTTATCAGGTGATAAAATGGAATTCTAAAGAGGTTAATTAACTTGTCTAATGCTACAGTGCTGGTAAGAGTTGTATATAGGACATTTCACATTATAATTCTAACTATTAGGATACACTGTATTGTTTACATCTTTGTCTCCTTCACTTATAGGATGTTTTCTGATGAAAGAGAATATATCATATTCATCTTTATATTCATTGTGGTAGCTTCATGGTTGGAGCAAAATAAACATCTGATGAAATAAAATTCTATTTCACTGTAAAAAAGAATGAAAATGGGAGCCCTTTATGGAGGCATAAAGAAAGAATGACTCACTGCATTATGGAATGGTGAAGCTAAGGCAATCTCTTTGGACTGGTTAGATGTTGTACCTAAACCCTATTTCTGATATACGTATGTTGGAGGTTTGATGATGTTCATTCAATGATTTCATCTCCATTCTTCCATCTCATGAGTCTTAACAGTTGTGGACACCAGGAGTTAGATCAAAATAGAAAGAAAGTAACGTATTTATGAATGGTAAGTTTGCATTCAAGTTTATAACAAGATTTCCTATGGCCCTTAGTGAGCCTAGACTTTGGAACACGTCTGTGGAGAGACTTGGGTCCATAGTCAGAGACTGTCACCTGCTTCACAACTTGGCTACCAGCAGACTAGGCATCAGAGGGCATAAGCCAGGGCTGCCCTGTCTTTCTAATGCCATGAAGCTTGCAGTGGTGCAGGGAAGCTGCAAGGGCTTGATGAGAATTACCTCATGAAATCCTCACAGTAGCCCTCTAGGAAAGGGACCATTCTTTTCTTCAGTTTAAATGCCGGATGGCCACATATGGATTTGGTGGCTAAACCAAGGAAGACTTGAGCCCTTGCCTTACTGCAACACCCCCCATAAGGAGCCTGATGAGAACTCTATTGATATTCATTGTCTGTCTTCTGAGATGGGATGACGAATGAAGCATTAGCTGATAATGCACCTCTCCAGACTATAAAACCCGAGGACAAGACATCATCCTCTCCCACCTTTTCTTATCTTCACTTCCCAAAGCCACAGCATATGAAGATGCCCAAAGCTGGGTTGCTGAAGACTTGTCCCCTAGAAAACATCTGCCAGGTATGCCTCCCCATCTGATTTTTTTTTTTTTTTTTTTTTTTTTTTTTTTTGAGATGGAGTCTGGCTCTGTCACCCAGACTGGAGTGCAGTGGTGCAATCTCAGCTCACTGCAACCTCTGCCTCCTGGGTTCAAGTGATTCTCCTGCCTCAGCCTCTCAAGTAGCTGGGATTACAGGTGCCCGCCACCATGCCCGGCTAATTTTTTTTGTATTTTTAGTAGAGACGGGGTTTCACTGTGTCAGCCAGGATGGTCTCGATCTCCTGACCTTGTGATCCGCCCGCCTCAGCCTCCCAAAGTGCTGGGGTTACAGGCGTGAGCCACCACGCCCAGCCCTGAAAATTTAATTGGGACAAATTTCAGAACTTTCAGAAAGACTATTGAAGAGGTTTCAAATGCCTCACAGAAGAGCCTGTAATAGCCTTCCCATACGGCAGGGAAATGAGCAACAGGGTGGTCTTCCCACATATGATAAATTTGGAGCCCCCCACCTTCCCCCAACACTTTGTATTTCAACATAAATGACAGACTTCAGCTTCAAAATTAGACTTTAAAAAACACAACCTGCTCTAGAGATTATGAGGTCCAGATTTTCTCACTAGCAGAAACTTTCCATTCTAAGTTTTCACTGCTTGTGCTATTTCATGTTTGAGGTCATAGTTTATTTCATTACTGAAAGGTGCATAATGCCCACTGTAACAGTCTGTTCGCATGGGTATGTCAAGAAAGGGAAGTGACAAATGGAATTTCCTTTTTAGACCAGAGAGCAGAGGGGTAAATATCAATGAGCTGGAGTTATGAAATATCTTTCTTCCTTTGAAACTTAAGCAAAAGGCAAATTCATCTCTACCTACCCCAGAAAAAAAATATGAGAGTGACTTTAAGCTCTCCTCAAATTAACACTGTCATCTTTCCTGGTGGCTAGACTATACTTTTACTTTTGTTAGAATGAGATGAACATTTCAGAACTTCCAGGGACAAAAACTGGTCACCATTTTTCATCTGGAAAATGCAATGCCCTTCAGTGGGTAGGATCCTCTCCTCTCCTACCTTGCCAACATCCTTCCTAGCTGACAGCTTCCTGCCAAAGCTTAGACTCTCCAGTCATGCAAACACCCTTGGATTTCAGAGACACTACTTTCTCAGAGACTGCTGATTGAATTAGAGAACATTATACCTGAAATTTTATGTCAAACTTCCCATGGGTCAGAGCTGGTGCCTGTTTCAGCAGGCAAAGGGTGGTTCTGATTCTTTTTCATAGCTTTCTTGGGTTAGGAATTGTGGCCCATGCTGATACCCACTTAGATCTCCTCTGCACCTTGTTTGCGATTTGTCTCTAAAGTATCTCTAACCTATCTGTGGGACATATATCTTAAAAAGGGTAAACAGAATTTAATTATTGAAGGCAAAAAATGTGCACAGTTGTTAAAGGGAGGTGACTGATAGCTTTATCAGGGCATTTACTAATAGAAATAATACACACTCTACTTTTACAAAAGGGACTTGAGGGCTATGGCCACCTTACATAAGTACACTGGTCTAGGCATTAAATCTCATCTATTCGGGTGAAAAAGAAAAAACATCATATGTTGGTTACACTCGGTTGCATTTGGGAATTTTCTAAGGGTGCTCATAATAAGAGGGAATTATTTTTAAAACAAATATTCCCATGTAATGACTTAAACAGTTTACCTCTCATCAGAGATGGAAATATTATTTACAAATTTCAGTAGACTCTTTCAGTGACTGTCCTTATTTGTTTCACGCTGGACTGGGGGCCAGTGCAAGATCAAGGGAGACTCAGTTCCTCCACTGAATGTAAAGCCTCTGTCAGTTGTTATCATCATCTATCAGTTTCTACTTTGAAATGTGCTCAGGAACCTCTGAGGACACCTATATATTAAAAACCTATTTTTACAAAGTCCTCAGTTCTCATTCCCATTTTAAACACAAAATTGAAATTGACTTGTATAGCCAGGAGGCAGGTAGAGACAGAAAACAAAAACGTGATGGTGGTGGTAGACTTACAAAGGAAACCAGCACATTGCTGGGGAATGTGAAATTGTCCACTACATGTAGCTGGCTGGCTGCCAGTTTGAGCATTCCGTTCTCGATGCGTATTTTTCCATTGCAGAACGTTAAGCTTTGTGAATTGGTGGGTTTCGGAGGGCAGCTAGAAGGAGAGCTAGATGAGTCACATGGGTCCCTGCAATCCAGGCACAGTTTCCGGACACTACAGACCAGAGACTAAATAGAGAAGTCTTCATTTTCTAAGGGATTTATAAATAAGATCCTTGACTGCTGGGACTGACTTATCTTTCCTTGGTGATGTGGTTAGGCTTTGTGTACATACCCAAATCTCATCTTGAATTGTAGTCCCCATAATCCCCACGTGTCAAGGGAGAGACCAGGTGGAGGAAACTGAATCATGGGGGCAGCTTCCCCCATCCTGTTCTCACGACAGTGAGTTCTCACAGGATCTGATGGCTTTCTAAGGAGCTCTTTCCCCTTTGTTCAGTACTTCTCTTCCTGCTACCTTGCAAAGAAGATGCCTTACTTCCCCTTCCCCTTCCATCATAATTGTAAGTTTCCTGAGGCCTCCCCATCCAGGCTAAACTGTGAGTCAATTAAACCTCTTTCCTTGATAAATTACCCAGTCTTGGTCAGTTCTTTATAGCAGTATGAAAACAGACTAATACACTTGGGATCTGTATTTTAAATTCTAAAGATAGGATTGAGGAAGAAGTCGTAACTAATCCTGTTGTTTTCTTTGCTGATTCTTGGAGGGAAGGGTTGGTGTTCATATTTATAGCCATTATATCCTTGGTGACAAGCATGATGACTTCTCAATAAATATTTGTTAAATAGGTATCATGCTTTCCACTTTATTGATGAGGAAACTGAGACTCAGAAAGATTGAGCCTCTTGACCAAAATCAGAAATCAGTAATTGAGAGAGTCAGAGTAGAAACCTTTTGATACCTGAGTCCAAAGCCTGTGCCCTTTATACTACATCACACCATTGCAATCCTGATAAATTAATCTGGTCTTTTTTGACATGAATCAAATAGTTTAAAATGTGTCTATATGAGTGAGGATAATGCATATGTGACCATTTAAACATAATCATACATGTAAAGCAAGCATGACTTTCAGCAAGGTGGATATCTCGTTATTACCCTGCCAAGAGCAAGGATGCATTTTCTCCAACAGTGAGAGCAGCTCCTTCAAAGAGTTTACATGGACTGCCCACTGGGTTTTTCTTCCAAGAGGCACTAGAGAGTACTTTTAACTCTCAGTAGTGTGACATTTTTATTTTTTAAATGTGACATGGCATTATGCCTGTTAGAAAAGATAAGGAAAAAATATACAAATGGCTTTGCTTCCCCCAGGAGCCTGTTTCAGCCATGGGGATTTGCGAATAGGGGGCTTAGAGACAAGTTTCTCTCTGAACTTGGGTGACTTTTTGAGAAAGTCACTTAATCACTCTTGCCTAGGGGTTTGAATTTCCAGTGATGGACTTACTGCAAATGGTGGCTAACATTGCAGGTTTGTTGGCAATTTTACATCTGTATATAACGTGTTTGTAGAAGAGTTGTGTGGTTACATTTAGAATTGAAGCTAATTGCATTGCTAGCCCCTCAATAGAGCAATGTATATGACACTGGCAATACTGAACTGCCTCAAAAGAAATAAACTTATATACTAGGTGGGAAGAAAATTCACGTTTTGTTTTTACTACTGAATTCAGATTTTTTTGTATATGCACTATTATCTATTGTCTATTGTGTGTATGTGTGTTTGAATATATGTATATGTATACATACACAGTCATTTGTCCCATAACAATGTTTAAATTAATGACAGACCACATATAAGATAGTGGTCACCTAAGATTATGACACGATATTTCTACTGTACCTTTTCTATGTTTAGAAGTGTTGGCTGGGCACGGTGGCTCACACCTGTAATCCCAGCACTCTGGGAGGCCGAGGTGGGCAGATCACGAGGTCAGGAGATTGAGACCATCCTGGCTAACATGGTGAAACCCCGTGTTTAGTAAAAAATACGAAAAAAAAAAAAAAATAGCTGGGTGTGGTGGTGGGCGCCTGTAGTTCCAGATACTCGGGAGGCTGAGACAGGAGAATAGTGTCAACCTGGGAGGCGGAGCTTGCAGTGAGGTGAGATGGCACCACTGCACTCCAGACTGGGCAACAGAGCGAGATTCCATCTCAAAAAAAAAAAAAGAAAAAAGAAGTATTCAGATACACAAAACTTGCCATTGTGTTACAATTGCCTACGATATTCAGCATATTAACATTCTGTACAGGTTTGTAGTCTAGAAGCAATAGTCTATACCCTACATTCCAGGTTTGTAGTAGTCTACACCATCTAGGTTTGTGGAAGTATACTCTGTGTTGTTCACACAATGACTGTGTTTGGCCGTTCTTGCATTGCTGTAAATAAATACCTGGGACTGGATAATTTATAAAGAGAAGAGGCTTAATTGACTCATGGTTCTGCAGGCTGTACTAGCATAGCACCAACATGTACTTGGCTTCTAGTGAGGGGCTCAGAAACCTTACAATCGTGGTGGAAGGGGAAACGGAAGCAGGTGCATCACATGGTGTGAGCAAGAGTGAGAGAAACGGGAGGTGCCACACACTTTTAAACAATCAGATCTCACAAGAATTCACTTATTATGGTGAGGGCAGCACCAAGCCATGAGGGATTCACCCACATGACCCACACACCTCCCACCAGGCCCCATCTCCAACACTGAGGATTATATCTCAACATGAGATTTGGGTGGCACAAATATCCAAACCATATCAGTGACAAAAATCACCTAAGGACACATCTGTCAGAATGTATCCCTGTTATTAAATGATGTATTACTGTATATATACATACTAAATTGATAAACATTGTTGTGATGAAAAGTGGCTACTGTACATGAAAGTGGCTACTAAAGTGCAAATATGTCAGTCACCTTCCTTAAAGGTGGCCCCTGGGTTTCCCATGTGTGAAGTCTGCGAGGAGCCTCACTGCTGGTTTCAAATTATTTGGCATTTTACAGAGTACTCTAGCAATATTGATGTACTTATTTGATTGGTAACCACACTCTGATACATCTTCCTACACCCTAGTTGACTGGTGTAGAACTTGTCTATACCTTCTGTCTATTGCCATAGTAATGCTGTATAACAAGCAACTTTAGAACCTCAGGGGCATACAACAATGGACATTGTTTTCTCTGTTTTCTGGGATCAGCTGAGTTTGGTCAGGAGACTCTGTTGATTTGGACCAGCTTTACTTAGATGCCCAGTGTTGGCTGGCTGTCCACAGAGCTAGGCTGCCCTTTGCTGAGGCAACTGGCCTGACTCTGCTTCTCATATTACTCATCCTTCATCAGGCTACTCCCAGCATATCCTCCTGCAATGAGAGTGATCCTAAAATGGTCAATCCCTGTAGTTTAAGCAACTTTGACTTGGCTATAACCACATCCACTAATATCCTATTGGCCAAAGCTAGTTACTTGCTCTAGTTCACGGGTCAGGAATTTTACCCTGCAAAAGTTCCCCCAGTTCAAATAGTTGAAAGAATTCACCAGAATCCACAGAGCACACTCATGTGAGTCTTTTATTTAAAGGCAAAGGATTTGGTGCAGCTAGAGAAAGAGAGTTCAGGCAAGCATCCAAAGTCAGAGAGACAACCCAAATACATCCAATAGGTCGTGGGTGGTACCCCTATTCTGCAAGACCCTAAATTATACCGGTGCTGCTGGTCCAAAGAGTTTTGAGCTGCAGAGTAACTAACGTATCACTGCAATAGAAATGTCAGTTTCAGACCGGGCACGGTGGCTCACACCTGTAATCCCAGCAATTTGGGAGGCTGAGGCAGGCAGATCGTGAGGTCGGGAGATCAAGACCATCCTGGCTAACACGGTGAAACCCTGTCTCTACTAAAAATACAAGAAATTAGCCAGGTGTGGTGGCATGTACCTGTAGTCCCAGCTACTCAGGAGGCTGAGGCAGGAGAATCGCTTGAACTCAGAAGGTGGAGGTTGCAGTGAGCCGAGATCCCACCATTGCACTCCAGCCTGGGTGACAGAGCAAGACTCTGTCTCAATAAATAAATAAATAAATAAATAAATAAATAAATAAATAAATAAAATGTCAGTTTCAAAGATACCTGACCTATATGATGAAAATCCAAATCAGGGACATAGGGGAAAGTGGGAAAAATCAATACTGTCTGACAGTGATTCCTCAATATTTGGGAACTTAGTCTCCTTCAAGAAATTTATGAAATCTCTGCAAACTTCTCTCCTCTATCAAAATGTGTGCATTCACACAAACACATAATTTTGAATACAATCAAAAAATTTCTGATGATTTAATACCAATCCACAGACTCCCAGTGGAATTCATGTGTCCTAAATTAAGAACTGCTGACAGGAAGTATAGTTTTGATAACTGCAATATGGAGGCATCATCAACTTGGGCAGGAATTCTGGAAGTTAATTTTTGGCAGTTTTTAAGCTGCAGTCAAGACACGTGTCTTTCCTCCTTTTTCTTCAAATGCTGCGAGCCACACCGTAAGACCTTGATAAAATTATTTATAACATCAAAGCATGGGCTTTATTTGCTTTTTCTCACCCAAGCATGAGAATCCCTCTTACTCATGCACACATTTACCCTGCTGTTCTCTCCCTCCACATCTCTTACAGGACACAGGATGGGTTTTCTTTTCACATTCCTTCTTATTTCTAAGGGGGAAATATGTATTTCTTTCTCACCTCACAATGTGAGCTCCAAATTTGTTGTGTGATTGGCCCAACCCTTGAGCATTTGTGTTTAGTGACACAACGCCCATTGTACTAGCCTTGCACCCCTTCTGCCTTGCTTGCTCACATCTTAATAAAACCACTCAATTCTCTTTTGTTCATCCCACACACTGTCCCACAGTGAACTCCATCCTTGGTGTTCTGCAACGGTCCACAGAAATAGAATAAAAGTGTTGATATCTGGCTAAAACACAAAAGATTACTATTGTTCTTTGTCATGACCAAGAAGACAGTGACAGCTTTCAGGAAAGAAGTGTAAGTTTCAGGAATTAGTTAGACTGCTTACAAAATGGACTTTGCCTTTATAATGTTGGGATAAAGCCACTGGCTTGATTTGTCTTAGATTTTCTAAATTATCCTTGGTAACGACACTCTGTCCTAATGTTCTGTTGTTTGGCTAGCCTGATACAGTTATCAGCCTTTTATCTACCGAGGCAGTCAGCACCCCACTCTGTTTATGATCATTTTCCTAGAGCTTCCTATTTTAACTTCTCTTCTTTAACACCTTTTTAGTTCCTAATTTTTTACTTTTTGTCCCAGTCAAGAACCTGCTCCTGCTTTGAGAGTATTTCTCTTCGCGTGCATTCTGTCTCCCCTGCTTGAATGCTGGTTTTCTTATTGAGGAACTCGACAAAATTTATTTCAACACAGATGAGCACAATATACCCAGGCCATGCTGAATTTTGTTAACCTTCCAAATACTAGACACATTTGGCCCAAACAGATACAGGTAGTATATCAATTTGACTACCTGTTTACCATGTGCATTTGAACTTAACCTCTTTGGGCTCAGTACCCAATAAGTGAAATGTCACTTATTAGCTCTGACTTGGAGCACGTTATTTAACTTCTATGAGTCTCAGTCACTCCAAGTATAAAATAGGGGTTCTGACAGTACCAATTGTCCCACTTTTGTAGATTCAGTGAGAGGATTGAATAAATTACCACATAGAAAACACGTAGCATGCTGCCTTGGATGATAAATGCTCAACATATGTGCTACAATTATTAAGGAGAGACATGATGTTTATGCTTAATGTGCCTCAAAGCCAACCAGAGATCAGGTAATAGCAAATAAACAATCCTTTAAGAAATGGCTCAGATGTAAAGAAGGGGGAAATAAATACAGAATATTCCAAGCTCCTAGAAAATTTAGCCTATTGAGGGTAACTTTGTGCTTAGCTTTCCAATTCAGCACACAAGACTCTGGGACGTAAAGGCTCCCTTCCCAGGGCTCATTCACATTTCATATCATCTTAATACCCCACCAGCAGGAAGACATTTATTCTTAAGTCTGCAGATTTCCAGGGTCTAGGTCTCACAAGGGAGGCCAAGCCTCTCTGTTGCTTTCCAGAATTGATTTGCAGTATTTGATAATAGATTGCATTTGGGGAGTGCAGGGAAGGGGGTGACTTCAAGAGCATCTGTAAGATTCTGCTTTGAGCTACTTGGACACCTGGTGGTTCCATTTAGTGGGATGAGAACAGTAGAGGAGGGGATTCAGGGAGGGGAGCCAGGACCCAGGCATGGGGAGGAACTGTACATGAACGGCAGTAGAAAAACATCTTCCATCTCAAAAAGAGAAGCTAATAGAACAGGTGAAATTCAAGTCAGTTTGAACAGCAGAAATTCAAGCTCAACAATTTGAATTGTTGGATTCTTGGCACACATTGAGGGTAGTACCACATAAGACATACTATTGATCTCATGAACCTAAAGGTGATATAATATGCCATAGTTAAGAGTATGTGCATGGGTATTAAGTGGGGTGAAAGAAAATGATTTAAAAGTTTGAGAATAGGAAACGTTTGTTCTAATTTGTGAGTTCAGAGGCAAGTTTAGAGTGTGATCATGGGAGCAGTTGGCCTAAGCAGAGTGGAGTCAATGGAAATCAAGAACTGAAAAGGCAGAGCTCCATCTGAGTGCAGAAACTACCTGATATAATGGTGACAGTCACTGTCAGAAAGTCCACACTGGGCACCTACCTCCCGTGGATTAGACGGAGAGTCCCCAGCTGCTATGCTCTCCTCATGTGTAGGGTATACTATAACATCTTCAGTCAGCAGTTTTCTATGGTGAAAGCCTTCCAGGTATAGCTGGCTCCTGCCTCATCCCTATTCCTAGTAGAAATATTTTCCTTGTCTTTTTGCTGAGAAGGCTGCCTGGTTCTGCAGTCCTGTTTGATGTGTCAATAAAGAATGTTCCTTGTAGTCCGTCTTCTGACCTCTTTGCTTCAAGTTGCTCCTCTTAAATTGGTCCTTTCAAAAGAAGGCGGAGACATTAGTTCAGATTAGTTGCTTTTGTGGTTCTTGGGTTCCAGAAATCAGAGAGGAGTTGGTAACCTGAGTGCTGCAAGGACCCTGTGGGGGATTGCAAGTTGTAAGTCGCAATGGTGGTTCTAAAGGAGGGTTTCATCCTCCACAGTGAGAGTAACACAGTGGCAGTGGCAGTGACATTGGGGGCGGCAAGAGAAGAGATGAGGACTCCGATCCTGGCCTTGCTGCTCTTTGTGTATGAGACCTTGGGTTGAAAACAAAATCACTACATATCTCTAAACATCAGTTTCATCAGTGTAAGGCACATTGCTTCTAAGGACCTTTTGACTTTAAAGTTCCTCCTTTTGAGACATGCACTGCAGTGAAAAGAACATCAGGTATAGGATCTGCCTTCAAAAATCTGGGTTCACATTTCATCATCACACAAATTAGAACTCACAAATTAGAACAAACATTTCCTATTCTCATTAATAACTCTGAGATTTTCTTCAAGTTCCTGAAGAACTCTGCACATCTCATCTGTACAGTAGAGCTAATATGTATTTCATAGTTATTCTGACAATTGAATAGGTTAAAGTGGGGATCAAGTCACTTTTGAGAGCCACAGACAGTACTTGATTATAGTTCGCTGACTTTCTGTGTACTGCTCATGGTTCCATGTGAGAGACTAAGCAGTGTGATCAACACTTCATTTCATGGGTCTCCTTGTTTATACATGGCCTTATCACATGTGGACCTAGAGAAGAAGGTTATTAACAAGATGTAAATTAATGTAAGCACTATATAGCTGCAATCCCTCTATCTCAAAATATTTCCACCAATTTCTTGCATAGATGATTGAAATCCCCTCATCAGAGGCAGTTTCCTGAGGTCTGCAAGAATTATCTTAAAATACCCTGAAGTAGGGCAGACCTTCATTGACCACTGAGCTAGACCTTCATTCACCACTGTCAGGGGGATTTTGTAAAAGCAGCAGAAATGGCAAACCAAATGAGTCCATGTCTCAGGGGCAGACCTAGATGCTGGGTGGAAACAGCTCTTGGCAGAGGAGTTGCCATTAGGTTCTCAACTCTACAGCTGAGGAGTTGGGGCGTAGGCTATTCTGCATTCTGTAAACCTTGCAGTTGGATTAAAGACCTGAAAAGAAGCTAATTTGGACATGGTATGCCACAGTGCACTCTGGGTCTCTTCAGGAAAACTGGGCAGGTCCACAATAGGAGATGGTGTCTCTTAGAAGGAGGTAGCCTGAAGGAGGGTGGGGACATGAACCAGTTAAGCTGTAAACAACATCAGAGTAGCTCAGCATCGCTCATGACATGCAAGTTTACTCTATTAGGCAAGAGAGAAAGTCAGACTGCTGTCATGGAATAAAGCAAAAGGGCTTTGAAACAGAAGAGGAAGGAAGGAGAAAAACACACAGGCAGTCTGGGAACAGTGATTGGTTTTCTTTCCTCGAATGTGCTGATTTTCTGGAAATTAATCAGAGGCCAGCCTCTGCAGTCTGCACTGATACATGTTGAGAAAGTCAGTAGAAAAAAATAATTTTGGATGAGGGTGGATCCTCTGAGAACCTTGGAGGTTTATTCACACAGCACCACACATAGTAGAACTACTGTGTGCAGTGTCTCTCAGGGTTTTTCCCCTGGCCCTGCCATTCAGTTAATCCAGGATTTCACCTGCATCGCCTCACCAGTATTTCTCAACAGTAATGTGATCAAACAGAAAGAAGGGACGAAACAGAGGAGAGAAAGGACCCTCATCCCCTCACCTGACAGTGAGCTCTCTGCCTGTGGCCTTAGTCCTAAGTGTTCTTCATTCTTGCTGGGCAAGAAGAAGGTTGTTTGAGTTGGATTAAACTTGATGCTGTGGATATCTAAGGAGTGGTGTATCTGCTTAGGAGACAGAAAGGTGAAAAATTCTAAATATCAGTGCCATGGCTCAAAGCCCTGAGTCCATTCCATGGCATCAGATGTGGGAAACATCATTGTTTAAGAACATTTTATTTTTATATTTTTGCTTTTTGAGATGGAGTCTTGCTTGGTTGCCCAGGCTGGAGTACTCACTGAAACCTTCACCTGCCGGGTTCAAGCTATCCTCCCTTCTCAGCCTCCCAAGTAGCTGGAATTATAAGAGTGCACCACCAGGCCTAGACAGTTTTTGTATTTTTAGTAGAGATGGGGTTTTGCCATGTCAGCCAGGTTGGTCTCGAACTCCTGGCCTCAAGTGATCCCCTAGCCTTGGCCTCCCAAAGTGCTGGAATTACAACCATGCGCCACCATGCCCAGTCTCTAAGAACTTTCCCTAAACAAATTAATTGCAATCATCCCTCAGTATCCATGAGGATTGGATCCAAGACCCCCACAGATACCAAGATCCATAGATGCTCAAGTCATGGATATAAAACGGAATAATATTTGCATATAAACCAAGCACATCTTCTGCTACACTTTAACGCATCTCTAGATTACTTTTAATAACAGACATAATGTAAATGCTATTTAAATAGTACTTATATTGTATTGTTTAGGGAATCATAACAATAAAAAAATCTGTACATGTTCAGTACAGATGTAATCATCCATTTTTTTTCCAAATATTTTTGATCTGTGGCTGGCTGGTCGAAATCATAACAAGGAACCCACAGACACGGAAGACCAGCTGTATAGCCCAAATGATCCTGAATTACATAGAACTCTCATATGGTTTGTCTCTGTTTCCACACCCAAATCTCACCTTGAATTGTACTCCCATAATTCCCATGTGTTGTGGGAGGGACCTGGTGGGAGATAACAGACTCATGGGGGTGGTTTCCCCCATACTGTTCTTGTGATAGTGAATAAGTCTCACAAGATCTGATGGTTTTATCAGGGGTTTCTGCTTTTACATCTTCCTCATTCTCTTTTTGTCTGCTGTCATCCAGGTAAGACAGGACTTGCTCCTACTTGCCTTCTTCCATGATTGTGAGGCTTTGCCAGACACATGGAACCATAAGTCCAATTAAACTTCTTTCTTTTGTAAATTGCCTAGGCTCAGGTATGTCTTTATCCGCAGCACGAAAATGGACTACTAATATATTAGTCAGTTTTCCTGCTGCTGATAAAGACACACTTGTGACTGGGAAGAAAAAGAAGTTTAATTGAACTTACAGTTCTATATGGTTGGGGAGGCCTCAGAATCATGGTGGAGATAGAAGGCACTTCTTAACATGGTAGTGACAAGAGAAAATGAGGAAGCAAAAGCTTAAACCCCTGATAAATCCATCAGATCTTGTAAGACTTATTCACTATCACAAGAATAGCACAGGGAAAGATTGGCTCCCTTTATTTAATTATCTCCCCTTGGGTTCCTCCCACAATACATGGGGATACTGGGAGATGTAATTCAAGTTGAGATTTGAATGGGGACGCAGCCAAACCTAATCATTCTGCCTCTGGCTCCTCCAAATCTCATGTCCTCACATATCAAAACAAATCATGCCTTCCCAACAGTCCCCCAAAACCTTAACTCATTTCAGCATTAACCCAAAAGTCCGTAGTCCAAAGTCTCATCTGAGCCAAGGCAAGTCCCTTCCAACTATTAGCCGGTAAAATCAAAAGGAAGCTAGTTACTTCCTAGACACAATGGGGGTACAGGTATTGGGTAAGTACAGCTATTCCCAGTGGGAGAAATTAGCCAAAACAAAGGGATTACAGGGCCCATACAAGTCTGAAATCCAGCAGGGCAGTCAAATTTTAAAGCTTCAAAATGATCTCCTTTGACTCCATGTCTGGCATCCAGGTCATGCTAATGCAAAAGGTCGGTTCCCATGGCCTTGGGCAGCTCTACCTCTGTGGCTTTGCAGGGTTCAACCTCCCTCCTGGCTGCTTTCATGGGCTGGCATTAAGTGTCTGTGGATTTTCCAGGCTCATGGTGCAAGCTATTAGTGGATCTACCACTCTGGGGTCTGGAGGTTGGTGGTCCTCTTCTCACAGCTCCACTAGACAGTGCAAGGACTCTGTGTGGGGGCTCCAACCCCACATTCCCCTTCAGCACTGCCCTAGCAGAGGTTCTCAATGAGGGCCCTACCCCTGCAGCAAACTTTTGCCTAGGCATCTAGGCATTTCCATACATCTTCTGAAATCTAGGCAGAGGTTCCCAAATCTCAGTTCTTGACTTCTGTACATCCACAGGCTCAACATCTGATGGAAACTGTCAAAACCTGGGGATTCTACCCTCTGAAGCCACAGCCCAAGGTGTATGTTGGCCCCTTTCAGCCAAGTCTGGAGTGGCTGGGACATATGGCACCAAGTCCCTAGGCTGCACACAGCATGGGGACCCTGGGCTTGGCCCACAAAACCACTTTTTCCTCCTGAACCTCCAATGGGAGGGGCTGCCATAAAGGTCTCTGACACGGCCTGGATACATTTTCCCTGGTGTCTTGGGGATTAACATTAGAGTCCTTGTTACTTAAGCATAATTCTTCAGCTGGCTTGAATTTCTCAGCAGAAAATGAATTTTTCTTTTCTACTGCATTGTCAAGCTGCAAATTTTCTGAACCTTTACACTTTTTTTCCCTTTTAAAGTAAAATGCTTTTTAACAGCACCTGTCACATTTTGAATGTGTTCCTGCTTAGAAATTTCTTCCACCAGATACCCTAAATCATATCCCTCAAGTTCAAATTTCCATAAATCTCGAGGGCAGTGGCAAAATTCCACCAGTCTCTTTGCTAAAATATAACAAGAGTCACCTTTGCTCTAGTTTCCAACAAGTTCCTCATCTCCATCTGAGACTACCTCAGCCTGGACTTTACTGTTCATATCACTATCAGCATTTTTGTCAAAGCCATTCAACAAGTCTCTAGGATGTTCCAACCTTTCCCACATTTTCCTGTCTTCTTCTGATCCCTCCAAGCTGTTCCAAACTCTGCCTGTTACCCAGTTCCAAAGTCACTTCCACATTTTCAGGTATCTTTTCAACAATACCCCACTCTACTGGTACCAATTTACTGTATTAGTCCATTTTCATGCTGCTGATAAAGACATAACCAAGACTGGGAAGAAAAAGAGGTTTAATTGAACTTACAGTTCCACATGGCTGGAGATGCCTCAGAATCATGGCGGGAGGCAAAAGGCACTTCTTACATGGTGGTGGCAAGAAAAAATGAGGAAGCAAAAGTAGAAACCTCTAATAAACCCATGAGATCTTGTGAGACTTATTCACTATCATGAGAGCAGTATGAGAAAGACTAGCCCCCATAATTTAATTAACTCCCCCTGGATCCATCCCATAACACTTGAGAATTCTGGGAGATACAGTTCAGGTTGAGATTTGAATGGGGGAAACCGTCAGACCATATCATACAACTTCCTATCTGCAGCTGAAAAAGGACACATAACCTGAAGAAACAACAGTACAAACAAAGAGTTTACACTACAGTTATTTAATTATTTCAATTTCCTCCTAAGAATCAGAAAATCCAGCTCCAAACTCTTTTTCCCCTCTTGGTCATGATCACTTAGAAAAGATACTTAACTTTTTCCTTCTTCCCCTTCCAATCTATTATTCCTAGGAAACAGGAATAATACTTAGCTCAGACAGATATTATAGTCAATAAGTAAATCTATTTGAACAATTGGTAACACCATTTGGTTTGAGTTTTTGTTGTTGTTGTACTTTCTCTATCTGGTAAATAATTGTAATGTTGATTCTATAGATAATTATTGCCTAGACTACTAATTAAGCTTGTGGTGGTCAAGAGTTACTCACTATTCATTCAAAAACGCTGAGAAAAAAAAAACTTTCATACAAATCACCCGAGTCTATAGCTCCTGAGGGTCAATTACATAGGGAAGTATGAGGAAAAGAATACAGACTTGGGATCAATTGTTGAGCCAGAAAATCAACAGGCTCTGGCACCAGGGCTAAGATATTTGGAGCATTATCTCCAGAAATCCAGCCACACACCAATACACAGATTCATATTGGCTCGGCTGCCTTAAACAGTGAATAGAAACAATTACAAAACCAAATTATAGTGGCGATGAACACAGAGAGATGATGAAGAAAGAGAGAGAAAAAAGAAAAGCTAAACAAAACCCCCCACAAAACCCAAAATTCCCATTCAAAACTAGCTTGCAAATAAGATTACAAAACACACGAAATCCAATATTAAAGCAGGCTGACATAGTCAGTAATTGGATTACAAATATATTTTAGTCAGATAAAATATGTTTGAGGTATTCAAAAATATAGATTATAACTTCCATTTGAAAAAGGACACAAAATCAGGCAAAAATTAAATATAAAAGCAAGGATAGGAAAACATAATTCAAGGTGAAAAAGCCAGCAAAATAAAATATACGATAGAGAGGAAAGCAGTAGACTTCCAAAACACAGTTGGAGAGAAAAGTGGTGAACTGATAGATGTCACTGATGAAGTCATTCAAAGCCTAGCAGAGAGACAATCAGATGGAAATTTAAAATATCACTTAAATGATATGGAAAGATAGTTTCAGAGGCTGAAATGGGCATCAAATACTGTCATCAGAGAATAGAAGAGAAGCAAGAATTGAAGAGATCATGGCTAAATCATTTCCAGAATTTAACGTAGAAGGGGAGTTGTACCTAAGAAATGGTGGCCACAGAAATTGACAAATGATCAGAAAAACAAATCCAGTTATGCATTAGGTGTACAGACACATAAAATATACACATTATGACCAAATAAGGTATATTCCAGCAATGCAATAATAGTTTAACATTATAAAAATGCACTGACATAATTCACTATATCACATTTTAAATTATATATTCATTTTAACAGATGCAGAAAAATAATTTGAGAAAATAAAATACTCATCTATGGTTTGAATAATAAATGTTCAAAAGTTAGAAGAATTTTATTTGCAGTCCAAAACACCAAAGTTCCCTATTACCATTTCTAGTCAATACCATTGAGAAGCCCAAGACAATGAAATAAGAAAAGTAAACTTATCAAAAAATGGAAAAGAAATAGATTAAAAACTCTTTTACTTAAGGATGACATAACCTAGAAACAATTACATTTAATAACAACATTCAATAAGATTTCTAGATATAAAATTTATATATCAAATATTCAATAGTCCAGTAAAACCCAAATAGAAAACATAAAAAATGAAAATTTAAAAGAAAAGAAAAACAAGAAAGAACAAAAGAACGGACAGCAAACTTCTACTTGTGATAGCAACAAGAATTATAATGTATGCAGAAATCAACCTACCAAAATATTTTTAAAATATCTATGAAAAAATGTTCCAAAGTTATTTGAAAGGCATTAAGTACTGGGATAGAGAAGGCAATTAAGTTGTCATATTAACTGCCACTATTTTAATGCCAAGAATAGAGATGACAAAACTACAATTTTCAGGAGGATCCCTAACAAAAATTTGCCACCCCATTCAAACTACAATGACTTGATTCTATTGAGAAACACTGATCTACATAAATGCAAAAATAACTCACATCCATTAATGCAAATAATAAAGAAGACTCAATATCCTAAAGATGCAAATTTTCTCCAGGTTAATCTTATCTCAATTCAAAAAAGGGGAAAAGTTTTTATGCCATGTTTTGTCATAGAAGTTATTTACTAAGACTTCTTGTTTCATTATTATTTCCTTATTTCTTATTTAACAGCTTGTATTAGTCCCTTCTTACATTACTGTAAGGACATACCTGAGACTGGCTAATTTATAATGAAAAGAAATTTAATTAACTTATAGTTATGCATGGCTGGGAAGGACTCATGAAACTTACGGTTGTGGCAGAAATGGAAGCAAACACTTCTTTCTTCACATGGCAGCAGGAGAGAGAAGTGCCAAGGAAAGTGGAAAAGCCCCTTATAAAACCAGGAGATCTTGTGAGAAGACACACACGATCATGAAAACAGGAGCATGGGGGTAACCACCCTCATAATTCAATTACTTTCTACCAGATCCCTCGCTGGACAAGTAGGGATTATGGGGACTATAATTTAACATGAGATTTGGGTGGGGACACAGCCAAACCATATCATTTCACCCCTTTTGCCTCCCAAATCTCATGTACTCACCTTTCAAAACACAATAATGGCTTTCCAACAGTCCCCCAAAGTCTTAATTCATTCCAGCATTAATCCAAAAGTCCAAGTCCAAAGTCTCATCTGAGACAAGGCAAGTCTCTTCCACCTATGAGCCTGTAAAATCAAAAGAAATTTAGTTACTTCCAAGACACCATGAAGTACAGGCATTGGGTAAATTCAGCCATTCCAAATGGGAGAAATTGGTCAAAACAAAGGGGTTACAGGGCCCATGCAAGTCTGAAATCTAATAGGGAGGTCATTAAATTTTAAAGTTCCAAAATGTTCTCCTTTGACTCCATGTCTCACATCCAGGTCATGCTCATGTAAGAGATGGGCTCCCAAGGCATTGGGCAGCTGTGCCTTTTGGCTTTGCAGGGCACAGTCCCCCTCCTAGCTGCTTTCCTGGGCTGGCATTAAGTGCCTATGGCTTCTTCAGGTCACAGTGCAAGCTGTCAGTGGATCTCCCATTTTGGGGTCTGAAGGATAGTGGCCCTCCTCTCACAGGTTCATTAAGTAGTGCCCCAGTGGGAACTCTGTGTGTGGGCTCTGACCCCACATTCCCCTGCCACACTGCCCTAGCAGAGGCTCTCCATGAAGGCTTTGTCCCTGCAGCAAACTTCTGCCTGAACACCCAGACATTTCTATACATCCTCTGAAATCTAGGCAGAGATTCTCAAATCTCAATTCTTGACTTTTGTGCGACCACAGGCTGAACACCACATGGAAGCTGCCAAGGCTTGGAGCTTGAACCCTCTGAAGCCACAGACTGAGCTGTACCTTGGCCCCTTTTATCCATGGCTGGAGTGACTGGGATGCAGGACACCAAGTCCCTAGGGTGCACACAGCAGGGGGCCCCTGGGCCTGCCCAGGAAACCATGTTTCCCTCCTAGGCCTCTGGGCCTGTGGTGGGAGGGACTGCTCAGAAGGTCTCTGACATGCCCTGGAGACATTTTCCCCATTGTCTTGGTGATTAACATTAGGCTCTTTGTTACTTATGCAAATTTCTGCAGTAGGCTTCAATTTCTCCCCAGAAAATTGGTTTTTCTTTTCTATCACATTGCCAGGCTACAAACTTTTCAAACTTTTATGCTCTGCTTCTTCTTAAACACTTTGCCACTGAGAATTTATTCTGCCAGATATCCTAAATCATCTCTGTCAAGTTCAAAGTTCCACAGATCTCTAGGGCAGGAGCAAAATGCCACTAGTCTCTGCATAGCAAGAGTGACCTTTGCTTCAGTTCCCAAGAAGTTCCTCATCTCCATCTGAGACCACCTTAACCTAGACTTTATTATTCATGTCAATATCAGCACTTTGGTCAAAGCCATTCAATAAGTCCCTAGAAAGTTCCAAACTTTTCCACATTTTCCTGTTTTCTTCTGAGCCCTCCAAACTGTTCCAACTTCTGCTTGTTACCCAGTTGCAAAGTCACTTCCACATGTTTGGGTATCCTTACAGCAGTGCCCCACTCCATTGGTACCAATTTACAGTATTAGTACATTCTCATGCTGCTATAAGGACATACCTGAGACTGGTTAACTTCTAAAGAAAAGAGGTTTAATTGATTCATAATTCCACATGGCTGGGAAGGCCTTGGGAAACTTACAGTCATTGTGGGAGGGGAAGAAAACATGCCCTTCTTTGCATGACAGCAGAGCAGGAAAGAGAATTGCCAAGCAAAGGGGGAAAAGCCCCTATTAAAACCATCAAATCTCGTGAGAACTCACTCACTATCATAAGAAAAGCAGCATAGGTGTAACTGCCTCCATGATTCAATTACCTTCCACCAAGTCCCTCCCAAGACATCTGGGGATTATGGGAACTACAATTCAAGATGAGATTTGGGTGGGGACGCAGCCAAATCATATCACAACTTTATCATAAAAAGGGATTTTCTTTTGTAATTCAATGCTAAAATACCAAAGAATAGAGAAAGGTGGATATTTGTTCGAGATGTCTAAGTTGGTATCTGAATGCAGTCAACCTTGCAGACACATATAATAATAATAATGCAAATGGTTTAAGGCTATCAGTTAGGTTTTGATAGTTGCATAGTCAGATTGCTTTCCTGTCCATTGATTACTTGTATGACTAGTTATTCTCACATAGGAAACTTTGGTTTATTTTAATTTAATTACAAAAAAACTCTGTACATATTTGCTATTTAAACACCAATGTAATAAGAAAACTGGGTACCTTATTTTTTCAAGCACATAGGAAAACATTTAAAAAATCACACTAGAAAGTTTTCATTTGTTTCATACAATTTAAATAGGAGGAAAAGACAGCCAATTTATTTTAACAGATTATTATATTCTAATGGTCTAGCGCAGTTTTGTATGCATTTGGGCACAAAGAACACTGAATCTTGCAGATTTTAGTATAAAATAATTGCTTTCAAAAAACTTAATAAATGGTAAGAAGTCACTGGAAATAAAATATTTGGGTAAAAAGATGATTATTTGCAAGGCGTTATGCCCTTTTTGCTGCCTTTCCTCGTTTTCATCTATGCTGGCCTCATTTCTGTGCCCTCTCCAGCTGAGAAAATGAAGGGGTTGGATTTTACAGACAAATGAGGTACAGAGAACAAGAGTAGAGAAATTGATTGAAGATGTAATGTGCCCAAAACTCCACATACATTATATTATTTTACTTTCTTAACTGCTTCAGGTAGGCATTATTATTCCTTTTAGTGGTTGAGGAAATTCTATCCACCAGCATCTAGCTAATGAAAGACTTAGCCACAATTTGAAACCATTCCTAATATTGATATTCAAATCCACACCCATTTATTCCACTTAGGCATATTAGAAGATCCATTGGTTCCTGAATGTGAAGATGTGGTTAGTTCCACTAGCCTGTCTCTTCTTGAATTACCTGAATTTGCAGATTTCAATTACCAGAGACTGCAAAATAAGATTGTATTTCCTTTTCTGTTTGAGTTTCAATTGCTTGAAGGCAGCAGTGCAGTTCTTTTAGCAATATTTGCAAATGTTCCTGAGCCCTCATAGTGCTTGTATATTCCAAACAGCCATCCTGACTGCTCCTCATTGCCTTGGTCAGTAGTTTGGCATGAAGTCACAGATCTTGGATCCAACTGGGACAATTCGCTGCTTACAGAGCTTGTTCCGTAACTCCGCTCAGGTTGCGCCTGTTCTCTGCGGCACACGTCAGCATGGAAACAGGTACCTAACTTCTTTTTCCAATTTTATTTAAGAACAGGACACAAACTCACAATCTGAGTACTTACTTTGATATAACAGAAATGGATATTAACCCAAAGTAGATAGTGAACTAAACATAGCTGTTCTCAAGTCAACAAGCCCAATCTCCTTCATGGACATCTTTGCCCTGATTGCTGCTGTTTCACTTTTGCCAAAGTCAGTCTCCCGATCTGGCCCCTGCTCCAAAGCAGAGGAAGCAGCTCATATCCGCAAAGTGGAGATCCTCTTAAGTATGCTTCTGTCCTCTAGAAGTCGATCCAAATATTCCTAAAGTCTGGAAAGATTAATCAGGCCCCCACTCACCTACTGCTATATCTAAAGGCCAATGGCACTCCATTTTCTTCCAGATGTGCATTTTTCTCCGAATAATTGAGAGTGACAACGCAGCTCTCTTCAGAGTATTCCATATTCAGCTCTTAGAAGCTTGGGCACTGGCCCTAGACCCTTAATAAGAAAGCTGTATCCCATTGCAGTGATCTGTCCACTGGTATCATGATGAGGGTTTAGGTTATTGAATATAGAATGAGATCACATTTAGTTCAGAAACAATCTCTTTCTTTTCTTTTTTTTTTCTTTTTTGACAATATAGCTTCATTTTGTTTTTCACAGCCACTTTTCCATGTTGAGTAAAGATCAGGTCCACTTCTCTCTTGCTGTCTGCAGGGTTCCCACTGTCAATCACTTGCAAACAACTACTTAAACAAGAAAAAGAAAAAAATAAGAGAGTAAAACCAAAGTACAATCTAAATGTAGACTAAAGAAAGTGTCATTTTAATTAAAATATCCCATGAATATGCACCTCTGTTAAAGGCTGCCAAATCAACATTTTTACTATTGAAGATAGTAGTTTAGTTCCAGGATTCCAGAGCAACTTAATCCTGTTCCCTACTAAAGAGGTCCCTTGCTCTTTGGTCAGCTTAGCTGATTTTCTTAATCAAAAGGAAAAGCTGAATTTAAAGGGGAAGCATGAACTGTCACTCTTATCAAGAAAATTGCTCTATGAACAATTTTAGAGAATTTTTTTTTTCCTTTTTGAGATAAGGTCTCACTCTGTCACCCAAATGGGAGTGTAGTGATGCAATCACAGCTCACTGCAACCTCGACCTCCCAGGCTCAAGCAATCCTCCCACCTCAGCCTCCTGAGTATCTGGGACTAAAGGCATGTACCACATTGCCCGGCTAAGTGTTTGTATTTTTTGTAGAGATGTGGTTTTGCCATGTTGCCTAGGCTGGTCTCGAGCTCCCGGACTCAAGCCATCCTCCTGCCTCAACCTCCCCAAAGTGCTGGGATTAAAGGCATGAGCAACCGCGCCCGACCAACAATTTTTAAGTTCATTCATTCTACAAATATTAATTGAATCCATGCCTATTATGTACTCTGGATTACTCCAATAATGTGTGATAGATAGTGAAAGCAAAAGCCAAGATCCCCTATGCCTACGAGCTTACATTCTAATAAGAAAAAAAGAATTAAAATAGAAGAGGACACTATGTCCAACAATTTCACTCTTCCAACATGTTCATGAAGAATTCAAAGCAGGTACTCAAACAAATACTTGTACATGAATATTCATGGAATGCTGCTAACAATATCCAAAAGTATAGACATACCAAATGCCCATGGGATGAATGGGTAAATAAAACATGTTATAGCCATATAATTAAATATCATCCAGACATAAGAAGAATGCAATATCGATACATTCTACAGCATGAATGAATTTTGAAACATTATGCTCAGTGAAAGCAGAATACATGTAAAACTTCATATATTTTATGATTAAATTTTTATGAAATATTGAGAATAGATCAATTTATAAAGGCAGAAAGCAGAGTTCTGGTTGCCAGGGGCTGGTGCAGTGGAGAATGGGGAGTGACTGCTTAATTCGTAATGCAGTGGAAATATTTTGGCACTTGATAGAGGTGGTGATTATATAACATTATGAATTTACTAAATACTGCTGAATTTCGTACCATAACATGGTTAATGTTATGTTATGTGAATTGTACCTCAATTATTAGAAAAAATACACAAACGTGCTGTGATTGCTACCAAACAAATGACCACTTGTTTGGTAGCAATCATGTGTGGGTTTTTTTCCTAATGCTTGAGGTTAAGGAAGGCCTGTCTGAAGGGGTAGCATTTCAGCTGAGGTGGGAATGATTAGAAGAATCAAATCATTTGAAGATTTCGGGAAAGACCTTTCTAAACATGGAATTGTCAGTGCAGAGTCATTAGGGAGGAAAGGGAGACGCCCAGTGTGGCTAAGGCCAGAAAAGCAAAAGGGAGGGTAGTGAGTGATGAGGCTAAGAGGAGAACCATTGGGTGCTTTCTGGGCCCAAAGTTTGGCTTTTATTCTAAGTAAATAGAAATTTAAGCCAAAAATGTGTGTATATTTGATACCAACTGTTAGGTGCATTTTAGAGTTGTTACAACATGAAATAACGCGTTTACTGGAAAATTGAATACAATATGTTTTAAAAAGAATATTCTGTACTTTGTGGAGAAAAGAAAAGGGGAGAATGTGCAAAAATAAAAGCAAGAAGAGTTAATATACACTCCTGGGCTGACCCCATAATCACAGCAGTGTTGGTCTAGAATGTGGCTAATGGAGGAGGGTGGACCACAACCCTCCCCATGGGAGGAACTGTCCCTGTCCGTCTGCATTCACTGTGGTCTGCACACTGACTGGCGGACTGACGGGGTAATAGCACAGCTGTCAATTTTACTATGATTTCGATCGAGCAGAATAAACACAACAATAAACCTGTCAGAATAGACTCAGAACAACTATATGATGATCTTGAAATGAGGTAGGGTAGGAGTGAGCCTGCAGATAAAACCACAAATGCTGTCAATAATCTAACATACAGAGGGTTACCATTTAAGACCGTTATCATTTCTTTTTCATGTCCCACATCTTTGCCTTTCACTTTTAACTTCACTTAAGCCACAGGGCCCCTTCTACTACCACCACCTATCCTGCACATATTTCCTCATACTATTTCTAGATTTTCTTTCAAATCATTAATGAAAGGTTAACTTTAAGGCTATATGTCAGCTTTGGATTTACAAGGTAGTCATTTCAACTGCTCTTTGTTATTTAAAATTAACAACTCAGTCTTGACCATGAGAATTTTAGTCAATTTCATGGACATGGGAATGAACAAAAAATTATGCGACAAGAGCACAGGAAAGAAGTCTATACTCCATCCAAGTTAATAGAACTCATCTCTGCTATCTGCTACTTGGCAAAAATACCAGTGAAGTGCCATGAAGAACACAATTAATATCTTAGGTTGTAATGAACATAATTTTTTCATGTACATACCCAAAGAGTAAAATTTTCTGCACTTTGCTGATATGACTTATCTTTTAAAGGTAGTTTATGGCTCCAGACCTGTGTTCAGATATCTTATTGTAATTAAGAAACCCACCTCCTCCTTATTCTACTTTGAAAATAAAATCAAGTAATGAAATGTGAAATATAATGCATATGACATAGAAATGGACATTTTAAAAGGTGATTATGCCATATAAAATAGTGCTCCAGAAGAAAATTTAGAGTCATTGAACACCTATTACTTGGAAAATAATTTGTGTGTGGCATATTATTAATTTTGACAACAAAATTCTAAAATAGTTCTCACAATGCCAGTTTTGCAATTGTGGAAACTGGGGTTCAGGGGCCCTAACTGATTTTCCAAGTCTCACTGAGAGTAAATAAAAACAGAGGAATTGAGATTTTGGTCTGTGCAAATCCCAAGTCTTAGAGTTTCTTCTAAGATACCTTTTCTCTGTCTCCTTTTGATGTGTATTGCTACAGACTGAATTGTGTCCCCCAAATTCCATATGCTGAAGCCCTAACCACCAATGTGACTATATGTAGAAATAGGGACTTTTTAAAGAGGTAATTAAAGTTGGATGAAGTCATAAGGGTGAGATTCCAGTTCAGTAGGATTGATGTCCTTACAAGAAGAGGAAGAATACTAGAACTCTGACTGCACACACGCAGAAGAAAGGCTTTGTGAGGACACAACAAATACGTGGCTCTCTCTCACACAGGAGGACAGCCCTCACCCTAACCCAATCTGCTGGACCTTGATCTTGGACTTCTAGCCTCTAGGGCAGTGAGGAATAAATGTCTGTTGTTGAAGCCACACAGTCTGTTTTATTTTGTTATGGCAGTACTAACAGTCTCGTACATGTATACAACTCTGTTTTCCACCCCAGAGGTCAAAAACCAAGGGTTGCTCAAAAGTTCCATGAAATACTCCTTCAGATATCAGAAAATACTTGATTACTATTTGTTAAATTAGTTAATGTATTATTATTTAAGCTCCGGAAATATAATTTTAGCAGTCTTTTTAAAATGTTGTGTCCAGAGCAGGAATTAAAAATGATTTTTCTAAATAACTCTACAGCACATTATACTTTTACTTTTGTCTTCTGATTTTCACCATTGCCTTGAAAAGCAGCTAAAATTTATCTCCACTTTGCAAGTTTGGTAAGTGAGGCTTGGAGAGCTTCAGTTACAAGTTGGCAGCTCCTGACTCCAATTCCTGATATTGTTACACCCCTACAGCTTCCTGCATATACCTTCTCAGGGGAGCTGGGATACCACTCAATGTTTCTCGTGTAGGTCCACAATAATGATGAGAAAAGGGAGATTAATTTCCAAAATGGTTTGATGACTTCCTGCCATGACAGCTGTTAAATCTGTTGTTCAGCTATGGGCGTCCGATGATGGCACCACTAATCTTTATTTCTAGCATTCCCTTTCCTGCTCTTGTTCTCTAAAAATGAGTGTTCTGAAGCTCATAAGAATTCTCAGGTAGTATTAAATTCTTAAGTGAACTTCTCAGACTTTTTTGTAGTTTCTCCAATTTAAATCCAATACTGAGTAGATATAGCTCTATTAAGGATAACTTCACTCTATTTTAGTAAAGGAATAATAAACAAACATAGAGAATATCCTGTATATACAACCTTGCATAATGGTCTATGATGCTTAGTTATTAATATATGAGTAGACATATATATTTATAAGTATGTATAAGTTACTAGTATATTGTATGTTAAATAGTAATTACCATCAGAGTATTCAGAGTTTATTCCTGAATCTGCTATGAAGTAACTTGATTTACGTAAATGTATTGAATCATCTCGATATTCTCTGTGTCTTATATAATCCCTGACATACAGTTCACAACTAATAATGTCTGTTGCGGATTTTGTTTTTAATCTATAAAATGGGAATGGTAAGAGCTGCAAAGTTCTTAAAGAGTGAAATAAGACAATACATGAGAAATATAAACTACTTCTATTCTAAGGCATATATTTATAATTGCTTTTCTTAAAATAGATGATGTGATTACAATATAAAACATTAAAAAGAAAGAAGTAAAAATCTCATTAAAAACAAAAAGCAAGATTTTCCCTACCTAGTATTGAAATATGGGGCACCAGGGCTCAAAGTTATTACTACGTAATGAACAAGATTTATTGTAAAGGAAACCTCAATTAACATTAGATTATTGGATGACTGGTTTGTAGGCACTAAAATTAGGTATGCTATTATAAAGGATTCACATATAGAATACCTGATTCCTTTAATAAAAAAAAAAGAAAAGGCTTTGTGGAGCCTTTGCGAATAGTAGTAAATGTTTTTGTGTGGATTGTTGGGAGAGTAGGTTGATGAGATTGGTTGCAGTCAGGCAGAGGGAGGCCTTAAGTGCTATATTCAGGACCTTGGACTAATGCTGTATTTAAAGAGGGAAGTAATGGAAGATTTTAAGCAGAGGCCTGATTGCCTGGGTTTTTGTTTGTTTGTTTGTTTGTTTGTTTGTTTGTTTTGACAGAGGCTTGCTCTATCCCCCAGGCTGGAGTACAGTGGCAAGATGTCTGCTCACTGCAACCTCCACCTCCTCATGCCTCAGCCTCCCGAATAGCTGGGATTACAGGTGCACACCACCATGCCTGGCTAATTGTTGTATTTTTGGTAGAGATAGGTTTTCACCACATTGGCCAGGCTGGTCTCGAGCTCCTGACCTCAGGTGATCCACCAAACTTGGCCTCCAGAAGTGCTGGGATTACAGGCATGAGCCACTGCTCCTGTTTTGCTATCCGAAGGAGAGGAGACAGCTTCTCTTTTGCCATGTCAAATTCTATTTCAAAAAATGAAGATAATGTAAGAAATGGAGAATAGAATTTATGGTGTTATGCTGGAGACCTGCAGCAGATTGGAAACACTCATGGTCTGAGGCAGGAAGAGTAGACTCCAGAGAATAGGGCACTGAAAAAAGACTGAGCAGATACCAACGATAGTGCCCCTACTCTCTTCAGGAAGGTGGATTCCTAAGAAGAAATGCTGATACAGTATGAGTTTCCTCAATGAAACATGTATTAGTCAGTTCTCATACTACTATAAAAAACTGCTCAAGACTGGGTAGTTTATAAAGGAAAGGAGTTTAACTGACTCACAATTCCATAGGGCTGGAGAGGCCTCAGGAAACTTATAATTATGGCAGAAGGGGAAGCACACACATTCTTCTTCACATGGCAGTAGGAAGGAGAAGTGCTGAGCAAAGTGGAAAATTACCTTTATAAAACCATCAGACCTCATGAGAACTCACTCACTATCACAAGAATAGCATGAGGGTAACTGCCCCCATGATTCAATTATCTCACACTGGGTCCCTTCCACGATACATGGGGATTATGGGAACTATAATTCAAGATGAGATTTGGGTGAGGACAGAGCTGCTCCATATCATTCCACCTCAGGCACCTCCCAAATCTCATGTCCTCACATTTCAAAGCAAAATTATGCCCTTTCAACACTCCCCCAAAGTCTTAACTCATTCTCGCATTAACTCAAAAGCTCAAGTCCAAAGTTTCATCTGAGACCAGGCAAGTTCCTTCCACCTATGAGCCTACAAAAACAAAAGCCAGTTAGTTACTTCCTAGATTCAATGGGAGTACAGACACTGAGTAAATACACCCATTCCAAATGGGAGAAATTGGCCAAAACAAAGCAGTTATAAGCCCCATGCAAGTTCAAAGTCCAATAGGACAGTCATTAAACATTAAAGTTCCAAAATGATCTCCTTTGACTCCATGTCTCACATCCAAATCACACTAATTCAAGTAGTGGGGTGCCACAGCCTTTGGCAGCTATGCCTCTGTGGCTTTATAGGATACAACCACATTCCCAGCTGCTTTCATGGGCTGGTGTTGAGTGTCTTTTCAGGTGCATGGTGCAAGCTGTTGGTGGATGTTCCATTCTGGGGGCTGGAGAATGCTGGCACTCTTCTCACAGCTCCACTAAGCAGTGCTCCATTGGGGACTCTATGTGGGGGCTTCAAATCCGCACTTCCCAGCTTCACTGCCCTAGCAGAGATTCTCCATGAGGCCTCTGCCCCTGCAGCTAACTTCTGCCTGGACATCCAGGCATTTCTACCCATCCACTGAAATCTAGGCAGAGGCTCCTAAACCTCAATTCTTGACTTCTGTGCACCTGCAGGCCCAATACCACATGTAAGCCACCAAGGGTTGGGGCTTGCACACTTTGAAGCAATGAACTGAGCTGTATATTGGCCCCTTTTAGCCACAGCTGGGATGCAGGGCATCAAGTCCTGAGAATACACACAGCAGCAAGGTCCTGGGCCTGGCCCATGAAACCATTTTTTCCTCCTAGGACTCAGGTCTGTGATGGAAGGGGCTTCCACAAAGGTCTCTGACATGCCCAGGAGACATTTTCCCTTTTGTATTTGTGTTTAACATTGGGTTCCTTGTTACTTATGCATATTCTACAGCGAGCTTGAATTTTTCTCCGGAAAATAGGAGTTTCTTTAGCATCATCAGGCTGCAAATTTTCCAAACTTTTATGCTATGCTTTCTCTTGAACTTTATGCCACTTAGAAATGTCTTCTGCCAAATACTCTAAATCATCTCTCTCAGGTTGAAAGTTCTACAGATGTTTGCCCCTTGCAAGAGGTAAAATACTGTCAGTCTCTTTGCTAAAGCATAACAAGAGTGATCTTTGCTCCAGTTCTCCAAAGGTTCTTCATGTCTTCTGAGACCACTTCAATTGGGACGTCATTGTCCATATCACCATCAGCATTTTGGTCAAAGCCAGTCTCTGGGAAGTTTCAAACTTTCCCACATTTTTCTATCTTCTTCTGAGTCTTCCTAACTGTTCCCGTCTTTGCCTGTTATCCAGTTCCAAAGTTGCTTCCACATTTTTGGGTATCTTTACAGCAGCACTCCGCTCTCTGCAGTACCAATGTACTGTATTAGTCCATTTTCATGCTGCTCTAAAGAACTGCCTGAAACTGGATAATTTATAAAGCAAAAAGGTTCAACTGACTCACAGTTCCACAGGGCTGGGGAACCCTAAGTAAAATTACAATCAGGGCAGAAGGGGAAGCAAACATGTCCTTCTTCACATGATGGCAGTAAGGAGAAGTGCCGAGCAAAGGGGGAGAAGCCCCTTATATAACCATCAGTTCTTGTGAGAACTCACTATCAGGAGAACAACACGGGGGTAATCGCCCCCATATCTCAGTTATATTCCACTGGGTCCCTCCCATGACACATGGGGTTTATGGGAACTACAATTCAATATGAGATTTGAATGGGGACACAGCCAAACCATGTCAGCACTGTTACTTCAGGTCTCCTGAAGACATTAGAAATATTTAAGTTATCTTTGGATCAGCAATTTTGGGGGTTACTTAAAATTAAATAAGAGATGACCACAGGATTATGAATATGGGACAATGAACCTTCTTCCAACATGGAGAATAACATTTCTTATTATCTTATCTGCACATAATTTCCAAGGCACCCTGGGATGTTACATGTTAGTCATCTGGAAACATTTTCTTTCAAGGTTGCTTGCCAAATTCATCTGTCTTACAGGATCCCAGGTGGTCCTGGCAGTGGGCTTTGTGTGCCCAGCAGTACAGAGCTATGTTGGTTGGCAGGGTTAATGTGAAGTGACCATGCTGAGGGGAACCACTGGGATGCATCCAGATGGAGAGCAGCACAGCTCCACCTCTGCTCCTGGGATTGATACATTGTTAAGCTGCAAATGGACCAGGTGCTCCCTGATCACTGAGAAAATCCCCCTCAATCATGGAAGTACACCACCAACAAAGAAACTCTTTCCTCCTGTCCAAATGAGCTCCAGTGCCCATATGTGGGCATTAGGCGAGTATTCTTCACAAATAATTGACTAGATTAAAAGAATATTTCAGGACATGGCAAAATGTTCATATACAGTGTGGAAAAAAGGTAGCATTTATATCTGTTTATTAATAAAGCATTTTGAAGTTCATTGCTTTGAAAATAAATGAACACTCGAAAAGGCATAACAGAATTGTTCAGTCTTCTAAACAGAAGAAAGTACTGCCTGTGTACCACGAGTTGGGATGTTTCTGAGAGTTTAGGACTGTATTTTATTCATTTTTTGTGTCCCAGAATAATTAAGATTTCATTAATAGGCAATTTTTTTTGTTGTTGTTCTGTGTTGTTTTTCTGGTCAATTAGTTCTTCTGCTCTTCAGAACAACTGTTTTAAACCTTCTTAGCTTACTCTGAATTTCTGAAATCCATCTACCTTTTCTCTACACTTTGAGAAAATAATCTTGTTTCTAATTGTGGAGGGAAAACATCTATTAAGTATACCACTAAGTCTAGGCTCCTCCTCTTTATTTCTGCTCTAAAAGTATTCTTCATTGAACAGCTTTATTGAGGTATAATTGGAATATGATAAGCTGCACATATCTAAAGTGTAGAATTTGATACACTTTGGTATGTGTATACAACTGTAAAGCCACAACTAAAATGAAGAAAGTTAATATATCCACCGCTTACAAAAGTTTACATATGCTCCTCTCTAATTCTTATCTCCAATTTCTCCTCTCAGCTCCTTTCAACATACGATTGATCTGCTTTATGTCACTATATATGTTTGATTTTCCTAAATTTTATATAAATGAAATAATACAGAATCAGCTCTTTTTTTTGGGGGGGGGGAAGGTGTGTAGGAGGTACAGCTTCTGATTTGGTTTGGCTGTATCTCCACCCATGTCTCATCTTGAATTCCCTATGTTATGGGAGGGACCCGATGGGAGGAAATTGAATCATGGGGGCAGGTCTTTCTCATGCTGTTCTCGTGATAGCAAATAAGTCTCACAAGATTATTATAAGGGGAAATTTCCTGCCCAATCTCTCTTTTTTGCCTGCCACCATCACATCATGTAAGATGTTACTTGCTTCTCCTTGCCTTCCACCATGATTGTGAGGCCTCCCCAACCATGTGGAACTGTAAGTCATTAAACCTCGTACTTTTGTAAATTGCCCAGTCTCAGGTATGTCTTTATCAGCAGCGTGAACACGGACTAATGCATCTTCTTTAACTAAGCATGAGTATTTTGAATGTCATATCTTTGGTAGCGTGTACCAATAACCCATTTCTTTTTATTGATGAATAGCATTCGATTATATGTATATGTTAGTTTGTTTAACCATTCAGCTGGTGAAGGAAATTTGAGTTGTTTTCCATTTTGACTAATACAAATAAAGCTACTATGAACATTCATACATAAGTATTTCTAGGTAAATATACTTTAATTTCTTTTGGGTAACCTCTAGGATTTGAATGGTTGAATTATATAGTCGGTGTATGTTTAAGTTTAAAACAAACAAGATTGCCAAATTTTTTTAAAGTGACTGTATCATATTAAATGTCTATTAGAAGTGTATGAAAGTTCCAGTTTCTCCTCTCTAACACTTGAATGATTGTTATTTTCAATTTTAGCTGTTCTTATAGGTAAAAGTATTGGTCTGTTCTCACACTGCTGTAAAGAAATACCTGAGACTGGGCAATTTACGGAGAAAAGAGGTTTAATTGACTCACAGTTCCACAGACTGTACAGAGGGCATGGCTGGGGAGGCCTCAGGAAACTTACAATCATAGCAGAAGCTGAAGGGAAAAGTGTCACAATCTTCACATAGTGGAGCAGCAAAGAGAAAGTGGAAGGGGAAATACATGTTTTTAAACAACAAGGTCTCCTGAGAACTCACCCACTATCATAAGAACACCAAAAGGGAAATTCACCCCCATGATCCAATCACCCCCGACCAGGTCCCATGAGATTTGGGTGGGGACCCAGAGCCAAACCGTATCAGGTGGGAAGTTACATCTCATTTTAGCTTAAGTTTGCATTTCTCTGAAGTAGTTATTCAAATCTTTCACCCCTTGAGTGTGTGTGGGGAGAGGGTGCTTATTATTGAGTTTGAGTCCTTTATATATTCCAGATTAAAGTATTACATTAGACTTACAATTTACAAATATTTTCTGTCTCTGGCTTATTTCTTTTTTCATTCTCTTAACAGTAAATTTCGTAGAAATTTTTAAAACATTGTAAAGTCCAACTTTTTAAATAAACTTTGTTTTTGGTATCATATCCCAGAAATATTTGACTAATTCAAGGTCAAAAAGATTGTCTCCTGTGTTATTATAGAAGTTTTATAGTGTTGCTTTGCAATTTTGTCACAATTCATTTTAAGTTAGTTTTTGTGTGTGATTTGAGATACATATTTACTTTCTTGAATATGGATATCAATTTTTTCCATACTATATGTTGAAAAGACTGCCCTTTGCCTACTAAATGGCCTGTAATTTTTCTTGAAATTTAGTTTTGCATAGGTATCTGGGTCTTTTCCTGAATTATTATTTTTTTCTGCTCCAATGTTCTATGTCAATCTTTATACTAATATCACACTCCCTTGATTAATAAAGCTTTATAATAAGTCTTGATATGCTAACTCTTAAACATTGTTCTTCTTTTCAAAGTTGCTTTCAATATTCTATATCTTTAAACTTTCCAAATAAATTTTTAAAAATATATTTTGATAGAGATTACATTTAATCTACAGATCAATTTGGAAATAATAGATATCTTAATAACATGGAACCTTCAAATTCATGTACACAGTATGACTTTTAATTTACTTAGGTCTCCTGTGATTTTTCCTCAGCAATGCTTTATTCCTGTCAGTGTAGAAGTTTTTCACATCTTTATCAGTTTTATCCCCAAGCATTTCATATTTTTAATGCAATCATGAATCTTATGATATCAATTTTCAATTGTTTATGGGTAGCATATAGAAGTACAATTAATCTCCCTGTGTTGTTATTGTATCTTGCAAACATAATAGATCTGTTTATTAGGTCAAATAGCTTTATTGTACATCCCACCAGATTTGATATGCATCATCACATCCTCTATAAGATAAAGGAGTTTTATATTTTTCTTTTCTATTTGGATGCCTTCTATTTCTTTCTATTTCCTTATTTTAATACTAGAACATCTAATACAATGTTGAATAGAAGTGGTGAGAATGAACAACCTTTGTTGTATTTCCAATTTTAGAAGAAAAACATTCCATCTTTCGCCATTAAGTATGATGTTAGCTGCAGGTTTTATTAGCAATCTTTATCATAAGGAAATTTTCTTCTACTAAGTGTTCTTATAAAAGGGTGGTGGATTTTGTCAAATGTGTGTTTTTGCTATCTTTTGAGATGATTATTTATCTTCCCTCTTTAATTTGCTAATTACACTGTTTGTTTTTCAAATGTTAAACCAATCTTCATTTCTTGGATAAACCCTATTTGGTCATGGTATTTCATCAGTCTCACATATGTTGGACATGATTTGCTGACACTGTGGTTAGAACTTTTATATCTGTGTTAATGAGATGTATTGGTCTATGAATTTCTTTTCTTTTAATGTCTGTCTATTTAGAATAAGAGTAATAATAGCTTCACAAAATTAGTTGAGAAATGTTCCTGTTTCTTTAAATTTATGGAAGAGTTTATGTAGAATTGGTATTATGTCTTTCCGTTTTTCTAACTTTTATTTTTAGGTCAGCGGTATGGGTGCAGGATGTGTAGGTTTGTTACATACGTAAACGTGTCATGGGAGTTTATTGTATAGATTATTAAATCACCCAGTTCTTAAGGTTAGTATCCATTAGTTATTTTTTCTGGTCCTCTTCCTCCTTCATCCCTACACCCTCTGGTAGGCCCCAGTGTGTGTTGTTCCCCTCTATGTTTCCATGTCTTCTCTTCATTTATCTCCCACTAATAACTGTGAACATGCAGTATTTGGTTTTCTGTTCCTGTATTAGTTTGTTAATGATAACGGCCTCCAGCTCTATCAATGTCTCTGCCAAAGACAGGATTTTGTTTTTCTTATGGTTGCATAGTATTCTATGGTGTATATGTATCACATTTTCCTTATCCAGTCTGTCACTGATGGGCATTTGGGTTAATTGCATGTCTTTGCTATCGTAAACAGTGTGGCAATGAACATATGTGTGCATGTGTCTTTATAATAGAATTATTTATATTCCTTTAGGGATGTGGGATTGTTGGGTTGAATAGTATTTCTGTTATCAGGTCTTTGAGGAATCGACACATAATCTTCCACAATGATTAAACTAATTTGCACTCCCACTAACAGTATATAAACATGCCTTTTCCTCCACAACTTCACCTGCATCTGTTATTTTTTGACTTTTTAATAATAGCCATTCTGACTGGTGTGAGATGGTATCTCATTGTGGTTTTGGTTTGCATTTCTCTAATGATCAGCTAGCATTCTTATACACCAACAACAGTCAAGCCACAAGCTAAATCATGATGAATGAACTCCCTATTATAATTGCCACAAAAAGTGTAAAATACCTAGAAATACAACTAGCAAGGGAAGTGAAATGTCTCTACAAGGAGAACTACAAACCACTGCTCAAAGAAATTAGAGATGTCACAAACAAATGGAAAGACATTCCATGCTCATGGATGGGAAGAATCAATATTGTTAAAATGGTCATACTTCTCAAAGCAATTTAAAGATTCAGTGCTATTCCCATTAAACTACCATTGACATTTTTTCACAGAACTAGGAATAAACTATTTTAAAATTCATATGGAAAAAAAAAAGAATCTGCATATCCAAGGTAATCCTAAGCAAAATGAACAAAGCTGGAAGCATCAAGCTACCCAACTTCAAATTATACTGCACGGCTACAGTAACCCAAACAGCATGGTACACTGGTACAACAGCAGAGACATAGACCAATGGGACAGAAGAGAGAACCCAGAAATAAGCCCACACACCTACAACCATCTGATTTTCAACAAAGCTGACAAAAACAAGCAATGGGGAAAGGATTCCCTATTTAATACACGTTGCTGGGATAACTGGCTAGCCATATGCAGAATATTAAAACTGGACCCCTTCCTTACACCATATACAAAAATTAACTCAAGACGAATTAAAGTCTTAAATGTAAAACTAAAGCTATAAAAACCCTTGAAGGCAACCTGGACAATACCATTCAGGACATAGGCATGGGCAAATATTTCATGACAAAGATGCCAAAAGCAATTGCAGAAAAGCAAATATTGACAAGAGGGATATAATTAAACTAAAGGGCTTCTGCACAGCAAAAGAAACTATCAGTAGAGTAAACAGACAACCCAGAGAATAGGAGAAAATTTTTGCAAACTATGCATCTGGCAAAAGTCTAATATCCATCATCTGTATGGAATTTAAACGAATTTACAAGAAGAAAATAATCCCATTAAAAAGTGGGCAAAGGACATGAATAGATACTTCTCAAAAGAAGACATACATGCAGCCAACAAGAATCTGACAAAAAACTGGGTATTATTTCTTTTGTAATTGTTTGGTAGATGTGAAACCAAATGAAGCCAATGGGGTCTAGAAGGTTCTTTGTGAGAAGGATTGTAACTACAAATTTAATTTCATTAATAGATACAGAACTCTTTTATTTTTGGTTTCTGTTTCTTTTGCAGAAGGGTTGATTGTTCCTGTAGTTCACGGGTGTGCTCATTTTATCTAAATTGTTAAATTTATTGGCTTATGTTTTCAACAATATTTCATTATTATTCTTTTAATATTTGTAGAATCTGTAGTTATATCTCCTTTTATTCCTGATATTGATGTCTTTTTTCTTATCAATCAAAATGACTAGAGGTTTATTGATTATATTGATATTTTTTAAAAATCAGCATTTGGTTTCAAAAATTAAAAAATATATTTTCTGTTTTCCATTTTGTTAATCTTTACTCTTACCTTTAGTACTTCTTTTCTTCTACTAAAATTTGGGAAGCTTGTTTCCTCCTCCCCTTCATTTTTGAGAGAGAAGTTGTGGTTACTGATTTGATATAATTCATTTTTTTCTAATATAGGTGTTTTGGTACCATAAATCATCCCCTTGTAAAAATGGTGCTTTAGCAGTGCAACACACATTTTATTATATACTGTTTTAATTTCACTTATAAAATATACTTCCTAATTTTCATTTTGATTTTTTTCTTTGAGTTATTATTTAGATATGTATCATAAATTAAAAAATATTTAGGGATTTTCCAGAGATCTCTGTTATTGATTTCTAATTTTACTATATTGGATTCAACAAATATACTTCCTATTATTTTTTTAAGTTCATTGAGGATTATTATTATTATTAATATTTTTTGAGACAGAGTCTCTGTCACCAGGCTGGAGTGCAATGGTGCAATCTGGGCTCACTGCAACCTCTGCCTCCCAGGTTCAAGTAGTTCTCCTGCCTCAGCCTCCTGAGTAGCTGGCACTACATGTGCACGCCACTTCAACCAGCTAATGCTTGCTTTTTAGTAGAGACAGGGTTTCACCATATTGGTCAGACTGGTCTCGAACTCCTTACCTTGTGATCTGCCCTTCTTGGCCTCCCAAAGTGCTGGGATTGCAGGCATGAGCCACCTCACCTGGCCCAAGGATTATTTTATGTTCTCAAATATGCTCTATTTTGAATAATGTTCCGTGTTTACTTGAAAGGAATTTTTTTTCCTTTTCTTTTCTTTCTTTTTTTAATTTTATTTATTTATTTATTTATTTATTTATTTTTTGCTGTTTTGGAGTGTAGTTTCTCCACAAATGTCAAATATATCAAATCTTTTATTTTGTATAATTCCATACACATTCTATGTATTTGCTCTACTAATTTTTGAGAGGAGAGTAATAAAATCTCTTTGTATAATTCTGAAGTTTTCTATTTCTCCTTACAGTGTCATCTGTGTTTACTTCATGTATTTTGAAGTTGTCTTATTAGTTACATAAATGTTTAAGACTTGTGCGTTCTCTTGATAAATTGATTCCTTTATTATTATAAAATGATTTTCTTTGTGGTCATTTTCTTTGGAAGTAAAGCTCATTGTTTTTAACACAGATATTGTAGTTCTCTCTATATTAGTGTTATCAATGAATGTCTTTTCAATCATTTTCTTGTAACTTATTTGTGTCTTTATATTTAAAAATAACATATACTTATGCCTTACTTTTAAAATTCAGTCTGACAATCTCTATTTTATTGAGACATTTAGACTTTTAAACTTATTGTTATTATTAAAATTGTTCAGTTTAAATCTATAATTTTGCTACTTGTTTTCTATTTGTCTGATTTGATCTTTTTATTTATTTGGTTTTTGCTACCTTTTGGGAAACAATGGAAATTTTTTAATGATTTCAATTTGTCTGATTGTTGGAATACTAGCTATCATTCTTTTTTTGTTATTCAGGTACTTGCTTTACAATACATGTCTTTAACTTATTATAGTCTGTATTTAGGTGATGTACCACTTTGTGCAAAGTAAAATACTCTTTAAATATTTTATTTGTATTTCTCTCCTACTAATCCTTTGGCTATTGTTGCTATTTTTGTTATACATTTCAACTTTACATACGTAGTAAAATCCATACTATATTGATATTATTTGCTTAAGCAGTAAAGTCTCTCTTAAAGGTATTTGCACAATAGGAACAGATTGTACATATTTAGCTAAATAGTTACTATTTTCAATGCTCTTCATTCCTTTCTGAAATGGCAAATTTCTATCTGCTATGATTTTCCTTCCACCTGAAATACTTCCAATAGGGAAAGTCTGGTGGTTTGGATTTCTTTAAGTTTTTGTATGTATTATTTGTACGCTTTTGACAAAAAACTAATTTTAATGAGAATGTAATTCTAGGTGGACCTTTTCAGACAAGCAAATGAGAAGAGAATTTGTTACCACAAGAACTCCTTAAGAGGTCCTTAAGGGAGTGCAAAATATGGAAATGAAACCATAACTGGCAACTATAAAAGCACACTTAAGTACATAGACCATTGACACTATAATGCAGTGGTACCCAACGTTTTTGGCACCAGGGACTGATTCCATGGAAGATAATTTTTCTATGGATTGGGGTTGGGAGTGGTTTTCAGGATGATTCAAGCTCATTATATTTATTGTGAGCTTTATTTCTATTATTATTACATACTCACTATAATGTAAGGTTAGTGGGACCACTGAGCTTGTTATCCTGCAACTAGAGAGTTCCATCTGGGAGTGATGGGAGACAGTGACAGATCATCAGGCATTAGGTTATCATAAGGAGTGTGGGGCCTAGATCCCTTGCATGTGCATTTCACAATAGGGTTCATTCTCATTAAATATAAGAATTGAATGCCACACCGGAGCTAACAGTAGGCAGACCTCAGCTTTGCTCACTCGCCCACTGCTCACCTCCTGCTGTGTGGCCTGACTCCCAAAAGGCCATGGACTAGTACTGGTCTGTGGCCCAGGGGTTGTAGACCCCTGCTGTAAAACAACTACAAAATCGAGTCTGCATGATAACTAGCTAGCATCATGATGACAGGACAAAATCCACACATATCAATATTAACTTTGAATGTAAATGGGCTAACTGCCTCACTTAAAGGTATAAAGTAGCAAGTTGAGTAAAGAAACAAGACTCTACAGTATGCTATCTTCAAGAGAGTCATTTTACATCCAATGACATCCATGGATTTGAAGTAAATGGACAGAGAAAAATCTACCAAGTAAACAGAAAACAAAAAAAAGCAGGGGTTGCCATTCTAATTTCAGCCAAAAGAGACTTTAAATCAACAATTATCAAAAAAGACAAAGAAGGGCATGACACAATGGGAAAGAATTCAATACAACAAGAAAACTTAACTATCCTAAATATGTATTCATTCAACACAGGAGCATGTAGATTCATAAAAAAATTATTAGAAGCTTATTAAGAGAATTAAATAACCACACAATGATATGGAGACTTAAATCCACCACTGAGAGTATTAGATCATCAAGGCAGAAAACTCACAAAAATTTTTTGGGACCTGAACTTAATACTTGAGCAAATGTACCTAACAGATAGCTACAGAACTCTTTACCCCAAAACAACAGTATATATTCTTCTCTCTGCACATGGCACATATTCTAAAACTGACCACACAATAGGCCATAAAACGATTCTCAGCAAATTAAAAAAAAAAAATCATACCAACCACATTCTGGGACCACAGCACAGTAAAAACAGAAATGAATACAAAGAAAGTCACTCAAAAACGCACAATTCCATGGAAATTAAACAATCTGCTCCTAAATGACTTTTGGATAAACCATAAAGTTAAGGCAGAAATGAAGCAATTATTTGCAACTAATGAAAACGAAGATACACGATTTCAAAATCTCTGGGATACAGCTAAAGCAATATTAAGAGGGAAGTTCATCCCATTAAATGTCCACATTAAAAAGTTAGAAATATCTCATATTAACAATTTGTTATTGCATCTAGAGGAACTAGAAAAAGAAGAGAAAATGAACCCCCAAACCAGAAGAAGACAAGAAATTACCAAGATCAGAGATGAACTAGATGAAACTGATACACCAAAAGCCATTCAAAAGATCAATGAAACCAGAAGTTGGCTCTTTGAAAGAGGAAATAAGACTGATAAAGGAAACATGAGAGAAGATACAAATAAGCACCATCAGAAATGAAAAAGGAGACATTATTACCAACCTCACAAAAATACAAAAATCCCTCAGAGACTATTATAAACAACTCTATGCATACATACTAGAAAACCTATAAGAAATGGATATATTTCTGGAAACATATAACCTCTCAAGATTGAATCAGGAAGAGATGGAAACACTTAACAGACCTATAACAGGTTCTGAAATTGAATCAGTAATAAAAGCCTACCAACCAGGAAAAACCCTGGACCAGATAGATTCACAGCCAAATTCTGCAGGACATATAAAGAAGAGCTGATACCATTTCTACTGAAACTATTTCAAACAGTTGAGCAGAGGTACTTCTCCTTAATTCATTCTATGAGGCCAGCATCATTCTGATGCCAAAACTTGGCAGAGACACAACTACAAATGAAACTTAAGGCTAACTTTCTTGATGAACATAGATGCAAAAATCCTCAAAAAAATACAAGCAAACTGAATACAGCATGTATTAGTCTTTTCTCACACTGCTAGTAAAGACATACTCAAGAATGGGTAATCTATAAAGGAAAGAGGTTTAATGGATTCACAGTTCCACATGACCAGAGAGGCCTCATAATCATGGCAGAATGCAAAGAAGAAGTAAAGGCACATTTTACATGGCAGCAGGCAAAAAGAGCTCATGCAGGGGAACTCCCACTTGTATAACCACCAGATCTCATGAGACTTATTCACTACAATGAGAACAGTATGGGGGAAATTGCCACCGTGATTCAATTATCTTCACCTGGCCCCACCCTTGCCGTGTGGGAATTATTACAATTCAAAGTGAGATTTGGGTGGGGACATAGCAAAACCATATCACAGCAGCACATCAAAAACTAATCTAACAGGACCAAGTTGGCTTTAACCCTGGGATGCAAGGTTTGTTCAACATATGCAAATCAATAAATGTGACTCATCACAAAACTAAAAATGAAAACCACATGATCATTTCAATAGATGAAGAAGGGACTTTGCATAAAATTCAATATTCCTTCATGTTAAAAACCGTAAAAATATTAGATGTTGGAAGAACATACCTCAAAATAATAAGAGTCATCTATGACAAACCCACAGGCAATATCGTACTGAATGGGCAAAAACGGGAAGCATTCCCATTGAGAAGCAGAACAAGACAAGGATGCGTTTTCTCACCACTGCTATTCAACATGTTACTGGGTGTCTGAGTCAGAATAATCAAGCAAGAGAAAAGAATAAAAAGCATCCAAATAGGAAGAGAGGAAATCAAACTACCTCTCTTTGCAGACAATATGATTGTGTACCTAGAAAACCCCATAATATCTGTCCAAAAGCCCCTAGATCCGATAAACAACTTCAGCAAAGTTTAAGAATACAAAATCAATGTACAAATATCAGTAGCATTTCTATACACCAACAAAGCCCAACCTGAGAGCCAAATCAAGAACACAATCCCATTCACAATAACCACACACACACGCACGTACAGAAACTTAGAAGTACAGCTGACCAAGGAGGTGAAAGATCCCTAAAATGAGAATTATGAAACACTTCTGAATGAAATCAGAGATGACACAAACAAATGGAAAAACATTTCATGCTCATAAATAATAATAATACTATTAAAATGGCCATATTGCCCTAAGCAATGTACAAATTAAATGCTATTCTTATCAAACTATCAATGACATTTTCACTGAATTAGAGAAAAAATTCTAAAATTCATATGAAAGAAAACAAGAACCCCAATAGCTAAAGTGATCCTAAGCAAAAAGAGTGAAGCTGAGGGTATCATATTACTCAACTTCAAACTGCACTTGAAGGCTACAATAACCCAAACAGCATGGTACTAGTACATAAGCAGACACATGGATTAATGGTCCAGAATAGAGAACCTGGAAATAAAGCTGCACACATACAGTCATCTGATCTTCAACAGTGTCAACAAAGATAATCAATGAAGAAAAGACTCCCTATTCAATAAATGTTGCTGCAACAGCTAGCTAGCTATATGCAGAAGAAAAACTTGTCCTCTACATGTCACCATATACAAAAATTAACTCCAGATGGATTACACATTTAAATGTAAGACCTCGGCTGGGCGCGGTGGCTCAAGCCTGTAATCCCAGCACTTTGGGAGGCCGAGACGGGCGGATCACGAGGTCAGGAGATCAAGACCATCCTGGCTAACACGGTGAAACCCCGTCTCTACTAAAAACACAAAAAACTAGCCGGGCGAGGTGGCGGGCGCCTGTAGTCCCAGCTACTCGGGAGGCTGAGGCAGGAGAATGGCGTAAACCCGGGAGGCGGAGCTTGCAGTGAGCTGAGATCCGGCCACTGCACTCCAGCCCGGGCGACAGAGCAAGACTCCATCTCAAAAAAAATAAATAAATAAAAAAATAAATGTAAGACCTCAAAGTATAGGAATTATAAAAGAAAATCTAGAAAACGTCATTCTGGTAATCAACCTTGGGAAAGAATTTATGACTAAGTAAAAGCATAGGTAATTGCAACCAAAATAAAAATTGACAAGTGTGAGCTAATTAAACTAAAGAGCTCCTGCACAGCAAAAGAAACTAACAACAGAGTAAATAGACAATTCACAGAATGGGAGAAGATATTTACAAACTATGCATCCAACAAAATTCTAATACCCAAAATCTATAAGGAGCTTAAACAACTTAATAAGCAAAAAACAAACAATGCCATTAAAAAGTGGGCAAGGGAAATGAAAAGACACTTTTCAAAAGAAGACATACATGTGGCCAACAAGTATATGACAAAATATACTTGTTTATCACTAATCATCAGAGTGATGTGTCATCACTAATCATCAGAGAGTGATGTGTCATCACTAATCATCTCAAATTAAAACCATATTGAGATATCATCTTATACCAGTCAAAATAGTTATTAATGAGAGTTAAAAAGAAAATAACAGATGCTAGTGAGGCTGTAAAGGGAATGCTTATACACTGCTGGCGAAAATGTAAATTAGTTCAACCATTATGGAAAGGAGTGTGACAATTTCTCAAAATACTTAAAGAGGAGCTACCATTTGACCTGGCAATCCCATTACTGGGTATATCCTCAAAGGAATATAAATCATTCTACCATAAAGACACAAGCTCACTTATGTTTATCACAGCACTATTCCCAATGGCAAAGATGTGAAACCCATCTAAATACCCATTAACAGTAGACTGGATAAAGAAAATGTAGTATGTACACATCATGGAATAGTACACAGACATAAAAAATAATAAGATCCTGCCCTTTCCAACAGCATGGATGGTAGGCCATTATCCTATGAAAACTAACACAGGAAAAGAAAAACAAATACCCATGCTTTCATTTATAAGTGAGAACTAAACTGTGAGTACACATGGACATAAAGAAGGGAACAACAGCCACTGGGCCCGCTTGAGCATGGAGGGTGGAATGGGAGTGAGGATGGAAAAACTACCTATAAGGTACTATGATTATCACTGAGGCAATGAAATAACATATACTCCTAACCCCCACAAAACACAACTAAGCTATATAAAAAACCTGCACGTGTACCCCTGAATTAAAATTTTTTAAAAAAAGGCACTGTACAGAAAAGGAAGTGTATACATTAAGTGGATTTAAAACAAGGAGTTTAACATGTAGGTGCTTATGAGGACTTAATGACAACTTTAATTTTCACCATAATAGTTTAGGAATCAAAACTTTGACTTGTCTTTTAAGAATCCTGTAAGGACCACGAAGATGGTATGCCAATATTTTCATATTCTATTTGTATTTACTTTCAGTGGAGTTAGAATTTTTTGAAAATTTTTAGAAAAAGTACATATATATGTGTGTGTGTGTATATATATATATGTATTTATGAGTAGTCATAAGATAAGGACCCAAAATCTTATGTATGTTCATCATATTACTTCCCTATGTTTGCTGTGACAAATTACTACATACTTAGTTGCTTAAAACAACAGAAACTTATTGTCTTATGGGTTGAAAACTAGAGGTCTGAAGTCAGTTTAACTGGGTCAAAATCAAGGAATTGGCAGGGCTGTGCTTTTTCTGACTCTAGAGGAGAATCTATTCCTTGCTTCTTCCACCTTCTGACAGCTGCCAGTATTCCCTGACTTGTGGCTGCATCACTCCAATCTTTGCGTCTGTTGTCATTTTGCTGTCTATTTTTATGTGTGTGTCAAGTCTCCCTCTGCTTCCTTCTTATAATTTATGATACATGTAATTGTATTCAGATCACACCCCAATAATCCATGAGAACCTCCCTATTTCAAGATCCTTAACTTAGTCATACTTGCAAAGTCCTTTTTTAAATGAGGTAACATTGATAGATTCCAGGAATTAGGACGTGGGTGTCTTTTTTGGATGGTGGGAGGGGGGGTGCGGATTGTCACTATTTAGCATACCACCATGGTGAAAGTAAAAGTAAATAATAAAAATCGAGTTAGCTCCTTGTGTGTGATGGAGGGAGCATAAAGGATCAACTCACATAATAACACATTAATGTTTTTATTACTTGATTAGAAAGCAAAACTGAGTTTTATTTTTTTATTTTTTTATTTTTTATTTCTTCTATGGAGCCCCCAAATTCCTTTTTTTTTTATTATTTTTATTATACTTTAAGTTCTAGGGTACATGTGCATAACGTGCAGGTTTGTTACATATGTATACTTGTGCCATGTTGGTGTGCTACACCCATCAACTCATCAGCACCCATCAACTCGTCATTTACATCAGGTATAACTCCCAATGCAATCCCTCCCCCCTCCCCCTTCCCCATGATAGGCCCCGGTGTGTGATGTTCCCCTTCCCGAGTCCAAGTGATCTCATTGTTCAGTTCCCACCTATGAGTGAGAACATGTGGTGTTTGGTTTTCTGTTCTTGTGATAGTTTGCTAAGAATGATGGTTTCCAGCTGCATCCATGTCCCTACAAAGGACACAAACTCATCCTTTTTTATGGCTGCATAGTATTCCATGGTGTATATGTGCCACATTTAAAACTGAGTTTTATATGCCATTTGAGCAATGGATTAATACTAGGAAAACTGCTGAAAGTAACTAAATTTGGAAAAAGAGAGAAAATGACATTTATCAAAAATGTCAAACAATGCAATCATAGATGAAATGCTTCAACGTGGTCCTAACAAGGATGTTGGGATGGGACAATTTGGTAGCTGATCACAGAATAAATGATATATGTAAGGGAAATATTTTTAAAATGTTGGAAAGGGAGTAAGCAGGCCTAAAAAAGATTGCTATAATACTTATCATGCCGCACTTTGGCAGGCGGAGGTAGGCAGATCACCTGAGGTCAGGAGTTTGAAACCAGCCTGGCCAATATGGTAAAACACTGTCTCTACTAAAAATACAAAAATTAGCCTGGTGTGATGGTATCGGCCTATAATCCTAGCTACTTGGGAGGCTGAGGCAGGAGAATCACTTGAATACAGAAGGGAGCCGAGATAGTACAATTGTACTCCAGCCTGGGCGGCAGAGTAAGACTCTGTCTCAAAAACAAAAACAAAAATACTTATCATGCCAGATGTTTTAATCATACATAAGAATTTGAAAAAGTTCAAATATAATTTTAGATAAAATTCCTGAAAATACAAAAATGTGGGAAAATTTGATATGAACTATGAAATCAGCAGAGGAATTATGTCATATACAATGTGATGTAAATTAAAATGTGGCTACTAATTGCCAGAAACAAATTAGTGATTATATACTCTTTGAAAAATCAGACAAATAATCCTAAATATTAAATTGCTAATAAAAAATAGAGTAACATAACATAGGATTACAATAATCAATATAAACTAAAATATTCAAAAGCTAAAAATAGACATTTTTATTACAAAGTATAAATGAACTATAAATATATTTATAAAAATACCAAACTGCCCATTACCTTTAGGTTGTGGTAAAAAGATTATTCCTAAAAGTGCCATGAAGATGAAATGAAAACCAATCATCAAAAACTTAGACATTTTCAGAAGCAATTGAAACCATTCATTCAATAAAAAATGATATAACATTTAGAATTAATTAAAACAAATATTTGGGAAAACAATAAATTTGGCTAATTGGGCTATATTCCTCTTCTAGTATTTCTCATTTCAGTAAATGATAATAACCAGGAGTCCTGGTAGGGAAGTCATTTTTCTGCATCCATTAAATGGAATCCATCACCAAGTCCTATATGCGTTACCTTCTAAACATCTCTCTTCAATCATCCATTTCTGCTACCCTGTCAACACCCCAGTATGAATTTGCACATTTGCTTGTCTCCTGGTATACTCTAATAGACTGTCGGTAATTCCCTGCTGCCTTCAATGCATTTTCTGCTTTGCAGTGAGAGATTTGGCGGTGAGGAGGTCGGGGGAGGCATTTACAAAAAGTAATAAAGTAAAAACCCTAAATCAGATCCGATCTGATTATTTCATCTCCTTTAATAAAGGTTGTATGGGTTCTCAGTGCTATTCAGTTAAGAAGAGAAGCACCATAAACCTTTAGAGCCTGCATGGCCAGGACCCAGTCGACTCCTTTCAGGGGATTAACCTGAAACCCTTAGCTTGAAATATTATTTTTTTCTTCCTATGTAGCTGACCCTGCACTTCCTCAAATCTCATTTGAAGAATCGCAGGAAACCTTAGCGTTTTATCAAAAAAGTTAAATGATAATAGATCACACGTTAAGCTTCTTTTGTTTCCCTCTTTTATAGAAATGTTTCTGATAATGACTTTACTTCTAATGTTTGTTTTGATCACATTCCCCAGGTTCTGCTATGTAAGGCTTTTGATGGCCATTCATTTATAATAATTTATTATTTGATTGAATTTTTTCTCCAAAACAAGTTTGAAGAGGAAATTTGAAAACTCACACGGATAACTATATGCCGTTCATTTCTGACTTGACTGCTTTGTGGTCATGGACATTGTCTATCTTAATTACCTCGTAACTGGCTTTTCTCAGGTTACTTTGCTGTAGGTGAAACATAGCTGAGAAGAGACTTTTCGCCACTTGCTAGCAGGAAGGATGAGGAGTACGCAGAGTGAGGACTTTATCTGTACAATAGATATACCTGTAAGTGTATTTTTAAATTAGTCATTAACACAAGAAAATATGTTTTATTGTATTAAGTCTATTGATTTGTATAACTCTTATAGTAAGTTGAATATTTCAAAATGTTTTGATAGTTAAATATATTTCCACTTTTGTAAGCTCTCCATTCATGTTCTTGTCCATTTGTCCCCTGGGGACTTGGTACTTCTTTTTTTTTATTTTTTATTTTTTAAGACAGGGTCTCACTCTGCTGCCTAGCAGGCTGGATGAAGTGCAGTGGTGTGATGACAGCTCACCACAGCTTTGAACTCCTGGGCTCAAGCAATCCTCCCTGCTCAGCCTCCCAAATAGCTGGTACTATGGGCTCATGACACCATCCTCTACTTATACTTATTTTCATTTTTGTAGAGACAGGATCTTGGTATGTTGGCCAGGCTGGTCTCAAACTCCTGACCTCAAGTGATGCTCTCACCTGAACCTTCCAATTACAGGTCAGAGCCACTGCACCTGGCCACTACTTTGCTTCTTAACATGTGAGGTCTATGGAGAATAAAGGACATCATCCTGTGGGAAACTATTTACTGATAATACCAGGACATCTTTGCCTTTGTAATTTAGGTTACTTACTTTTTGTAAAAAAAAAAAAAAAATGTAACTTTTATATATTCAAATAGTCTATTTTCATCTTGAGATTGTCTTCCTGTTTCTAAAATTTAAAATGCCAACGCTGTCTCCAGAGAGGTAATAGATTTTCAATTCTATTTTCTTTGTTTTTCTGAGTTACTGTTTAGAATTCTACCTCTGATTGTCGAGGGATTATTTTGTATATGTGGGGAGGTGAGAAGGTGGGGTAATTATACTTCGCCTAATACCTGATTGTTATTTAAAATATCTTCCCTGAAATTTGCTGTCTCTTGCTTTATCATATTAAATTATTCTCTAAGGAAGAGTCTTCACCTATTGTATTTTATAGTTGTGTTTCTTATTTCAAAAGGATCACCTTCTTCATTGCAGATTCATTTTTTAAAGACCTTAGAACTCATCAGAAAATGCCTAACTTTAATCAATTTCCTGGGAAATCCTTTACAGTTAACTGCTTATAAAATGTGCTTTTATAAAATGCCTAATCCTACTACAGTTGTTACACTAAACATTTTATCACCAATGCATGGTTTTTCCCTCAATAAGTACAGTGATAAAACAATCAATGTAGAACCAGACTTTTCCCGTAGTTTTGAATCTCAGGCCTCTTAAGTATTATTTCGTGACTTTGGCAAATTACTGTAACTGCTCTTTGCTTCAATTCCCCTCATCTATAAATTGGGTATCATAATAGTGGCTATTTCACAGGATTGTGCTAAGGATTAAATGAATAATAAAGGAACATCTCTCTGAGAAATCAACATTTAAACCCAAACCTAACTATCAAATTTTAAAATCAAACCAAACATCACAGTGTAATGCCTAAGGTTCTTAACCTAGACAAGTCAAAGAATTGGAGTGGCGGCTGGCTGCGGTGAGTGACAGAGACTCGGACCCAGAGAGAGTGAGCAGTAGGTTTTATTGAGCAGAGCAAGAGTACGAAGCTTCCACAGCATAGAAGGGGTCCCGAACAGGTTGCCAGAGTTAGATTATACGATTGCCTTTTAAACTCTTTAAGGTGGGAAATACGTGTGGCAGGAAGATGTTACCAGAGTGAGAAACAGAGGCAGTACATTATTTTGTGACATGTCTTAGATTTTGAGGAAAACCGGAATTGCAACTTAGGTTTTATCTACTTTATGACCTTGCAGCGGTACGGCAAAGGAGACAGGATCTTACAGGACTTTACAAAGTATGTTCACAAGGAATTGGAATTGGGGGTATAGATAAAGTCCACTGGTCACAGAAAAATGGGCAGTTAACATTCCTTTTACTTTAGTTTCAGGGGAGGGGGAAGGAAGAAAGGGAGGGAAGACACAGGCAGACTGGCTAAATTTTGGCTGTTTATGGCTTTCTGGGGGAAGAAAACATATGCACAAATCCTGGTGTTAGGAATATTTTAAGCATGTATCTTCAATATTATTCATCCAGGACTGAAGTAAGTCCTGATGCAGGACATGAGTGAGTTTCACAGCTTTCTGAGCCCCTACTCGACCCCGGAAGCCTAGCTGGCACCTCCTCTCAGTCCTCTCTCTAAACAGGACACCCCAACTGCTGTTGAGAACTGGGCAGCGGTCATTCTGGCTACTTCCTGCTGGTGAGGGGTAAAGAAGGGGCCCTGCACTTGTGATGTCCTCCAGAGGGAGCTGTCAAGGGACCAGCAGGTCGATCCAGGAGTCCTCGGCAGAAGCTGTAACTTGAGCTTATTTGAGGTTCCATTTGTAAGACCATTTGTAGCTTGATGGCCTCAATCCTGGAGGAAACAAATTTGACAAGGAGGTTAAAAATGCAAGGCCTAAAGGTGAGTAATAGTAGGATGGCTGTCACAGGGCCTAGAAAGGGGAGGAGCCAAGGTATCCATTAGTTAAACATATTCCAGGGTCCTGAGTGTTTAAGCTCCTGTTTCCTCTTTTAAATGTTTAACAACATTTAAACATTTTTAATGTTTTATGTTTTACATCCTGTAATTCTTTGTGAGCTTCAGGCCTTAAGGGATATTGCCTTTGATAAGGAAATGTGGTGGGGTCTTTTAGCCTGATTTGAACTGGATGGGCATTGTTTGTCTTTCCAAATTGTCCTTCTACAGTCCAGACTTCAGAGTTGATTCCTTCCTCAAGTAGGGGACAACAAATGGGTAATTTGTTCCCTATATTCATGTAGATAATAGCCCCAGCTTTGGCTGTTATGTCCCTTCCTAATAAGAAAGTGGGACTTTTGGGCGTAACAAGAAAGGCATGTGAAAAGAGCAAAGTTCTCCTAATTGCAGCTAAGGAGGTAAGAGAAATACCTGGTTACAGGCTGTCCTAAGATTCCTCGGATAGAAACGGACTTTGAGGAGAGTCATCTGGCGCAGGAGATTAAAACTGAGAAGGCCGCGCCAGTGTCCAGGAGGAAGTCCACTTCCTGGCTCTCAATGATCAAGCTGACTTGGGGCTCTGTGAGGGTGATGGCATGAGCTGGTGCTTGCCCTGGGCACCCTCAGTCCTGTTGCTGAGTCAACTGGTTGGGTGCTTCTGGCCTAGAGGGCCTTCATCCTTTGGGGCAATGCGCCTTCCAGTGATCGCCTTGGCGTATTGGACATGGGCGAGGGGGTGGTTTGTTTTTTGTTGGACAATCTTTCTTAAAGTTTCCTTGCAAACCACACTGATAACAAGCCCTACTAGGTAATTGGCCTGCTCCTCTTTTGGTTCCCTCTGAGCCACCAAGGTCTGCCTGTCTGAGGACCATGACGAAGGCTGCAGCCTTTCTCTTACTTGCTTTGCCCTTTCAGCCTATTCTTCTTGGTCCTTGTTATAGAACACCGAGGTTGCCAGGTTTAATAATGCCTCCAAATTTTGTTCTGAGTCTAAGGCATACTTTTGGAGTTTTCTCCTGTCAGCCACTGATTGGGTGATAAATCTATCTTTTAAAATAAGTTGGCCTTCTACAGAATTTGGAGTTAGGGAGGTGTGCTTTTTTAGGGCCTCCCTTAGCCTTTCTAGAAAAGCGGAGGGGATTTCCTCTTTCCTCTGCACAATTGTGGATAGCACTGAGTAGTTCATAGGCTTTTTCCTAGTCTTCCCAACCCTTTTAAAATGCAAGTTAGCAAATGCCTGCGGCTCCAATCTCCATGATCTGAGTCAGTATCCTAATGAGGGTCTACAGCGGGGGCTGCCTCTTGCCTTGTGGGGAAGTTTTCCCTCTCCTCCCGGTCCATTCGATTGTGTACCTGGCTAAGGTACTACAGATCCCTAAATTGCCAGGTTGCTGCTAAAGCTGCTTCCTTTTTAGTAGGACTTAAGGTTTGATCAAAATGTAACATGATATCTCTCCATGTTAGATCAAAGGACTTCCCTAATCTTTGCAGGACATCTATATAGTTATCAGGATCATCTGAGAATTTCCCTAAATCTGCCTTTATTTGTTTTAAATCTGAGAGTGAGAAAGAGACATGTACATGGGTGGGCCTAAATTCCCCTCCTACTGCTTGTAAGGGACATAGTTTGCGTGTTTGACTCGCAGAGTTTCTGTTCTCTTTCTGGTGTGCCTTTAACACTTCGGCGGGGCTGGATGGAGGAGAGTCAATAGGGGAGGAGCATGGGGCTGAGGGAGGAGGTCCTGAGTATGGAGGCAACTGTCATTTGGGCAAAGCTTGCAGGCTTGGCACAGGCAGTATTGTAGGAAGAGCAAAGAATGCCTGTACATAAGGGACTTCACTCCATTTACCTTCCTGTTTACAGAAAAGATCAGCTTTCTGAGCACCTACTTGACCCAGGAAGTCTCACTGGCACCTCTTCTCAATAGCTATAGGTAATCTGACGAAATCAGATTGATTAAATACAAGTGAGCCAAAAGCAGATGGTCCAAGACAGCAATTTAGTCAAAATAAAAAATTATCCTCTATTCCCAAGCACTGTTTACAAATATTTGATTCTATTGCAGCCTAGAATAGGTTTGAAACCTTTAATGGATGTTTACATGTCTGCTAGTGATTTAGATTCCCACTCCTACTTCGGGCCACACTTCCAGGGTTAAATCCACTATATTTTCTTTTAATTTAATTTTGCAAATTTTGCTACTCTAGTTCAGATTATTATCACTGTCTTCCAGAAACCACATACTCATGTTAGCCCTCCCCCTACCCCTCCATAACCCTTCTCCCACGCAGTGGCCATACTTTTCTTCAAAAGATACAAATTTGGGCACCTAAAGCTTTAAGGAAGGGGTGAGGGAGGGATCTATGTTTGCCTGGAGTTCCTCGTTGATAATACTTGAAAATCCCCAGTCCAGGCAACCCTCAATGTCCCGAGGAATCTGGGACAGTTGGTTATGCTGGCACCTAGGTTCTTCTCCTTTAATCCACACACATCCCTTTAAGGCAGCTACTGGCATAAAGATTGCAGTGATGGAGCCACTGAAGGTCCCCAGGAACTGAAATATCAGAGCCAATGTTCAGACATAGTTTCTGTATTCCTTTATGCACCATACTACATTTTTAAGTCTGAAAAACTGGGACCTTCCTATGGGGAGTCACTGCCAAGTTCTTCCACTCCACAGTGAAGTCTGACATAGGTCCTATACTCACCTGGGTGAGGGCTCACAGTAAAGACTTCCATCCCCAGCTGTCCCCTCACTCAAGGACAGCTGCTGAGGTACTGCGCCAGCTCAGCTTCCTTTGCAGCCTTAAAATGCCTTCGTGGAGTCTGGTTCCCAAAGCCAGAGGTGTTGCCATCTTCTTTCAAGTCTAAAGGAGATGCCCAGAGAGGCCTTTACAGCTGCAGCACTGGCCCCTGAGGAGCATGCACAGTGTTAACTCTCCAGCTAGGAAAAAACAAAGCAAAGCAACTTGCTCAGGTGCTCCACACATCTCAGGAGGATGACACAAGCTCCATCCACCTGGCAGTGCCTCGCTGGCTGGAGCCCAGATTGCCTTGTCTGGGACTGGTCACACCTTCATTGCTGTGTATAGTTTACATGTGATAAAATTCCCCCATTTTAAGTGTACCGTTAGATAATGAATACTACCGTTGGATGAGTTTTATGCAATCACCCCCACTCTCAAGTTTTAGAACACTCCCATTCCCTCAAAAAGTTCTTTCATGTGATCTTTGCATTCAATTATTGTTCCGTGTTCTACCCCAGGCAATACGAATCTGTTCTCTTTCATTCTAATTTTAACTCTGGGATCTTCTTCAACTCATGCTTCTAAAATCTTCCGGATTCTAGAAAAAAAAATCTTAGCAATTTTTCCCCCCTCAACTCCTTTCTCTTCCTTCTCCTTCCCTTATAGCTTTTCCCCGCTTTTCTCCAAGCTGAGAATAATTCTGACTGATTCTGGCCCTAGTCTTGTTGAAGGACGTCAGGCTTGAGGCTATGGCGTTTCTCTCACATACCATTGCAATTCCTAGTATATTGGACATTGTGGTTGCGGTCGGATTAAGGCAGACATCTATTTGTATTTTTGATGGGGAATTTTTGGAGGGTAAGATATTGATGTCAATACCAAGGCCAGCCTATCATGGGGCCGCTGGTGGTTAGATCTGAGACTAGAAGTGGGTGGGTCCCAGGATCCATGGGCACCCTTGGGCTGCGCTTTAAAATCTGTCAAGGCTTTCAGATCTTTGATGTCTGTCATTAGAATTATCGCTTGGGTTATAGAGAGCAGGAAGCAGGCTGGGAAGCTGGTTGTAGCATCCGTTTAGAACTGAAGTGTTAATTTCCTAAGGATATGGAACACACAAATAACATTCCCTCCACCCCCACATAGCCAAAGCACACCCGTATTGGGTTAGGTCCAGTGCCAAAAGTTGTTCACTAATGTGTACTCAATTAATTATTGTAGTAGCATTTTGAAGTGCTAGCCTTTTATGGCTCTGTATATTTATGAAGAAATCCATTCTCATGGACAAATAGACCTGCTCAAGTTCACAAAACTATGAGGTCTTGGGGCCCACATTTGAACAATGCATTTCTGAGTTCAATTCACAACCTCATTCTGCTGCATTCTCCTGCCTGTGAGCTCAGTTTTCAGGCAGGACCTGAAAACTCTACTCCATAACAAGAAGTGGAGCTTTTGTTATGCCCAGAACGTTTGTTCCCCAAAGAAGACCACCAGAGTCCAGAGTCAAAGCCAAGCGGCAAGGATCTTTTACTGCAAGTTCGAACTTGGTCCCTCCATTCCACAGCATACAAGAGGGCCCCAAACAATGCGAGTGTGCTTGCCTTTTATAGCCCAAGGTAAATAGGATAGTAAAGTTACAGAGGTACAAGGGAATTCTTTTGGTTACAGCATTACAATTGGTTTACATTTTAAGTTATACATTTAGTAGTTTTTCTATTGGTTCCCACGCTTTCAGTAAAACTACAAACGGCTGTGTCCTTATTGGGGATTTTCCAGGTGGTGTTTGTACTGGGCTCAGGAAGTTGAGAGATATATGGTGGGATGTGTTTGTACTGGGCTCAGGAAGTTGAGAGATATACAGTGGGATGTGTTTGTACTGGGCCTGTTTGTGTTGAGAGATATATGGTGGGATGTGTTTGTACTGGGCCTGTTTGTGTTGAGCCCGGAGCTGAGGAATGTGCCTGATTTCTTTCACTTTCTATGATTTTTGCTTATGTGTACCTTTGCTTAATTCCTTTTAGGTTTTCTTATCTTTATTACTTTTTTAAAGTCTCTTTTAGCTATACCAAGAAGAACCAAAGAAAGAAAATGTCTTATGAGCCAATGTACTGAGAACATTCTCTATCAAAGAAAAATAAAACCCTGCAACTCTGTTTTGTGTATGAAGCAGAGGCTAACAAATATTACTGAACAGAGGTAGGAAAATCTATCCTTTGCCCCAGAGTAATAAATGATCTTTCCTATCTTTTGTTTTTGTTTTTTGTTTTTTTGAGACAGAGTCTTGCTCAGTCACCCAGGCTGGAGTGCAGTGGTGCAAGCTTAGCTCAGTGCAAACTCCACCTCCTGGGTTCAAGCGATTCTCCTGCCTCAGCCTCCAGAGTAGCTGGGACTACAGGTGCCTGCCTGCCACCATGCCTGGCTAATTTTTTTGTATTTTTAGTAGAGATGGGGTTTCATCATGTTAGCCAGGATGGTCTCGATCTCCTGACCTCATGATCCATCCCCCTCAGCCTCCCAAAGTGCTGGGATTGCAGGCTGGAGCCACCACATCTTTTTGTTGTTTTTTTGGGATGGAGTTTCCCTCTTGTCACCCAGACTGGAGTGCAATGGTGCGATCTCAGCTCACTGCAACCTCTGCCCCACAGTTCAAGCAATTCTCCTGCCTCAGCCTCCTGAGTAGCTGGGATTACAGGTGCCTGCCACCACATCCGTCTAATTTTTGTATTTTTAGTAGAGACGGGGTTTCACAATGTTGGTCAGGCTGGTCTTGAACTCCTGACCTCAGGTGATCCACCAGCCTCAGCCTCCCAAAGTGCTGGGATTACAGGCATGAACAACAGGGCACAGCCCTTTCATATAGCTTATATTGGAAGTATCAAAAAGCTAGAATTCCTGCACAGCCATTTTAACTTAGCCACCACGCAAGTTAAGAAAAGCTATACTGACAAAAGCTCATAACAAAAGGAATTAAATGCTCGGTGGAGGCTGAGAAAATGCACAAAATCAAGCCAATTTTAGTGCTAGATCTTAATGTAGGAGTAGGATTTTTAAGAATAGGAATAGAAATATTTTTCCAGCTAGAGAGAACAGTGAGTACAAGAGTGTAAGATAGGAAAGGGCTGTCACAACAGTGAGTACAACAGTGTAAGATAGGAATGGGCTCAGGGTGTTCCAGAATGTTGAGAGCTTATAGTGGATCCTCTATGTCAGGAGTCCCCAACCTTTTCGGCACCAGGGACTGGTTTTGTGGAAGGCAATTTTTCCAGGGACTGGGGGTGGGGGGTGGTTTCGGGATGATTCAAATGCATTACATTTATTGTGGGGTTTATTTTGATTATTACTACATTGTAATGTATAACGAAATGATTATGCAACTCACCATAATGTAGAATCAGTGGGAGGCCTGAGCTGCTTTTCCTGCAACTAGATGGTCTCATCTGAGGGTGACGGGAGACAGTGACAGATCATTAGGTATTAGATTCTCATAAGGAGTGGAGTGGGCACCTGGATCCCTCGCATGTGCAGTTCACAATAGAGTTCGTGCTCCTGTGAGAATCTGATGTTGCCACTGATCTGACAGGAGGAGGAGCTTAGGCAGTAATGCAAGTGATAGGGAGTGGCTGTAAACACAGATGAAGCTTTGCTCACTCACCCGCCGCTCACTTCCTGCTGTGTGGCCCGGTTCCTAACAGGCCACAGACCAGTACCAGTCTGTGGCCTGGGGTTTCGGGACCCCCGCTCTAAATCTCAAGAAGTCAGCAAAAGCTTTGATGCATGACTTTAGAATCAATAATAATTTTTAATGCTCATTCCGCACCAGAGACTGTTTTTAAGCAATCTGCATAAATTAACCCAATTAATCCTCGTAGCAATTCTATGGGATAGATGCCATTATTATATCTATTTCTTTATAAAGAAACTCATGTACAAAGTAATTAGATCATCTACCTTGTCTGGAGTTTAACAATGCCTACACCACTATTCCCAAATCAGGTAAAGTAAGAGGAAACAGGGTTGGAACCTTCAGATTTTGGCTCGAGTGCTCACATACCTTTAATGACTTTGTCCTTTTTGCTTTCTGATGTCCAGTTTCCTCTTACTTTACCTGATTTGGGAATAGTGGGGTGGGCAGAGAGAAAATGAAGAGATGAAGAGTGATATTATAGCAGCCTCTGTAAAATCGCAGAGTAGGAGAATGTGATTTTTTTAAGCATAAATTCCAAAGCAAGTCATTCAGGAAGCAGAAGGGGTGCAATTTGGCAGAACCTAATTTCTACCAGATAGCTCACTTATCTTTTCCATCTCCTCTCTAAGTCCTGCTGGTGCTCCTTGGAAAATCATTCATGCAAAGGTAAATTATATTTAGTCTGTGATAGTCTGGGCATTTCCTTTCTGTCATCTCAGATTTCTGTAATGTCCAGTGTTACTTTGATCCTTTGAGGCAGATCAGATTAGAAAATGTTAACTCTAAGAAAATAATAATTTCCAAACTGCTGCTTTTGCTGATTTATGGAAAGTAGTCAAACAGAGCAAGCAGGACTAATACTGGGCTCTGTAAGGGCTGTAAGGAGGAATGTGAGGGTCTATCCCAACAGGCACATCTTCTCTGCTTGCTCTGCAAATTGAGAGCTAGTGATTCATCCATGTCTAGGTCGGCAGTTTCTAAGGCATTACAATTTCCTGTATTCTACTTCTTCCGCAGTTATCCTTGATTCCTGAACTTGCATGGGAATTTTAATATATCCCTCCAAAATCTCATTGATATTTTCTACCTTTAACCATATATTTCTGTGCCTACGTCTTGTTATCTGTGAGTTTTCATGCTCTTTGATGGCCGGGCCTCAGCTGACATACAGGATTGGCAAGCTACACCCTACAACAGCAAACGTGTTTTTCTGGCCCATGAGCTAAGAATGATATTTACATTTTTTAATGGTTTAAAAAAATCAAAAGAAGAGTCATATTTTATGACATTTAAACATTATATCAAGTTCAGTTTTCATTGTCAAGAAATAGAGTTTTATTAAAACACAGCCACATTCCTTCGTTTGCACACTGTCCAGAGCTGCTTTCCGGCAGCAGAAGTGGAGCTGAGTAGTTGTGACTGAGACCACGTGCCTCACATGCCTAAAACATGGATTAGCTGATGCTTTACAGAAAAAAAATATGCCAACCCTTGGTTGAAAGGCCAGTTATGATTCTGCCTTTCAAGGTACCCAAATCATATGCTTCACAAAGGTTTAATGCTCAGTAAATTTTGGTTGAAACTTTCTTTCTTGTTTCCATAGATGATTCTTCCCTACTCTCAATATCCACCATGACTTTCCTTTACTTCTTAAAGAACAGTGCCTGTCTCATGAGCTCTACCGTAATTCTCGGTGTATTTCATATCCAGGTGGGTGACCCCTCTGGTTTCCTGTTCTCTCAGCCACTTACCTCTTACAAAGACCTAGTGCTCTACCTCACCCAGTCAACCAGTCACATCATTGAGTTCAACAGACTGGAAGTCTTCAGGGAAAAAAAAAAAAAAGGCACACTATCCATCCTACTCTTTTTGCTTTCCATTCCTGGCAACATAATCCTGGCAGGAAGCAGCCCTTCCTTCCCATAGCAGTGTGTGACTGCAAAAGTTAAACTCATAGAAACAGAGAAGAAAGTGGTGATTACCAAGGGCTGCTGTTGGGGCTGGTGATTGTGGAGATGTTGGTCAAAGGATACAAAATTTCTGTAACACAGGAGGAATAAGTTCAGGAGATCTAGTGTCAATGTGGTAATTATAACTAACAAAAATGTGTTGTATCCTTGAATTTGGCTAAGAAATTAGATTTTAAATATTCTCACCACACACACAAAATAAGTATATGAAGTAATGAATATGTTCATTAGATGGACACTATTCCACAATAGATACATATATCAAAACACCATGTTGTCCACAATAAATATATACAATTTTATTTATCCATGAAAAATTGCAATTTTTTCCATCACATGCTGGTCCAGCTACCAGCTTTATCATGTCTCCTCAGAGACACCAGCACCCGATGATCTGTCACTTTTTTGGATGTCTGGGGCCCCTTTTCTGAGTTTAGATACACACACCAACTCAGCAATGCCCCCTTCTGGAATGCCTGTTTCAGCTCCTTTTCTCCAAACTTCTCAATTTATAAATTTCAATCACTTTGCTTCTCCAAGCCCTTGGTGATAGCAGCTTCCTCTGACCTCTGATATCTTATTATTTTTTGTTTTCAGTTCTTAAACACCTAGTTAATGATGAGATGCATCAAATTTTCTCTGTTTAAATATCTGGTGGACTTTCTGTCTTATCACTTGATCCTGAATGATATAAGCATTGGCCAAGATGATCAGTTCCTCTGCCTGGAAGTCTTTACAAGCTGGCTGTCCTGGGTACCACAGGTCTGCTCTGTTATCCATTTTGTCTTCTTCTTCTTTTTTTTCTTTTTTTTTTTTTTTTTTTTGCTGGATATTTCTTTCCTCCCAACTACTAACCCTCAGTCCCTCAGTATGGCTCAGGACTCACATCTCAGTTTACTTCTTTCTTCCATCCATACTCACTCCTTTGATGATTCCACAGGATGTCATGACTTTAAATACTAACTAGAATCTGATAAATTCAAAATTACTATATCCAGCAAGAACCTCACACCTGAATTCCAGACTTGCGTCTTCAGCTGCCTAGTTCAATATGTAGATACCTAAAAGAAATAACAGACATAGCCAACCAATCTCCTGAGGTTTCCTTCCAGATCTGTCCCTCTTGTGTTCTCATATCAGCAAACGGCTACCATGTTCTCCTTCTGATGACCTAGAGTGGAAGGTCAACCAAGCAGAAAGTGTGTACATCACATGAAGACTTCCTTTTGTGCTGGTTACATGGGCTTTGCTGTACACATGGGGCAATATTATTTTTACTGTCCTTTCCTCACCCTCCTCATTCTATACCCCTTTCCTTTAATTCGAGTAGTTAGTGCTAGAGGGTTGTTATTAGACTGAAAGTCATGGGGTCAGAGGCTGAGGAGGTTACCCTACCTTAAGCCAGAGACACAAAGGGGTCATGCACAGTGTTTAGTTTTAAAAGCTTATGGCAGTAACCTGCGTAATTTCCATTTTTTCCTAGTCCTGGAGAGGATAGCTAATTTTTATAGTAGTTGCCCCTGTTATTTCAGTATTCACCTTTGCTTATCCAGCCTTTTAACAATGATCTAACAAATTCCTTATATAAAATAATTTCTATGAAAATTGTTAATGCTTTTTCTTGTTTGTTTGCCTGACCGCTGACTGTTTTAGCTGGGAACAGGACACGTATCCTGAATCTCATTTGTATACTTTCTTACTAATTGTTGGGAAATAGTCTCCTTGGATATATTTTCTTCACCTGCTGCAATGTAGTTTCCTTTAAGGCAGATGCAAAATTTCCATTTCCATTTTATATCTCACCGTGTTGCTCAAATGTTATTTGATTGATTTAACCAAAGGAAAATATAGCATGGCTCAAAAAATGTGTTACATTAATTAACCACCTGACCCAATGCCAGTCTCTCTTGCTGTGCGTGCCTGTGCCTGTATATGTGTATGTGTATGTGTGCATGTAACTGTTGTGTGTATATGGTATGTGTGTGTGCATGGTGTACGGGATGTGTCTGTCATGTATGTGACTTTACTTGCATTGAAGTGTGCATCAAAGAGCAGGGGATAGAAGCTATTTTGATTTTGTGTTCCAAAATGTCTATTTCATAATTCACTCTCACTACACTGTGTTCATGGCAAAATAGGGGCCAAAATGGGTGGTAATAATAGAGAATGCTATTTCTAAATTTATAATTGAAGTGAAGCATGTTGCTTACTGAAACTAATGGGAAACCGAAGTTACTCAGAACAGGCTATGATTGCTGTGTGTGCGGGGGGAGGGTAAGCTTGCAAGTAGAAAATAAAGGGGAGTGGGGTTGGTGACAGGTGCAGCTGATGTAGGGTGAATAATGAAACAATAGACCATATAATTGGATGATGCACTGTTCTTGCTGCTGTGGATTATTGCTGCAGGCCCAGCAATGCACCATGCTGAACCTGTCTGCTGTGGAAGGAGAACAGGCAGCTGGCAATATAATGAAAATTTAGGGATACTGAAAAGTCCTTTCCCTTCTCCCAAAAGATCTCCATCACCAGCTTATGGATGTTGCTTAAAATGCATTTTTTTCTTATAATCTTTCTATTTTACATTTAAAAATAAAAACGTTGTGAATGGGAGAGATGCTCCTGATTCTAAGTAACTCTAAAGAGTAAATGAGTATATTTTACAACTGCTTTTTTCGTTTCTTTTTTAGTGTGAGACAGATACAATACAACAAGAATAAACAGAAGCCAAAAGGAGAATCATTTGAAAAGTATTCATAGTTTTCAAAGGACCCAAGAATGGGAATCAGCTGAAATAAAAGATTTGAACTTTTTCCAACACTTTCTTTTACTTCCACTAGGTCTTTTTCTCATGCTCGCTCTCTCTCTCTCTCTTTTTCTTTTTTCTTTTTTTTGAGATGGAGTCTCGCTCTGTCACCAGGCTGGAATGCAGTGGCGCAATCTTGGCTCACTGCAACCTCTGACTCCCTGGTTCAAACGATTATCCTGCCTCAGCCTCCTTAGTAGCTAGGATTACAGGCACGTGCCACCATGCTCGGCTATTTTTTATGGTTTTAGTAGAGGCGAGTTTTACCATGTTGGTCACAATTGTCTCGATCTCCTGACCTCGTGATCCGCCCGCCTCAGCCTCCAAAAGTGCTGGGATTACAAACATAAGCCACCAGGACCGGCCTCTTTTTCTCTATTTTCATATTCTTCGTTGTCTGTCTTCTGAACAGCTCCCTCCGAGTTTCAAATCTGTTTCACAGAGTCATGGCCACAAACTACCCACGTTAAATACATTACAACTTCAGGTACCCAATTAATGGAGCCTACTCAGTTTTAGTTTCAAAATTATGAAGAACATAAAAACAGAGGATCTTGTTATACCATACACACGTTCTTGGATATCAAGAATGGCCAGGGTTGGGTCGCACTGCAATAATCTAGAAGCCTCTACAGTAGCCATATGGCTGATGGTGCAGGGGTAATTCCAAGATCCTGGAACGATAAGACAGTGGCTGGCTGTTCACTACAGTGACTACTGTATGTCAGAACGCCGTGCATACTATGCTGCGAATGGCAGTGCGGGCAGTGCGTCAGTGGGTTACTGTGCCCTGATGACTAGTAGCAGATTGTTCTTTCAGCAGTCACTGGTAGATTAGCTTCCTCATGCTGAGCATTGTTGGCTACTGAGGATAAGAAGACTTGTACTCTCATGTGAAAAGTGTTTTAGCAGGAGAATCACTAGAGCCCAGGAGGCGGAGGTTGCAGTGAGCCGAGATTGTACCACTGTAGTCCAGCCTGGGTGACAGAGTGAGACTCTGTCTAAAAAAAAAAAAAAGTAGTCTTTGATTGCACAACAGGATGACTGCAGCCAACACTAATTTATTGTACATTTAAAAATAACTGGAAGAGTATAATTGGATTGTTTGTCACACAAAGAAAGGATAAATGCTTAAGGTGATGGATACCCCATTTACCCTGATGTGATTATTATGCATTCTATGCCTGTATCAAAGTACCTCATGTACCCTATAAATATACACACCTACTATGTGCTCACAAAAATTAAAAATAAATTAAAAATTGAATTAATTAATTAAACAAATAAAACAGCAGGGGAAAAAAAGTGTTTTAAGCCAAACATGCTTAAACAAGGCTCACCTTTCAAAATCTCATTTTTCTTTTATTTTTTGAGACAGAGTCTTGCTCTGTCCCCAGGCTGGAGTGCAGTGGCGCCATCTTGCCTCACTGCGATCTCTGCCTCCCGGGTTCAAGTGATTCCCCCGCCTCAGCCTCCCCACTCTCCCGAGGAGCTGGGACCACAGGTACACACCACCATGCCTGGCTAATTTTGTGTATTTTAGTAGAGATAGGGTTTCATTATGTTGACCAGGATGGTCTTGATCTCCTGACCTCGTGATCCACCAGCCTCAGCCCCTGAAAGTGCTGGGATTACGGGCGTGAGCCATCAGTTACATCGATATGGCAATAATAGCATCTCCTGCCTGCCTCACAGAGCTTTTATTTTTAATTTCTCTTAATGCTCCTGATTTTAGAATATGTTTTATCTGACAGTAGCATGCTACTTCAGACTTCTTGTACTTGCCATTTCAATGGTATATATTTTCCATCCATTGACTTAGAACCTGTATGTTTATATATGAAGTACATCAATGGTGACATTGTATAATTTTGATTTGTTCTGATAGTATCTGCCTTTAGTTGAAGAGTTTAGTTTATTTATATGGAACATCATGATGGAAATGGTTGAATTAAGTCTATCATTTTACTATTTATTTCATTTTTGTCCCTCCCCCAATTTTTGTTCCTCTGTTCCGTTTTCCTTCTTATTTTAGGTAATTTTACCATATTTTTTAGAATCTTATTTTAATTTGTCTGTTGGCTCTTTAATATGTCTTTTTGCATCATTTTTAAGTGGTTGCTTTAGGGATTACAATATGTATTTTAAAAAATTCTTCATTTCTTCTTAGCATTAACACACCACTTCACATAACATGTAGAAGCCTTGCAAGGGCATATATCTATTTGCTTTTTTCTCCATTTTTAAAATAAACCAATTTTTAGAGAAATTTTAAGTTACAGCAATATTGAGCAGAAGTACAGAGATGTTCCATATACTCTCTTCCCCACCCCACATGCATGCTTCCCCCATAGTCAACATCCTCCACCAGAGTGGTGCATTTGTAACAACTGATAAACCTACACTGGCACATCATTATCACCCATCATCCATCACTTACGTTAGGGGTCACTCTTGGTGTACATTCGATGGTTTTGGACAAATATATAATAAATGTACCCATCATTATAGCATCATACAGACTATTTCGCTGCCCTCAAAATCCCCTGTGCTCTGCCTCTTGCCCTTCATTCTTTTTATTAGACTTCTCATTTATCTTACTTCCAGATTATTATATATCACTAAGACAAGAGTATAATTTTTGCTTTCAGTAGGCACTATGCATTACAAAGAAATTAAGAGAAAAAAAATAATTTTTTCCTCTTGTTTAAAAATAATTATTTGTATTATTTCCCTGGATATTCAGCCTTTCTGAAGCTTTGTGTTTCATCCTGAAGCTCTGAGTTTTCTTCCAGTATCAATTTTTCTGTAGACTGAAACGTCTTCAGCATTCTCTCTGCTGTAAGTATGCTACAGATGAATGATCTCAACTTCTTTTGGTCTGAAAATGCCTTTACTTCATCTTTATTCCTAAATGTTACTTTTTTTTCTAAATAAACTATTCTGGTTTAACAGGGTTTTTAAAAAAATTCAACACTTTAGGCCGGGTGCAGTGGCTCTCTCTTGTAATCCCAAGACATTAGGAGGCCAAGACAGGTGGATCATGAGGTCAACAGATTGAGACCATCCTGGGCAGCATGGTGAAATCTCATCTCTACTAAAAACACAAAAATTAGCTGGGCGTGGTGGCACGTGCCTGTAGTCCCAACTACTCAGGAGGCTGAGGCAGACGATTTGCTTGAACCCAAGAGGTAGAGGTTGCAGTGAGCCAAGATCATGCCACTGCACTCCAGCCTGGTGACAAAGCGAGACTCCATCTCAAAAACAAAAAACAAACAAACAAAAAAGTCATCACTTTGGAGATATTATATTGTCTCCTGACCTCTATAGTTTCTCATAGAGATGTCAGTGCTAATTGAAACCATTAATTTCCTCTAAAAATGTGTTATTTTTCTCTGATGACTTCCAAGATTTTTCTCTTTATCTTTGGTTTTAGCAGTTTACGCTGATGTGCCTAAGATTTTTCTTTTTTTGTATTTATTTTGCTTGGGGTTCATTTAGCTTCAAGATTCTACAAACTTCAAGTCTTTCAACAAATTTGGGGAGTTCTCAGTCATTATATCTTCAAACATATACTGTATCTGCTTCATTTCTTTCTGATGAGACTGTAAGCATGCATATCTTATAATTTTTATTATTATCTTATAGGCTTCTATGTCTCCCTCTTCTTCCATCTTCTTTTTAATTTATTCTCTTTTTCACTTTGGAGAATTTCTATTAATATAACTGTTAGGTCACTCACTATTACTCTAGCATTTCTATTCTACCTAATAATCTTTCCTTCCTTCCTTCCTTCCTTCCTTCCTTCCTTCTTTCCTTCCTTCCTTCCTTCCTTCCTTCTTTCCTTCCTTCCTTCCTTCCTTCCTTCCTTCCTTCCTTCCTTCCTTCCTTCCTTCCTTCTTTCCTTCCTTCCTTCCTTCTTTCCTTCCTTCTTTCCTTCCTTCCTTCCTTCCTTCCTTCCTTCCTTCCTTCCTTCCTTCTTTCCTTCCTTCCTTCCTTCTTTCCTTCCTTCCTTCCTTCCTTCCTTCCTTCCTTCCTTCCTTCCTTCCTTCCTTCCTTCCTTCTTTCCTTCCTTCCTTCCTTCTTTCCTTCCTTCCTTCCTTCCTTCCTTCCTTCCTTCCTTCCTTCCTTCCTTCCTTCCTTCCTTCCTTCCTTCTTTCCTTCCTTCTTTCCTTCCTTCCTTCCTTCCTTCTTCTCTTTCTCTTTTTTTCTGATATTGTGTTTTTGAGTTCTTAGAATTTCCACTTGAGCCTTTTATTATAGTTTCTATGTCACTGCTGAGATTTTCTATCTTTCCATTAAGATAATTTTTATGCCATTGAACATAGATACACAGCTGTTTTAAAGTCTGTATGTGATATGAATTTTGACATATTGTGCTGAGATTGTTCTCGGTTGTTTATCATTTCTCTTGCATTTTGATCATGTTTTCTTGGTTATTTATAAGCCAAGCAGTTTGGGATTGCAGCCTCATCATTGTGTATGTTATGTTGTGAAGTCTCTGAATTCAGTTGTATTCCTGAGAAATGGGTTGTTGTTTTTTTTGTTTTTGTTTTTGTAGAAAATTAATTTTGTTGGTGTCAAACTGCACATCATGGCTCTTGGGCCACCTCAAATCCCAGTTCTGATCTTTCATTTTTAGCAAAGTTACTAGCAGCCTCCCCAACACATGCACAATTCAGAGAACAGCCAGCAATTTGGGCAGAGTTTACATACAAAATTGGGGACATCTTCTCTCTGACTATTCCTTTTAGGATCATTCTCCTTTACTTCCCAGTAGCTTTAGTTACCACAAAATCTGTTCTCTGCTTACCCAGCTAAAAAAAGAAAGGCAGCAACCACTGTTGTCCTGCTTGGCCCTATCTTTGGCTTGCCCTCAGGCTAAAAGCCACAAAAATGGGTAACTCATGCATGCTATTTCGTTCTTCAGAGTTTCAACTCTTGTATAAAAACTACCTGATACTGTTTACTCTGAAGTCTCCTAAGATCATTGCATGTGTGTGTATTAATCAGTTTACAGTTGTTGTCTTCAGGGCAGTTCCAGAACGATCTGAGCCATACTTCAGGCAGAATCTTATATACATAAAAGCTCACAATGTATAAATAAAAATCTTCCCTACTTTCTTTATTTTTCTTCCTTCTTTATTTTTCTTCCTTCTCAGAGCTTTCTGTGATGTCACCTTACAGGGCTGAAGGGAAGGTTTTTAGCATTGTGTTTTTATGCTACAGGAGACCAAGGAGATTATGTTCCACGGTTTCTTATTTTTCCACCAATATTGTTCTACTTTATTATCTTCGTCCCTCATTGGAAACCATTTTCTGAAAGCATTTTCATTTTTCTTTCTATAAACTCTACTTAATTTGAAAGAAACTCTCCTCCTCCTCCTCTTCCTCCTTCATATTCTATTGATGAAGGGTCTAAGTTTCTTATCAGCAAAAGATTGACAATGTTACCATGGCAGGTTGGCAAAATGTCCAACTAAAGAAAATGATTGGCTATTCTAATTTGCCTACAAAGGTTTATTACAGAGACTGTTTGCATTTCTTTTTGGTAGGCAATAATAGACTTTGATCTAACTTCAAAAATCCTAGTCTGAGAACCAAATATACATTACATTTCCTTACTTTTGGAGGACGAATCTCTGATGCACAAAGGTAAAAGACTTCCTTAAATCACATAGTATTTCAGAAAATGTTGGTATGGTCTAGTAAGTATTTATATGCACAAATTTTGATGTTCAACAACACATTGTTCTGGTACTTTAGAAAAGATTCAGAAATTTTTAACTACAAAAAAGTTAAGTTCATAAAATTGTAAAACAGAGTTTAATAAATATATCTACTTCATAGGGATATTAACAAAATATTATTTAATTAAAAATTAAATAATAGCAATAAATGTAAAAAAAAGATCACATCAGTGGATATTATGCATTATTACCTTTATTGTTCCTATTATTCTCCATTTATTCAACAAACATTTTGTTAGAAGGCAGGTACTATATAAGATGAATTAAACATAATTAAACAAAGTTCTTGCCCCCAAAGAGCTCACAAATTAAAGGATAATCTATGCACACAAGCAGTTTATTATAATATTATAATAGCACAGGTAAAAAAATGCAAAAGGCATGAAGGAAACATAAAAAACCTAATGCAGCCTGGGAAGATTAGGTAAAGTTTGTGTAGAAATTAACATGCAAAGAAAGAGCTGAGATTATTCAGGTAAAGAGGCAGGGAATTCCCAGAAGAAGGGAGAAGTATGGGCGAAGGCATTCAGGCAAGTAAGGGTCTTGAGTGCGGTGATTGGCAATCTGAGCAGGGCTGTTGGAGGGTGCATTGCGAAGCAGCGAGTGAGGAACAATGAGAGAGCTGGGAGCTGCCTCATGGAGTCCTTATGTGATGCAGAATTTCTATCTTTTCATTTATTAAAAGGAATATATTTTTTACTTCATTGAACATAGTTACACAGTTGCTTTCAAGTCCATATATGATGTTAATTCCAGCATGTCATACTGAGATTTTTCTCAGCTGATTTTCATTTCTTTTGTGTCTTGGTCACATTTTCCTGGTGATTTACATGCCAATCTCATGCACTTTGGGATTGTAGCCTCAGCATTGTGTGTGTTATGCTGTGAAGTCTCTGAATTCAGTGGTATTTCTTGGAACTATGGCATTGTTTTTGCTTCAGTAGAAAATTAATTTTGTTGGTGTCAAACTGCACATCATGGCTCTTGAGCCACCTCAAATTCCAGTTTCGATTTTTTATTCTTAGCAGAGTTACTAGAAACCTCCCGCAAAAGCACCTGCACTTTTCCTGTATGTAACATTGACCTATGTCATGACCCTCCAGCTTGCATTTGTTTATATGTTAAGTGGAGACATTTAAACATTTTATTCACAGTGTCTTAGACTGCTTTTATTTATTTCCTAGTTGATTATACATTCATTTCGTGTTTCAAATGTATGAAAATACATTTCATAGCACTCAAGTGCTAGCATGTCTAATAAAATCAAGGTTCTTCAGCCCTTAAGGGCAGAAGCTGAGGATTTGTTCATGCCGGAGGTGTAGGGAAAGAGCTCTGTGTAACTTACTCTGTATAAATGATATCCTGTGGAGTTAGTTAGACTTCAGGCTGCACTGTTCACACAGAACCCGGTGACCCCCAAGCATAGTTAATGCAAGAATACCTCAAGAAAAGACGATAGAGAACATTCAGCATGAAACAGCTTTTTTTCCAGTTTTTCCTGCTAAGGTTCTCTTCAGCCCTTTCATTCCTCTTGTAACTTAATCACTGGAATTGAGTAATTATGTTGAAGGTGAAGAAAAGACTAATATGAGATTACTGCACAACACTTTGCTGGACAAAGGCATCTGATCTTCAAAAAAAGTTTCATAAATGATTCTGAAGAGCAAGTCATAAGCCACTGTAGCTTTATAAGCCAAGGCAAACGATTACTTGTAACAAGAAGTCATCAGAAGATTGTGATATGTTTTGGGTTATATTTTTATAAGATTATGTTGGCTCTTTTGGTGAGGCAGCTGGAAAAGACTCAGAGAATACAGTTGAGAGGCTCTCATACACTTGGTGAGACATAATGGAAATTTGCACTAGGGCAATAGTAAAGTCATTGAGAGAAGTTCATCAGAACAGAATATGTTTTGGTGGCAAGATTGGCTAGACTTGGTAATGGATTGGATGTAGGTATGAGAGAAGTGGTAAGGAAGGATAATGCCTTAAATAGGGATGTGAACAATTTATTGGAGAGAAGAAAAAATTAGGGAATAATAATTGTGAAGCGTTATTCAAGAATCTGCTTTAGAAAATGGAAGTTTGAGATATCAACTAGGCTTATAACAGGGGATTCAAATAGGCATTACAGAGTTCAGGAAAGATCTAGAGATAAAGATTTGTGCCATAGATGCTCACAGGTGGAGTTTACTATTATGAAATGGAATGAACTTACCCATTGAGAACGTAGTATATGTTAAGCCCTTGCTAAACACTATGAATATATTGTTAAACAGGTGTCAATGAAGAGTCAACCTCTGTAAAATATTTGAAGAGATTTAGCCTGAGCCAAATATGAGTGACCAATGGCCTGAGTCACAGTCTCAAGAGATCCTAAGAACATGTGTCTAAGGTGGTTGGGCTACAGCTTGGATTCATACAATTTAGGGAGATGTAATACATCAATCAATACATGTAAGGTGTATATTGGTTTGGTTCATAAAGGAGGGACAACTCAACATATATAGACTAAGGAGAGAAGAGGAATTAAGATACAGATTAAGATTTGCTACTAATTAAAGGTCAAGCAGGAGTGGAAGGGGAAAAACCAAACAAAGGAATGCTGGGGGTATTGTTAGAGAGGTCACATGAGAATCAGGAAAAGTTGACATCACACAAAAAAAGAGAAGGAAGCACATAAGTGGTTGGATAAAAGTGGTCAAATTCCTTAAGAAAAATCAGATTTGATTAGAGAAGAGGTATGGAAGTTTACAGGTAGAAAAGACCTCTGGAGAAGAGAGGTTATCCAAGTCTAGTGAGTAATGAGAAGTTCAGAGAAGACCTCAAGACCTCTTTGGAGACATATCAACAAAGAGATTAGGATAATGCAAAAAGAAGACACTAGAAAGGCATTCCCTCAAGGAGAGAGTGTTGTGTTTCAAATCCAACAGAAGGGTCCAATCTGAGACCAGGAAAACAGTCATTTGATTTGATATTTGGACCTTGGATAGCTACTGTGATATGGCGATTTAAAAAACCATAGGAGATACAGATAGTATTAGATTGCCATATATCACAGGACTGAAGTGGGAACAGGATGGCGCAGAAGAGGAGACAGCTCCAAAAGCAGAATATGAGCCATCCTGCTACTCACATGGGGGGACAAGAGGCACCATAGTTAGTTTCTCTAGTTCACACTGTCTCCTCAGTGTCCATCAAGGCAAATATATTGATGCAGTTGCATATATTCACATGAAACGGAATGAACTGGTATATATACTCTGGTGTAGATCTGAACAGTTGCTGCTATGATGCCTAGCATGCAATAGTAATTAACTGCACAGACTCTGAAGCCAGGTTGACTGAATCCAAATCCCAAGTCTGCCACTGACTAGTTATATGAAATCTTCTCTGTGCCGCTATCTTATCTGCATAATAGACACAATAGGGCCTAACTCTTTTTTTATTATTATTATACTTTAAGTTCTGGGATACATGTGCAGAGCATGCAGGCTGTTACATAGGTATACATGTGCCATGGTGGTTTGCTGCACCCATCAACCTGTCATCTACATTAGGTATTTCCCCTAATGATACCCGTCTCCTTGCCCCCAACCCCCCAATAGGCCCTGGTGTGTGATGTTCCCCTCCCTGTGTCCATGTGTTCTCATTGTTAAACTCCCACTTATGAGTGAGAACATGCGGTGTTTGGTTTTCTGTTTCTGTGTTAGTTTGCTGAGAATGATGCCTAACTTTTAATTGTCAGAATTCACTGTTTTTAATCAGGTACAAAAATGTCTACAGTTGAGAGGTTACTGTTGCTGACCAGATGAAAGAGCATAAGCATTATTTGAATACTTGTTAAATACATTCTAAAACCTCATTATTCACAGAATTATTTCATTAGACTAAATATAGCATATAGAATATCATCCCCATAATAATGCATATAAAAGTATGATTAACCAACAAGATATGCCCAGGGAAAAAAAATATGTATATATATAGTTGATGGCAATATATACATATGTAATTATACATAGTATATAGTTTGGAGGTAGATAGATAAATAGTTAGAGAGAGAGATCATTTTCAGTTCATTTCTGGCTCAGGACAATACAGATGTCAAACTGTTGACCTCTGAAATTCTCCTATATGTATGAAATTCTTTCTTGTATGCCATTTATCTATGCTGCAATAATATCCTTCACTAAGTACCATCAAAACTTTTTTGTTCACCAAAGACCTATGGTGTTTAGATAGCTCTGCAGAGCTGTGCTCAACTATGCAATAACTTAGGAATGTAGGCTCTTTCACCCTGCAACTATACCATCTCAACACACATTCTCCAAGGTCACTGCTGAAGATTAGGAAAGGAATGGAGAGGGTGTGCCTTGGCTCTAAAAATAGAGATGGCATACAAATAGTACACATCCCTTTTCAGGATAAAATTATGTGGACTCAATATAGCTGCAGGGAAGAAAGGGAAATATAGAGGAATGCACCAGTATTTTGTGAGCTTAACCTCCCTCTACCATCTGTTTTTACTCATTTTTCTTCTAACGATTCATTATTGTTTGTGGAATAATGGGTGAATGAAGAAGGAAGGAATGAAAGAAGAAAGGAAATAATTATCTGCATTCCTTTGCAAACATCAGAAAAGTTTGAAATTGCTGTTATCTATGTAGTATATTAACTCTATAAGTTTGAAATTGATGTGTATATATGTAGTTTATTAACCATATTCCTTCCTTGTCTGAAAGAGCTTTGGATCAAAGGACACTGCTAAGAAACAGTGTTTCTGTAAACAGTGTTTAACAGAAAGCTAAATAGTTAGTGCTCACATCTTCCCCCTTTCAAAATGTTTTCTTTAGTCTTTGAAGGAGATGGGATTCTAGATTAGCCATCAGATTCAGAACTACAAGACCTATCCAGGTTGAATCAGGCCACTCCTAGAAGGCTGACATTAGAGCAGACACAGTTATTCCTGACCCAAGTAACTGTTCACCTATGGGCACTTCTGGAAGACAAAATGAAGTACAAATTGACTAAGACTAGAGAAATGGGGTTTTAGGGCTATACAAGGTAGTTGGTCCAAGGGAATCAAGGCAGGAAAGGATGAACCAGGGCTCAGGGAAAACCCATAAATGTGTACAAGGCAGGCAGAATGGAATCAAAGCTGGAGCATATAAGGAATGGAAGAAGACAGAGTGCAAATGCAAGGATCTAGAAGAAACTTTGAGAGTTCTCCTTCAGTTATCTTTTATTTCTGGCTATTTCATGCTTTGAATAACTTCAGTCCTTCTGGCCTAAGGCAAAACCCCTGTTGTCCATGCAGGACTTGTCCATGCAGCAGTGCTTTAAAGAAGAGGTCCTTAGAAAGAAAGAATTGAGTTACTGGCATAGGATGTAACAGTTGGTATTTTATTCACCCCAAGCCAATACTTAAAGAATATGAAAAGAAATATTTCATAAGGAAGGGTAAGTTTCACATTTGTATGACTCATACCAAAGATTGAGCACACTTTCATACTCTCTTCATTGATTAATAACTCATTCATTTGACACATAAAATTGAGTACATAGCATATGTTAAGCCCTTGCTAAGAACTATGAATATATTGTTAAACAGGTGTCAATGAAGAGTCAACCTCTGTAAAATGTTTGAAGAGATTTAGCCTGAGTCAAATATGAGTGGCCAATGGCCCAAGTCACAGTCTCAAGAGATCCTAAGAACATGTGTCTAAGGTGGTTGGGCTACAGCTTGAATTCATACAATTTAGGGAAACAGAATACATCAATCAATACATGTAAGATGTACATTGGTTTGGTCCATAAAGGCGGGACAGCTCAAAGTGGGGGCTTCCAGGTTGTAGATGGATTCAAGGATTTTCTAATTGGCGATTTGTTGAAAGAGTAAAATTATTCTCTGAAGACATAGAATCAACAGAAGAGAGTGTCTGGATTAGGATAAGGGGTTGTGGAGCTCAAGGTTCCCATTATGCAGATGAAGCCTCCGAGTAGGAGGCTTCAGACAGTATAGATTATAATAGTTTTTTGCCCGACTTTTTTTTTTTTAAGTGCCAAATTATCTCCTAGATCATACCAAAGATTGAGCACACTCTCATGCTCTCTTCATTAATTAAATAAATCATTTATTTGACACCTAATATTGAGTACCTAGCATATGCTAAGCCCTCGCTGAGGTTTTTTTATTGAAGAAAAAGCCCTGGAAAGGGAAGGGGATTCTCTACAGAATGTAGTTTTTCCCCACAAGTGACAGCTTTGCAGAGCTATTTTGAGATATGGCAAAGAAACATCTTTGGGGTTAAAATATTTTGATTTCCTTCATGACCTGTCATGTGAGGCTATGCCAGAGTCACGTTGCAAAGTGAGCCACATTGTCCTGGATTGAATAAAACCCCTCTGATGAGACTTCATATTTGTAGGGCATGCCGACCAAAAGAGACAAAGTCTGTAAACTATTTGAAGAGATTTATTCTGAGCCAAATATGAGGGACCATACCTGGGAAACAGCCCTCAGTAGACCCTGAGAACATGTGCCCAAGACAGTTGGGGCACAGCTTTGTTTATTCCATTTTTGGAAGACTGAGACATCAATCAAATGCATTTAATACATACATTGGTTCGGTCTGGTAAGGTGAGACAACTCAAAGCAGGGAGGCTTTCAGGTTATAGATAGATTTCAAAACTTTCTGACTGGCAATTGTTAAAACAGTTATTGTCAATAGAAAGGAATGTTTGGGTTACATTAAGGGGTTGTGGATATCAATGTTTTATCATGCAGATGAAGCCTGCAGGTAGCAGGCTTCAGAGAGAATAGATTGTGAATGTTCCTTATCAGACTTAAGGTCTGTGTTGATGTTAAAAGTTGATGGGCTTTCCTGAATTCCAAAAGGGAGGAGGGCATAATGAGGTATGCCCACCCCTCACCCTCTCATATCATGGCCTGAACAAGCCTTGCGCGTTAAATTTGTAGTGCCCTGGCCAAGGAGGAAGCTCATTCAGATGGTTGGGTGGGGGCCTTTGGATTTTATTTTTGGTGTACATGCTTGACTCCCCAGGCCTTTTAGGTAGGAATTTGGGGAAGGGAAGAAAAAGGTCAGAGTTCAGTCCTAACAGGATACACACAAACTCTGCTCTCTAAGAACCCGTACATTCCAAGGCAGATGGTAAGCAAAGGACATAGAATACCTAAAAGACATGGCGTGCAGCAACACTAGGTTTACTTATGCTATGATTAGAAAAAAGCAAAGCAGTCCATTTGGGTTAGAGATTTGTTAAACACATTCTGTGATGGACAGACAATAAAGGGGGACTGTGTGATCTCTCTTCCTGCTATTCATGCCTTTGTATACTCCCTTTCCATGAAGGGAGACTTGTGATTCTCTTCTCATCAATAGAATGTGCAAAGATGGGGCAACGCTCTTGTGACTGTCCCATAGAAAACTGACTTGTTAGCAGACTCTCTCTGGTATCTTGTTCTTGCTAGCTGTGAAGAGGAAAGCTGACATGAGTTCTACAGCTACAAGAATTGAATTCTGTCAATAACCTTAGTGAGCCTGAAGTAGATTCTTCCCCAGAGCTGAGCCTCTGATGAGAACTCAGTCCTGGATGGTACCTTGATTACCACATTGTGAGAGCCAAAGTGGGGCACTCAACCAGCCCTGCCTGGACCTTTGACCTGTAAAAGCTCTAAGATAATATGTGTTACTTTAAGGTGCAAAGTTTATGGTACCTTGTTATACATCAATGGAAAACTAATACACAAATATATGTTGAATGCCTAACTCTGTGGTAGGCACTGTATAAGTAACCAGAAAATAGCGATAAAGAATAAAATAATCCACTCTCCCCATCACCAGCTCTAGTTGTTGCTCACAGCCTGGTTGGGGCCATATGCCTATAAATGCAATGACAAGACAGTGTGAGACGTGTTGGTGGTTTTATGGTAACTTGAAGCAGGGAGCTTCCAACTCTCCCTTGTGGGGTCTAGACAGGCTCACACTAAAGAAAACATGTGAACTGAATCTTGGAGAGTGAGGGAATATTTACTGGAAACTGAGGACAAGGAGGGCACCCAGCAGATGGCACACATTTGCAAAGGCTCAGAGGTGTCAAGGACTGTTCGTACTTCTCCACCATTCTGGAGTGAGAAGAAGCCATAGAGATCTCTAAGAAGGAAGATAAAACCCAACAGCCTTTATTGAATGACTGTGTGTATTAAAAACAAATAAAACTATCTGATTATATTCCTTTCCAGTCTCTCTCCTTTTCCTGAGTTACACACCTTTTGCCAAGTGTGTGACAGTGTCAACAGAGTTATTATCTAGAAAAATTACCATCCACAAGGGGAATTTCTGCTGTTATAAAACAAAAGCAAACTCCAAAGGTGTGGGGGTGGTGAGAGTGTGTGTGAGAGAAAGCATTTTGCATTTTTTTTTCTGGCAATGTTCTTTTTATGCTAATATCCCATAGTTTCCTACTTTAATGGCCCCATTAAATGCCATGAGAGTATTTGCAAAAGAAAAGTGGTACCTGGAGATGAAGATGTAAAGTTACTAAGTGCATTTTGAGGAACAGAGAAGATTTCTCAGGAAAGGAGTTAATGTTCCAGAGAAAGCTTTGTTTATCCGACAGACTTTATGACTGCACTGTTTTCTTCACTCAGCACCTTAATTCTCAACCACCATAAGGCTGTCCAGATGTTTAAAATAAAAAGCCCATTTGGGTATTATCGGAGATTACTGGGAAGAGATAGACAGACATGATGTTTAGCTATGCAACATAAATTCCCCGAGTATGTGCCATCCAGCACACTCTATATTCTCACCCTGCTGAAAGACTGAAATAATAAATCATAAAAACGAGACACAGGGCTCCGAACACAATTTACCTCTAGCCAGCTGCCATCACGGGAGGAAGGAGTGAAGGTAGAGATGAAGCATGTAAATGGTACGGTTTCCTTTGCACAACGCCTGGTGGGCAGGACTTTTCCCTAATTTGCCTCAGAGAATCTCTGTGCTGTCCTCGATTTGCCTATTTACTCTTAACATCAGCCTCAACTAGATACATATTCTGTTCCAATAAGCCTGGCCAATTTATTAATACTTGCCAGTTACCTTTTTTTTTTTCATTCCTATGCCATCATTTATTTTATTCCTTTTACTCTCTGTGCCCATCTTTCCCATGTCTGTCAAATTATACTTATCCTTCAAGGCCTTGCTTGAGACAGTCTTTCTGAAGTCCTCTGGAATGGCACAAACCAAAAAAAAATCTCCATGTTCTCACACTGCTTTGTCTCAGTCACAAGAGGCTCTTGTCAACTACTCCTTGTATGGGTGATCATCACTACTTAACTCCTTAAGATGAAATTTCTTGAGAACCGGAATCTTGCCTTTTATTCTGTGTGGTTCCGATAATAATATCAGCCTTCCTTTATCCATTCGCCCATCATGGTGACTTCTTTTGAGTCTGCATTCAGATATTTGCCATGTCAGTGAATTTACAGATCATTTTGGATGTTGTACTTATCATTGTGATGCTAAGAGGTAACTGTTATTGTTGTTGTTGTTTTCCAGATAGAAAAATCTGCAGATATTAAGGTATTTACTCAAGGTCACACAGCTAGTGAAGAGCAGGGCAAGGATTTGAGCCTGAGGTACAATACAACATTGCACCATAGACCCTTTCAAACCCAGCACAGTGGCTTGCATGTAGTGGATGGTTGATGAAACTGTTATGAAATAATGATAGTTGATGTAAGCATAAATGAGTATGTGCATGAAAACTTTATTCATTTCTGGGGTGGAATAGCTCGTCATTAATTATCTTGTCATTTAATGTTTTTATTACTGCATAGATATTTGTTCTTGTTGACAAGTGAGTGATCCAGATGGCCATATCTCTGGGTTGGGTTTCAACTCTATGTTAACTTGGGCGAGTCACTTGATTCCTTTATGTCTCCATTTTGCTAATTATTAAGATAAGGGCCTTACCCCTAAGCTTACCTAAGGGATGATTGATGCCAATGATAACGCTATACCAATTACATAACAACTGATAGAAAAATATTGAGAGGAAAAAGAGAGAGAGAAATGAGTTATTAATGTTCATTGAAGAGGAGCGTTATTTCTTCTTAGAACAGAGGGACTGTTTATCAGTTATAATAAAGCTGCTTTCTGGAAAGTCTTTGTGATGAGGCTGATCTCCTATCGCAAGGACAAAAAACCAAAGACCGCATGTTCTCACTCATAGGTGGAAATTGAATAATGAGAACACTTGCACACAGGGTGGGGAACATCACACACCGGGTCCTATTGTGGGGTGGGGGGAGGTGGGAGAGGGATAGCATTAGGAGATATAACTGATGTAAATGACGAGTTAATTGGCACAGCACACCAACATGGCACATGTATACATAGGTAACAAACCTGCACGTTGTGCACATGTACCCTAGAACTTAAAGTATATATATATATAAAAAAAGAATTAGCAACCTTGAAAAAAAATGAGGCTGATCTCCTTAAATCCTTGGTTGACTTGCTCGTGAAGCTGACAGCTCACTCAGCTTTCAACCATTTATGGAATGGGCCCAGTGGACATAGGTCTTTTGGGCATTTAGGAGGAAAGCGTTTTAGAAAGAAAAATAAATTTGAGCCAGGTGGCTGCTAAGTAGCCAGGTGTACTGCTAAGTAGCTCTGTGACTTCTTAGCCTCTATGCCACCATCTCTTCACCCAAACAATGTACCGTCTTTACTGATTTTCTTTTCTGTTTTTTCTTTCTTTTTTTTTTTTTCGTTTTTGAGATGGAGTCTTGCCCTGTCACCAGGCTGGAGTGCAGTGGCACGATATCGGTTCACTGCAACCTCCTCTCCCTGGGTTCAAGTGATTACCCTGCCTCAGCCTCCCAAGTAGCTGGGACTACAGGTGTGCACCACCACACCCAGTTAATTTTTTTTCTTTTTCATATTTTAGTAGAGATGGGGTTTCACCATGTTAACCAGGATGGTCTCCATCTCCTGACCTCATGATCTGCCCTCTTCAGCCTCCCAAAGTGCTAGGATTACAGGCATGAGCCACTGCGCCCAGCCAGTACTGATTTTCTTTGTGTGTACATTCACTACTGATTTCCTGGTAATTCTGCTATTGCCACTTCTTTACAAACAGATGGCCACTAATAAGAATGTTCCTGTCCCTTACCTATAATTCCTAATTATACAGCATAAATACAAATTTAATTTTAATTCAATTAAGTGGTAATGAGGTGAGGAAGTAATATTTAAACATATTACTGTAGTTCAGGCTGGTAAGCAATGGATAATATCTATATTCCATTAGATTCTATGAGGTATTTTCAAAATCTTTTAAAATGCCCTCAAAACACTCTGGCTGTAATAGTCTATTAAAAGCAAAGTACTCAGGGAAAAGCATATATATACATCTTAGAGGTATCTAAATTTAAGTCACTTTTAAGCCCCAAAGCATTGAAAAATTAAAATATATGTATGTATATATGTGTATATATACAAAATAAGAATTATAATACATTAATAATATACATAATTATGTTATATTATTATGATACATACTATAATGTTATAAAAATCATTTAAATATATGTATTTATACAAAGCTGTAGTGATCTTGAATAACCCATTCCATTTTTCTGAGGCTCATTTTCTTTATGTATAAAATAGGTAAAATAAAATATACATTTCAGGATACCTTTTCCCTTTATACCATGTAGTGCCTGCCATGTGGACAACTCCAATTATTTGTGACAACCTTTGAACCCCACAGGAAATCCCCAATAAATCTTTGATTGACGCAGTTTGGGGTGGGTGTTGTGTCCACCTTTGGTCTAGTGAGCGTGGCTGGATTAGAGCTTTGTGGCATCGAGGGCTGCCCCCTCTAGGGCATGTGTGTGTTTCCAGCCAGTTAAATGAAAGTTGGATCTGTTTGGAAAGTCTACCTGGCATAGCTATTACAACATCTATTACATTTTCATTCTCTACGTGAAGAGTGAGATTACGTTTTTCTTACCTTTTAGTGCGTGCCTGGGAGAAGCTCCATGTTCAGGGTTTTGTGCAAATTAGGTGCTTAATTAACCATTTGTTTCTTGGATTAAATGAGTAACAAGTAAGGCAAAGAATTTCTGATGAGATCATTATCTTGGGAGTTATGGACTGAGTTGTGTCCCTCCAAACTTCAATGGTTGAAGCCCTAAACTCCCATGTGATTGTATTTGAAGAAAATAAATGTCTTTTGTTGGAACGATCCAATCTGTGCTCCTGTATTAGTTCATTCTCATGCTGCTATGAAGAAATACCAGAGACTGTGTAGTTTATAGAGGAAAGAGGTTAAATTGACTCACAGTTCAGCATAGTTTGGGAGGCCTCAGGAAACTTACAATCATGGTGGGAAGGAAGGCAAACATACCCTTCTTTACATGTCAGCAGAAGAGAGAAGTGTGAGAACCCAGAACCCCTATAAAACCATCAGCTCTAGTGAAAACTTATTCACTATCATGAGAATAGCATGGAAGAAACCACCCCCATGATTCAATTACCTCCCACTTGGTCCCTCCCATGACACCTGGGGATTATGGAAACTACAATTCAACATGAGATTTGGGTAGGGACATAGCTAAACCATATCGACAGCCTTTAAAAATTAACATATTGGAAAAGAAAAAAGTGACTTAAATTCAGTTAAATATGGTTTGTTAACAGACTCCCACCAGGTTAAAAGAGAGGAGAAGAAAGAATAATCAGGGTTACTGCCAAAGTCCTACTTAGTAAGTCATAATTTACAAATAGAAGCAAAAATAGGTGTCTGTAAGATGGTAAATTTATACATTCATTTACTCAATAAGTAGTCACTAAGCCCCTATTTGTAAAGTGCTAGGGGAATGAGCCCCCAATTTTGTATAGCATACTGTACTGGCATACTGCCAGGCCCTTTGACTGTGTTGCTTCCCCTGGCTTTCCAGAAACCTCATCCACTGACTGAAGATGCTCCGGTAAGTCCTCTTCGCAGGAGACAGCAGTGCCCAAGTACATCCTGAAGCTCTCATCCTGGTCTTTTGCTTCCTCCACTTCCTCAGCCCCAACCACCTGCACTTCCCTTTGTATTTTCATTACATTCTCCCCACCACATCTTAAAATCTCTTATCTAGAACGACTAATGACTAACATGTCAAGCAAATATATCCCTCCCTCAGCATAATCTGCCTTTCCAGCCATCTCCCTCCTTTATATGCACTGTGGGCAATGAGACATTAGTCCCATTATTTCTCCGTTTCTCCCTTTGTGTAATGCTTCGTACTCTTTTTCCTTCCTTCCTAATCCAAAGGCTAGGCCAGTTCATCTGGGCTGTGTCCTTTCTCAGAAATTCTCTTCACTTCCTTAGCATCAATCTCTTTCTGTCTTTGCTGGTCCACAAAATTGCAAACACAAGTCAGTAGCAAAACACATTTATTGTGTTTACACATCAATGACTGCTGAACAAAATAATGCAGTCCTGGATATTGAGGCCAAGCAAAGGCATATCTTAAATCTCATCGGAGTCTTCAGTGATATGTGTTTGAATAGGCTCCTGTTTTCCATAAAGTTTCTTAACAATTATTTGGGACACTTCTCTGGAAATAAGCAGAGATCGCCTGGTCACAGTGAATAAAGTGAACCATTCTTGGTATTACTTTCTCTCCTGCCTCCTCATCCAATCAATCAACAAGTTCTTGAATCCTTCCATTTATCTTTGTCTGCAATGGCCACTTTTTCTAAACCACCCTTCTTCTCCTACTGGAATACTGGAACATCCTCCTAATCTCCCTGTTTCCACTTTTGCCAACATAGGGTCCATTACACTCAGCAGGAGTAACCAAGGCTCCAAAATGCAAGCTATTCGTGGCCACTCAACACTTTTACATCTTCCTGTTATGCTATTTTTTAAAGTGTTTTTTCCCTCTGGCCTAAGACACTACACATTTCTTCATGATTGATCCCAATCTATTCCTTAATCATCATTTGTTCCATTACCTCCCCTGCCTATGTTGCTTTGAACTGTTTATTTTAATTTAACTTAGCATTTTATCTTTCTCACTTTAGGAAAATAATCATTGCCATCTTTTTAAAATCTCAGCTCACACATTAATTCCAGACAGAGATCTTCCTAGACTACTCAATTTGAAGTAATTTTCACTCGATTTCTCTATCTGAATCTCCTTTTGTGTTTTCTTATTATAATCCTTCTATACTATGTATTTGCTTACCTGGTTTAATTTCTTACCCTACTAGAAAGGAAAAGTCTGCAGTAATAGGAAAAAGATTGTTTTTTATTCACTTGTATATTTTTTGTGCCTAGCACAAGTGGAATTTTATGTTCATTTTCTGAATGAATAACAGAGCATAAGAAGTGGAAGAGAGAGAGAAAGGAAGGAAAAAAGCAGAAGAAGAAACAGAAGGAGGAGGAGGAGGATAAAAACAGGAGGAGAAAGAGGAAGAAGAGAAGGAAGAGGGAATGGGAAGGAGGAAAGAGGGAAGAAAACCTCCATCTTATAGATGACGATGCTTGGAGAAGGGAAAATTGAATGACTTATTTCCAGACCAGATAAAAGATGAATGGTTTTTACTCCATTCGTGGTTCAGGTAGAATGAGTCGTATATTTGAGGCAGGGAGTCTTTAGATAATCTATTTGCCTGCTTAGCTCTCACAACAGCCTGGGAGTACCACTGTTTGCAGCTTGGTTAATCTCACCACTTCTGCCCATAATCTCTATGATCTGCAACACACAACAAGGTGAGAGAAGTCAAGCCTGGCTCCACGTGTGTATGCTTTCTTATGGCACCCATCGTTCTCATATCATTGGCCGATGAGGTCAATGCTAAGGTCTGCATGTGCTTTGTCTTAGCACCCTTCTCCCTCCTAAGGTTGTACTTGTAAAACATCTTGTGAATTTTCTCCCATCTGCATATCCTCCCAAGAATTATCTACGTGCTGTTTTTTATTCCTAGTTTAGTCAACATGAGGCAAAGCCATGACTAAAGTCTTAGCTTTACATGTTCATGCAGTTAGCACATAAGCCCTACAGTGTTCTTGATGCTGAGATACAAGATGGCCAAGTGCATTACAGGAGGGGCAGGGAGAGAGAGAGAGAAAGAGAGAGATAGGAATTGGCTCACACAATTATGCAAGTTGAGAAAGCTCACAATCTGCTGTGCGCAAGCTGGAAAATCATGAAAGCTTCTGCGATAGTTCAATCCAAATTCAAAAGCCTGTGAACCAGATGAGCTGGGGGTGTAACTCTGAGCCTGAGTCCAAAATCCTAAGAACTAGGAGCTCCAATGTCCAAGAACAGAAGATGGATGTTTCCGCTCAGACAAAGAGAGCAAGTTCACCCCTCCTCAGCCATTATGCTCTGCCTGGGCCCTCAATGGATTGGGTAAGGCTCACCCACATGGGTGAAGGCTACTCTTCTTTACTCAGTCTACCAATTCAAATGCTAATTTATGCCTGAAACTCCCTGACAGACACACTCAGAACTAATATTTTACCAGCAACCTGGGCTTCCCTTAGCCCAGTTTAGTTAACACATAAAATTAGCCATAACAACCAAGGCAGCAGGATCTCACCTTGTTCTCACTTTTTGTCCTCATCATTCAGGTGGAGGGCCTTGGCAACATCTTTTTATATATATATAATATCAGATTTTACTTTTAAAAATGAATCCAAGTAGTCAGCTCACTGCTTTATGAAATTAGCTTCATTGGCTATTAGTCTCGCCATATGTCAAGACAGAAAAATTGTTTGTAAAGAATTGCCATTGAGATGGTTGGCAGTGGAATAAATCACTATTGACCTTTCCACTTTTAAGCATTTAATGAACTTAGGAATGAAAATTATCCTGAGCTGTAACAGCTGTAACCTTGACTTTTGTAACTAAAACCCATTGCCTTTAATGTTCACTTTTTGAGATGCCAGGGGTTACTGCTATTAATAATGAATCAGACCAAGGTAGAAAAATTGGTGACAGAAAATCCAACTGGCCCCAATTCAAAGTCAAACAAGAAGTTCTCAATGAAAATTCTACGTAGATAGAAAGCTACATAGAGGCAGAACGGTGTGGAAGCTTAGCAGACTGACATACAGTGAACTAACCTCTATTACATAACCATTGTTTTTTATTTAGGTACTGCATAGAACACTGTGTATAATCTACTTTAGTTATTGTCATATATCTGTTAGTTAGCAGTCATTATCTCTACACTAAAGTTGAGGATGCTAACATTCGGAAGGAAAAACAAAAGTGATATGCCTAAAAGAATGTTTTTATCTAATAGTATTTCTTTATGTACTGAAGGCTTACAATACGCTTGAAGCCAGCAATATAGTAATACCTAAGACAGACTCCCCGTCGGCTAAATTCTAGAGAAAGTACACATGACTTGTCAGCGGTAAAGCTTGGACTTTTCCCAACTTGCATTCGGCTAACAGTCTTCCTTGTTGAAATGAAAAAAAAAAGACAAAACTGTAGTTTCACTTTCTGCTACTTAGTAGTGGTGACCTTGAAATGGACCTTAGATCTCCTTTACTCTAAGGCCCTTAAATGATCTTCAGTATGAGAAAACTTGACTTATAATTTTGTAGGATTCTTTTAGTGAGTCAGAAACCACCCAACAAGGTGAAGAGGTTCTCATGAATGGAGTATTAGTGTGCAGCACGGTGGGCTCTTATGATTTTAAATGACTCCTAGCTGGCTTAAGGCAGGCCAGCTAAATTATTAAAAGTTTTAGTGACTTACGACAATGAGCTGAAACAATCAAAGTGATACATATGTTGTATGTTTTCTGTATAGGAAATGCTTTCTATTTCCTGTTGGAAAAGACTGAGGAAGCACATATCCCTGAAAGCTACCACCTTAGGACTGGGTTCTTTTATGTACCTATATGACTGCGTAAGCCCCAACATCAACTCTTATTAAATAAACTTGGTCGCCATGAGTCAATGTGTCCAATGTGACTAGAAGCACTGATTGGCCAACTTCTGTGACAGGCTATATCCTAGGAGCCTGAGATAAAGTCAATTTCCCCCAAACTGTATGAATCCCAAAATGGAAGTCAGTGGCCTTTGAGAAATGGGGAAGTTAGAATTCGTTCCAGAGAGACAAACAACTCATGTCTACGCAAATATGAGTGGTCTTTGTAATCTACAAATATTAGCAATATTGCCCATTGCCAGTTTTATATTCCTGATTATCTGTGATTCTCGGAACTTTTTCATCGTACAGATTACTAAATAGAAACCCATGGAAGTTCAATGACTTGCCTCTGCTCACATAACCAGTTTGTATTGTTTTCATTTTGTCACATATATTACAACAAATATTTGTTGTGCCTCTACCACACGCCAGAAATCTGCTACGCATTGATGATACACAGTTAATTTGACTTCTTTATTCTTTTTGAACAAAAATTCACCAATGATATTATTAAGTTTTTAATTGCAAAGAAAGGGTGAGGTCTCACTTCACAAGGCTCCTTACTCTACCTACAAGAGTGATTATTAGATACTATCTAGTTTTCAATAACAAACTAAACAAAACAAAAGGAAAACACAAAAACGTTTAATTTGTGGAATTGTACAAGATTATATATTTTTAAATGGTTTAATCATCTTGCCTGTTCTTCTGAATTGTTGCCTTGCCTCTTGAAAGTGGGAGTTTCTGTATCTACCACTTAGCATCTGCTCTGGCCAGTGGAATGAGATGGGAGTGATGCTGTGTCAGTTATAGGTGTAGTTGCTGACTGGCCTGGTAAGTTCCACTCCTTGCCTCGTAGAAACCAGTCACTATGTAAGAAGTCGCTGAGACAGATATGCCATGAGAAGCTCATCTTATTGATAGCTCATGAAGGATAAGACACCATGTGGACTGACAGAATGATGCCAAGAATCCCTAAGATGTTAGATATTAGTGAGCAAAGAAAACATCTTGGATGTCTTGTCTGGGTAGCCTCCACATAATTTCAGGTCCTACCATGTGACTACAACTGCATTAAAGATCATAAGCCAGATCAGCAAAAAAAGAGGAAGGAAAAGGAGAAGGAGAAAAGAAGAAGGAGAAGAAAAAGAAAAAGGGGAAAAAAAAAACCAAAAAAAACACTATCAGCCTGAGTCCAGTCAACCTACAGAACTGGAAGAGATGATAATTTCTTGTTGAATTATTTAATTCAATTTAATTATTAAATAATTCAAAATTATTTAATTTTGGGTGTGGTTTCATAGGCAGCAGCGGCATCTAAGTGAAACAAGGGCTTAATTATTTGAGAATAATTGCCGGGCTTTCATGATATCAACTCAAACTTTTTGTTTTTGTCCAAACAAAACTTATGCACATGGTTGCTAATCTGTATTTTGAATCCAAGGGTATGGATTACAAAGTGGAAAGCATGTTTCTTCCTCAAACAAGTCTTTAAAAAAATAGAGCATCCTCTTATTAAAAAGCAACTTTGAAAATTCACCCTGATTTGCTCATTAATGCATGGTTATTGGGTAATTTCAGATGGAATTCAACATGTCTGTCCCAAAGGTGTTATTATTTTTACTACATTATTTACTTTCCTCAGCTATATGACATTTACTGTGTGTTTAGAAGACAGACAAGTCTGGGTCAAAGCCAAGTGACCAGTGACTAGTTGTAGGACCATGAGTAAGTTACTTATCCTCCATGAACCTTCATGTCTTTATTTTAAAATGGGATAATATGCCTATCTTTTAGGGTTGTGAAAAGTATTAAAAGAAAATATTTCATTAAACAGCCTTAGTTCTGTGACTACATAAAATTAATTGCTCATAAAAATGATAGCTTTTATTATTATTAATGTTGATTTTATTAAGGGGAATTATTATATATTTATAGATTTTACATACTATTTTAAAGAATTAACAAACCTTTTCCACAAAATTCACTATTGGAGGTGAGGAGCAAATGTTCACTTTAAGGAGAAAGGTGTCATATTAGTCCATTTTTGTGTCGCCATTAAGAAATACCTGAGGCTGGGTAACATATGAAGAAAAGAGGTTTAATTGGTTCATGGTTCTGCAAGCTGTACAAGCACAGCCCCTGCATCTGCTTCTCATCAGGCCTCAGGAAATGCACAATCATGGCAGAAGGCAAAGCAGGAACAGATGTGTCACATGGGAAGAGAGGGAGCAAGAGAGGGATGGGGGATAATCTTCCCCATCTCTGGTTGATCTTGGGAGATCAACTAGATCTCCCAAGAACTCACTCATTATTGTGAAAACAGCACTGAGCTATTTATGAGAGATCCATCATCATGACCCAAACACCTCCCACCGGGCCCCTTCTCCAACACTAGAGATTACATTTCAACATGAGATTTGGAGGGGACAAACATCCGAACTATATTAGGTATCATTCAATAGATTTACATAAAGATGGAATATCATAGGTGGATGCATTGACAATGCTCACTGAGTTATACTTTCTCTTCCCAATCCAGGTTTCTGGTCAGATTTGCTTGTTACCTACCCTTGGTACACACTCTCTTCTTTCTTAACAGTAAGACCACAGTTTTATCTGAACATTTTGCCACCAAGTTAAAGGTCTCCCATTTAGTCAAGTAAAGACATGAAATTAAGTTCAGACTGATGAGATAGGACTGTTGAATAGTGTAGAACTTACTGGAAGTATATCTGTCAGGGCTAGGTAATTGTTTTTCTTTTTCCCATTCTCCTAATCCTTACCAGGCAAATGGATATGACTGTTTAACCTGCAGCTGTCCTCTTGGTTGACAGAGCAGTGAGATGGGAGGAGTCTGGGTTCTTGGTAATCTAGTGGAACTTCTATACCTGTCTTGGACTACCTACTTCTGGGCCATTTTTAGATGAGAAAGAAACCAATATCTCTCTTGTTTTCTCTTTTAAATTTTTCTCATTTGTGGCATAACCTTTTCCTGTGTGATATACTTCCCAGCAGGCAGGCAGACAGCCTCTGCAGAATTCTCTTGAGGTACAGAAAGCTCACCCTGTCACTGACCATTAGGGATCATTTGGGCTGTCGGAAGCTTCATTTATTACATTTGATTGAATTCAGCTGTTCCATATGTAGCTATTTCTTCTGGCCTCTTTTGTGCTACACAAAATAATGCTGATACCTTGTTCATATGCAAGGTATATGAAAACAGCTATGGAAACAACACACATATAATGTGCCCAGAATGCAAACTTCTCCCTATAATTGTGTTCTTGAAAGAAAGAGTGTAAGTACAAACCATAGTGTAAAAAAAAAAATTGTAGAAGTTCTGATATGCAGGTACATATTGCTTATATAGTTTGTCCATATGTGAAATAAATCAGAAAAGTACTGGGAATTGATACTAACTTTCTATATAAAATTTATCTATATAAAATTCATGTAAGGAATAGCATAAATTCCTATAAATATCAAACTCCCTTAGTGTTTTTTCTAATTATTTCCTTTGCATTAGAAAACGTATTCCAATGTCCAATGCTATAAAACGAGCCACCCCAAAACTTATTATCTTGAAATAACAAACATTTAATTTGCTCAAAATCACTTTAGCAATTTGAGCTGGGTGCAGCTGGGCAGATTGCTTACTAGTCTAGCTTGTGAGCACTTATTTGCCTGTGGCCACCTGATGACTACATTGGGAGAGCATTGTCCAGGATGGCCTCATTTCAGTGTCTGGTTGTTGGTGCAGGCTGTTGGCTAGGCCATTTTCTACATGGTCCCTCCAGCAGATTAGATCAGACTTGTTCACATGAAAGTCTCAGGGCAGTAGAGGAGCTAGCACAGAACTTATCAGGCCTCTTGAGACCTAGGCTCAGAATACCCACCACTTCATGTCTGCCAACATTCTATTAAATCAAATCACAAGACCAGACCCTGTTCAAGTGAATGAAGACATAGACTCCACTCGATGACTGGAGAAGCCACACTATCACATTGCAAAGAGAAAGACAAACTGAGGAATTTGTAGTAATTTTTTGTAATCTATCAGTCTTTCTTATGATTACAAATTATTTACATTTTCCCCATTCAAGTTAAGTTTATCCAAATCTCAGGACCTTCAAAACTCTCATCCCTCTTAGATTAGAAGGCTCGAAATCCAGAATCTGATGATCTGCATCAGATGTAAATAAGGATGAGGCTTGCTGTGGTGATCCCTTTTGTGATCCAGATGCCTATTAAGTAAAATCCAAATAATTTGACCACCACCAAAATAGAATGATTAGAAGCAATAAAATACAGGCACTCTAATTGAAATAGGGAGGAAGAGGAGGCACATTGTAATCACAGGTCCACAGCAAATCTGCAGTCCAGATGGGTCCATGTTGTAACAGCCACATATGCTGAGGACAAGGAAGTACTTTTAAGTAGGCTCCATCTCTGCTCCCCTGAATGACTTTGGGTACTTTGCTATTCTCAGTTCTTGGCTACACTCTCTCGACTCCTGAGTTCTACCTTCTTGGAAATTGGCTCTTCCCTTTGATATTTCTTCTTTCTTTTCCATAATAAAATCTCATTTCATAGCTACCTGTAAAGAACTGGCAATGCAGAAGTCTCTTTTCAGTTTGAACGATGTTCATTCCCTTCATCCAAGCTGCCAGTGTTTTCACTTATTGAACTCTTTTAAAAGCTTTATGGGTTTCCTATGAATGATATCAAGTTGTTCTCACCTTATTAGGTGTGAATTTTTTTAAAATCAGTAACCCATTTACTTATTCCATTTTCTGCCTTTCAGAACTGGAATTCTCTCCTATGCCCATGCCATGATTGTATTTTGAAAGATGATAACTTGCTTTCTAATTCTACAGGTCTGTAGATGGGGAGGAATTTTGCCATTGGATATATTATACCTAGCATTTCACCCATACTTTCTTCAGATGATTTAGATGGTAAGATTTGAAACCTTTTGAGTTGATATTTGCATGAGATTTTGGATTTACTGTTAATGCTGGAATGCATGTGTTGAGTTTGGGTGACATTGGGTTGAAGTAAATGTATTTTGCAGATGGGATGGACATAAATTTCGATGGCAAACTATAGTAGGTTGACTAGTGTCCTTGAAAAATTCATGTTGTAGCAGAACCTCAGAATGTGATCTTATTTGGAAATAGGGTCTTTGCAGCTATAGTTAGTTTACATGAGCTTGCATTAGATTAGAGTATGCCCTAAATCCAATGACATGTGTACCATAGTTAATCTAGCTAATCACCCATTGAAGACATGTTGGTTACTTCCAAATTTTGGCGATTAAAATCAAGCTGTTATAAACTTTTGAATGCAGATTTTTATGTAGACATACGTTTTCAGCTCCACTGGGTAAATATGAAGGAGTACTGATATGGTTTGGCTGTGTCCCCACCTGAATCTCATGTCCCCACCTTCAATCTCATCCTGAACCATAGTTCCCATAATCCCCACTTGTCACAGGAGGGACCCAGTGGAAGGTAATTGAATCATGGGGTCAGTTACCTTCATGCTGTTCTCGTGATAGTGAGTTCTCATGAGATCTGATGCTTTTATAACGGGCTTCCCCTGCCTTCACTCTGCACTTCTCCTTGCTGCTGCCATGTGAAGAAAGACATGTTTGCTTCCCATTCTACCATGAATGTAAGTTTCGTGAGGCCTCCCAAGCCCTGTAGAGCTGTGAGCCAATTAAACCTCTTTCCTTTGCAAATTACCCAGTCTTGGGTATATCTTTATTTGCAGTGTGAGAATGAGCTAATACAAGTACAGTTATTGGATTATATGGTAAGAGTATGTTTAGTTTTGTAAGAGACTGTCAAACTGTCTTTCAAAGTAACTATCATTTTGCATGATATGAGAGTTCTGTTGCTCCACATCCTTTCCAAGATTGGATATTGTTACTGTTTTGGATTTGGGCAAATCTAATAGGAGTGTAGTGGTACCTTGTTGTCTTAATAGCCCTCCTCCATTCTTGAACTGGAATAAATAATAGTTCTATCACAAAGTGTTGAGGGGAAGATTAAACGAGGTAAGTGACACAAATCACTTAGAAGGTACATGACACTTCAGGAATGCTAGTATGAACGATGTATCATTACATGGAAACATTTTCACTGTCTCTATACAGGTCCTTCATGATATGGCTCTGTTCCCCTTTCCAGCTTTATTTCTTGGCAATGTTTGCACCCAATTTGGCTATTACTAATTTCTCCACATTCCCTCCTGCTCTCTCCTTTGCCTGGGATGCCTCTTCTAGTTGTTTTGTAACTACTACCTTTTGTTCATGGCTCAGCAAAGTAAATCCCCTCAAAGAAGCCTTTTCTGACTACGACTCTCTGGCCTGTAACAGGAGCCCACCTCCGCCCTTGAGGGCAGCCTTCTTACCATCATTTTTACTATGAAATCACAAATGCCTACTCACTTGTCTTTCCCCTTCATTGCATGAAAATATCTGAGGAGACAGAAAACTCTCCTTATGCACCTACAGCCATCCCCAGCATTTGGTAAAGAGTTCGACACACCATGGGGCCAAATAATATTTGAGATATTCAGGCACGCGTTTAGAAAGGGTGAGAGGAAAGATGGAGAAAATGATAGAAGAATAGTCAGAATAAGAGAAAAAGGATATGGAGAAAAAAAGAACAGAGTTAAAGAACGCAAGAGAAAGTTACAAATGAAGAAATAAAAAAACAAAGAAGGAAAACTATTCATGGTGAAATGTGGATTGGCTGTCACAGCAGTGGAAGAGGTCCATAAATGATGAACTATCCGTGTCAGCCTGCATTAAATGGCAAAGGGACATGGAAGAGATGGTTTACTGGGTGCCTACGGAGTGCCAGGCGTTACTGTAGGTCCAGGCGGTTACAGAGGCATGAGATTTTTTTCCCTCCCCTTCTCCCAAGAGCTCACAGACTTTACGAAAGACGAGTAAAAAAAGCTGTGTCATTGATCAAGCATTACCTATATTACGATTAAAACTGTACTAGAAAGAGCAGTATTAGAGAACTAGGGAAGAGGGGGCACAGAAGGGGGGTGTTTTACTCAACCCAAGGAAGTAGGTGGATGTCTTCGAGTTTAGGAGAGCTGTTTATTAAGCTTTAAAATATGAGTAGGAGTTAATGAAGCCAAAAACAGGATCTGGTGCCATACAGGAGAAGAGAGCAAGGACAGAGTGTGTGAAATGAAGTGACTTTTAAGCTGAAGGTCTTTCTGCTTGATGGTGTTGCTCCTGCCCCAAATGTATTTTTCTAAGGGAAACTTGTCCTGAAGGAAAGAGAAACCACTGGAGGATTTTAGGAGTCCCGGGAAGATTTTAGGATGGCAAGTCATATGATTGGGTTTACATTTTAGAAAAAGACCTTAGGTAATAGTCTGAAGAATAGAATTAAGAAGATAGAGGATGGGCGCAGTGGCTCACGCCTGTAATCCCAGCACTTTGGGAGACCAAGGTGGGCGGATCACTTGAGGTAGGGAGTTCTAGACTAGTCTGACCAACATGGAGAAACCCCGTCTCTACTAAAAATACAAAATTAGCCAGGTGTGGTGGTGCATGCCTGTAATCCCAGCTACTCGAGAGGCTAAGGCAGGAGAATCGCTTGAACCCGAGAGGTAGAGGTTGCAGTGAGCCGAGATCACATCATTGCACTTCAGCCTGGGCAACACGAGCAAAACTCTGTCTCAAAAAAAAAAAAAAAAAAAAAAAAAAAGAGAGGATAGAAACTGGGGAATGATTACGAGGCTTCCAATAATTAGATGAACAATAATGACTACTTAAAGCAGGATGTTTGGTGCATGAGCCCAATATCTAACACACAGAAAAATTGAATTTTTTTCAAACAAGATGCAAAACACATTCTGAAATAAATGTCACATGAATATTGCAACTGTGAGCAGAAAGCAGTCAGTCCTCATATAAGGTCACTGAAATATAATACCTCACACAAGAGAGTTCAAGCAGGAATAACTGTGTAAACAATGATGGCATTTAGCAGAGAGGTTTGCGCGTTGTACATTTCGTTATGTATTTGTTGGCTAGTACAATGTTTAAGAGCATGGACACTTAAAGCTAATGTCCCTGATTCCAGCTAGTTCTTTTATCCTTTAACACTGCAACCTCAGGAAAGATCTTTAACTTCTGGTGACAATTTTGTCATCAGAGTGAAGATAATAATAGTAGCTACCTAACAGCACTCTGGTGGGGATTAAATAATTTACCATATGTAAGGCATTTAGCACAATGCATGGCAGATGGTAAATATTCCATAAATGTTAGCTATTTTTATAACCAATGAGTGAATTGATGAATTAATAATTCTGGCAAGGGGTGGAAACACGTAGCGAAATGTCCATGGCGTAGAGTATTTTGAGACAAATTTGAGTAATTGAGGTGAGCGAAATGAAGTACATCTAAATGCTCCTTAGGGTAAATTGCCTAGTAGGGATGCCTGGTATCTTAGCAGTGATTGTTAAAGGGATCTCAATGATATTGGAAATAGACATTAGCCCCCAAACCTACACCTGGAGAGTGGCTTCATTCCAAATGGGGAGGTATAAATCACCGCTAGTGGTAGTACTATTATCTTCACTCTGGTGACAAAAAAGTCTCAAAAGAAGTTAAGCATCTTTTCTGAAGTTGTAGTGTTAAAGAATGAAAGTTTTTGAAGTTGAAACACTGAAGGCAACTTGTCTGTACATTTTGTAAATTTCTGGGTCCCTCTGTCAGAAAAGAGGTGATATGTTTACATGATATGAAGAGGCAGGCTGCAGGTGTTCAATGAGCTGACATAAGGTGATGGCTCAGAGCACTGTTCTCCAGGGAACGTTTGGCTGACAATCTGGAGCTTGAAGCAGTGAGACTAAGTTAGCCCCAGCATCACATCTTTGCAAACACACAAATCCCACCTGAATGAAAAGGGTTAAATTCTCCAGAGATTGTTTGCTGATTACTCCCTGTAACTACTGACAAAGTTTGGTTTTATTCGTAGACATTGCTACCCATCTACTATGAAGCAGCTTGTGTGCTGGGTGTTGGATTACAAAACGAGTGAGTTATGTGATTTCTGCCCTTAAGGAACTTGTAGCCTAGCAGTGGAGGCACAAGAATCTAATAGCTCTAAAGCATTGGAAGAAATGTCTTAAAGAAGTGTAAATACATACTAGGGCAGAAGAAGGAAAGAAGCCATCTATCAATTTGATGAAAAAAAAAAAAGGATTACTAGTTTTAAAACTCTGTTGCTCAGAGTCTGGGCTATGATTTGTCTCATACGCTGCTGTTGGGATTGGAAATGGGCAGAATTCAGAGGGCAATTGGTAACACAAATCATGAGATTCAAATGTTCATTTACTTTGACCCTAGCAATTCCTCTCCTGAGAGTCTATACCATCTGTGTACATATACACAGAGAGATGTGTGTAACTATTTGTTCAGCAATTTTTATTTTAAAAAGTGAAAAATATATACCCAATAATAGGCATTTATTACTAAATATAGTACAAATTCAGATAGTATATTATGTTGCTGTTAAAAATTATGTAATAGAATAAATAAATGATGGCTCATGTCTGTAATCCCAGCACTTTGGGAGGTCGAGGCAGGTGGATTGCTTGAGGTAAGGACTTCAGACCAGCCTGACCAACATGTGAAGCCCCGCCTCTACTAAAAAAAAAAAAAAAAAGGCGACAAAAATCAGCCTGACGTGGTGGTGCATGCCTGTAATCCCACCTACTTGGGAAGCTGAGGCAGGAGAATCACTTGAACCCAGGAGGCAGAGGTTGCAGTGAGCTGAGATCACGCCACTGCACTCCAGCCTGGGTGACCAAGTGAGACTCCGTCTCAAAAAATAATAATAAATGTTGATCTTATGTTGTTAAGTGACAAAAGGAAAATTCTAAGTCAGTAAGTGGAATGTGATCCTATTTGCTATAAACCATATGTTTACGTCTTATCCGAAAATGTATATGCTAAATCCTAACCTCCACTATATTGGCATTAGGAGTTGAGACTTTTAGATCATGAAGGCAGAACCCTCATGAAGGGGATTAGTGTCCTTACTAAAGAGACTCCGGAGAGTTCCCTTGCTCTTTCTGCTATGTGAGGCGATAGTGAGAAAATGACACTCTATGAACCTGGACCTTCAGCAGACCCTGAATCTGCTGGCAACTTTATTTTGGACTTCCAGTCTCCAGAACTATGAGAAAGACATTTCTGTTGTTTATGAGTCACTCAGCCTATGACATGTTGTTATAGAAGCCCAAATGGACTTAGATATCCATACAGTAAATATATATATATATATATGTATGTATGTATATCTTCTAGGCGCAAACAACCACAATGTAAACTGTCTATTTCTAGGTACTGTACATATTCCAACAAACCAGGAGAAATTAACTGTGTATTTCTGGGGCAGAAGAAATGAGGCTGGGGAAAGTGCCCAACAGCAGTGACATATTAACTGGGTTTTAAAGGGTAGGTGGGACCAAATAAGCTAAAGCATTGACAAAATGTAGAGTGGGAAAAACGCTCGCAATCTCCAGCACTGCATTCCAAAATACTCAGTTCCACTAGGATCATAGCATAGGTAAAACTAAGCTGTGTCTTGACCATGCCCTTTAATTGCTGTGTAACTGGTTAATAATTTGAACTCTCTGACTTTAAAATCAGAGGTGTGATATTCATCTCATATATTTGGTGTGGTGATTAGACATTGCAGTGCATAAAGCACCTCATGCACCTCCTATACAGGGTAGCTGCCTAAGCATCATGATAGTGATTAATGCAGTGGATAGGAGTACAGGCTCTGGGGCTCAAATGCAGATTCTGACTTCATTTACTACATCTGTGGCTTTGGGTGGGTCACTTAACCTCAGTTTCTTTGTCTGTAAAATGGGGCCAATAAATGATATCGACCTCATTCTGTCATTCAACAATAAAATGAGATGACATATGCAAATATCCAGGACCTACCACTAGTGAGCACTTAATTCATGTTAGCAATGGCTGCTGTTAAGAGAAGTTTCTGTTCACTGAGCCTTGAGAAGAAGATTGATAAATGATTTTATAGGAATGACCAAGTAGCAGAGTTTGGGAAGTACTGGACACCTAATATGGATTGACTCCAGAATTTATAATTCCATGGGGTGCATTCTGCATCCTCCTCTCTTGTCAGGGCAAATATAGTTCCTCCATTTATTTAGCAAATGTTTACTAGGAATCAACTAATTATTGCTAGACACGTGCTTTCCATGCATGTTGAAATGAGTTGCGTGAAACGTTAGAGGTCCTCCATTTAATCTCCGGCCAGTACCAAAAGTTTTCCACAGGATCTCTGACAAAGCTTTCTTCTACAGTGTGTGAAATCCCCAGCACCGTGGACTGACACTCTTCAGTTGATCCCTTGCTTTGATAGTTCTGACTTTTAGAAAGTTCTCCCTTATTTTGAGCCCAAATCTGCATCTCAAGGACCAGTTGCCTCTGTTTTAATTTTTTTTTTTTTAGTTTACTAGAACAAAACTTTTCACTTCTCCACACAATCATCCTTTAGATGTAGCTCCCTCTAGCTAGACCGTGCCTGAGAAATATTTTATTTTTAGGCTAACCTTCTTCACCTGCCTTTATTCCCCAAGTATATATGTTTCTTGAGCTCAGTAGAAACTAATGATTAGAGAATGATCTCGTAATGTCCTGTGCCAGACACCCTGGTTTGCTACACTGGCTTTGATGCTTCTGAGCTATACTTGCTCCCCCATCTGTACATTGGGGATATCATATCACCCACTGTGGAGGGAAATATGATGGATAAATTAGAGAATCTACTTAAAGCCCCTAGAGTAGTTTATGGCATGTGGTACTGCATAAATATAGCTTTTATTTTTATTATGTGCCTAGTTCTGTTGGCTGCTGGCTGGGTGTAGGAAAATGAGACTGTTTATAATGTAGAAGCACTCATAGCCTGGTAGAAGAGAAGGTAATTAAGGAGACTTCCAGAAAGTGAAATGCAAGGCAAGCCCCGTGAGTGTTTTAGAGCAGGGACAGCCCAGGGACATTCCTGGACAGCCCAGGAATGGACAGGAGGGGACTCATTTTTGTTTTCTTCCAGAGAATAAGATAGCTGAACTGATTATTCAATATAGATCTTTTTCTCAATACCCTGGTCACTCTTTCATCCTATACCTTCCATGTCATAATAGAGCGAGTAGTTGTTTCCACTAATTTTTTAATTCCATACTTCAAATTAAGCAAGATGTTAAGCATAAAAGGATAGGACAGTGAGCTGGTAGAAAGTGATGATAAATAAAATGATTATGTGTATATACACACACACGTATACATATACATATACCTGGTAAATGCTCTAGAATGACATAGCTATCCAGCATTCACAAAAAAATCTTCACTTTCCAAGAAAACAGATGTAAGACTACTGCAGGGGTGGGAGATGACATTAGTCAATACATTTTTGTGTCACAGCTTCCTGTGCTCATTTCGAACTAGAGTGTTGTTAGCCAGTGCAGTGCTGGCACTGAGCTACCCTTGCCTGCCTGCCCTGTGTGCAAAGATGCTACATTCTTCAGATGGAGACAGCTCATTATAGCCAGGGCGTGCCAGCAAAGGTGGTACTGGGAGAGAAGAAAGGATAAAGATGCCAAGAAGAGACATGGGTCCTGTTAATGAGGTGTCAGTGCCTAAAACACCTACCTGCTGCCAGTTCCAGCGGCTCCTTGTGAGATTTTGAGTAAAGCCCAGCTGAAAGAGAATATGCTTCCCAGAAGGAAAATGGAGTTAGGGGTTTTCCAGGGGGCATGAAAATGTTTCTCATGTGTGAGCCCTCTCTCAGATCCTGCACAATCCATGGGGGAAAGATAGATGGAGTGTACATTTTATGATGGTTACCTTACTCCAAAACACTTTCTGATTGGAGGTTGAGTTTCTCAGACGTGTGGTCACTCCAGATCCTGCCCTTCCCACTTCCTATCTTTGCACCTTAGTCAAGTTTCTGAATTTTTTTGTCCCTCAGTTTCTTTGTGCACAGAAACTGAGAATGAGAGTAGTACAATAAAATCAGCTAATCACCGCGCATGTTTGGAATGGTGGCTGACACTCAGGGTCTTTCAGCTGTGGTCATTATCCCCAGTCAGACACATCTCCTCCTCTTTTCTGCCCCTGTGCTGGGCTCATCATCTGTGAAACATTGGGCACTTTGGAATCTTCATGCTTCTCCATTCTATTCTCTTGACCTCTAAGTCCTGTCCCTACTTATTTGCAAGTCATTCTGCAAGTCCCAGCTCAAAAGTTATTATTTTTTTCAAATGCCTTAAGAAAATGATGCACCATGTTCAAGAAGAACATTCTACATATACTTCTATTAAGAAGATACTCATCGCATTGAATTGCACTTTTGACCTTTCTCCAGTATTGGAATTTTAGCTCACTGATGGTAGAAACTTACTGATTTCTCTATCTCTGGCCCTCTTCACTGTGCCACAGTACACACTCCCCACATTGCTTTCCTTTGTTTGCATTTAACAAATGAAAAGTACATGTTATATTGGTTGTATATGAATGAAAAAGCAAGCAAAATAAATATTACACATTGTTAAAGATTATGGTTATATTAAGAACATAGTATAGTGGATTTTTATTTTTCACTTTTTTGGTAATATGGTTACTTTTTAATAATAAAAATTAAACATTTAATAAAATATCTTAATCATGCAAAATCATTAACTTTTTCAAGAATATTCATTTTTACTTTATTTTATTTATCCATTTATGCAGCAAACTTTTGCAGAGTGCCTATTATGTTATTCTCTTGGGAGTATTGAAATGATAAAATAAATAAGTGTATACAATCTCAGAAAATGACCTGACACACGTAGGTGCCAATGAACACTTGTTGAATGACTGAGTGAATGAAGTAATGATGGATGACCACTCTTTCAACACTGAAAGTGAAATGACACATCTGATGTCTGATGAAGGGCAGAGTTTGGTGAGATTTCATGTCTCATTCTTTTTTTCACACCATAATGCTGCCTGCTTATTCAAATACAGTCAAGTGGAGACACTATAAATGTTATTTACCACAGCCACAAAACAATGGGAGGGCTTTTGTAGCAGATGGACATCTTTGGTGTAGATATTTCAAACAGGCCTGTGATGGAATTGGAGTCAGTAAAGCTAAGTAGCACAGCGAAAATGAACAAGTGGCATCTGTCAATGATGCAGCCTTTCCTATGATCCAGCTGTCATGTGTAAACCATCCTTGCAAAGAAAGGACATAACTTATCCAAGAGTCCCTGGCAGTTGATAGAGAGTAGGGAGGCATCCTGGACAGCATCTGGGTAGATCCTGGCCTTGGGTTCAGATCTACCTGGATTCAAATCTTAGATCTGCTACTTACTAATAATTGAAACTTAAGAAATGTCATTAGCCTGTAAATGTCTCAAAAGCTTTATTTTGTTTTGTTTTGTCCAGCATATCAGTTTTAACAAAAGATTCCCCTTTGCTTGAGTTCAGGAGTCTTCTTCTTGGATACAATTCTCTCAGCAAGAGTATATGGACTTGAAGACCAAGTGTGAGGTTGTAGAGTGGACACACTGGCCTCAATGCGGTTATGTTCTAAAGAAGCAGTTGTCACTGACATGTTTTTTCTCATAGCACCCCTAACTTTTCCATTACAACCTTTCTCATAGTTCTCGTAATGATTCTCTCCCACAGCAATGCTTTTTCCTTGAAGGTAAGGTGATATCTGGTTTGCTCGCCTCCTCACAGAGCTCAACAAACTGCTTAGCTTAAAATTGATGTTCAATAACTCTCTATTGATTAAAGACTGAGAAGTTTATTGCCATCTCAAACCCTACAGCCAAGGTTATATAGAATTTGATAAATAATGAAATTTAGAGCCAGCGGTCAGAGTGGCCTTCCTACCTTCCTGGTGTGCTCATATCAGTGTTGCTTATGACTTGGGAGATATATTGCCTTCATTTGTGATAGAAGATTATAAAACTGCCAAGAATTGCTTTTGTTTCATGAAAGTGGATATGGCAATTATAGAGGGTTCATTATACAGTCAGTTTATGTAGGAAGACAAGTCTCAATGCCAAGTGATAGACCCTTTCTCAAAGACATGGCCTTGAGGCTTTGTAAAAAAAAAATACAAATTATATGCACTTACATGCTCTTAATTTAAGATAAAATAAAAACCTAAGATTTATCTCTTTAATTCATTTTAATTTATTGATGACCAAATAGAGTTTTTGTTGCACTAGTAAAGAGGCGGGTACTGAGTGCTCAGCTCTGGGGAGACTTTCAAGGGGTTCCGTAGAATGGATTTCTAGACCAAAATCTCTGAGTGAAGAAGTATATAGGCTTCTTAATTTGGTTACATGCTGCTCTAGTTCATTGTACCTAAGTATCATTTCTACCAGACTGAAAATTCTTCAAGGGAAACACTTTCTGTCTTCCCAAGCTTTTGGAGCCTATCAGAATGTCATATTGGTAGTAGTCAATAAATTAGAAGGCATGAATGATGATCAAAAAGGCAATGGATTAGTAGGGGGTGGGGGGAAGAAACAGACTTTGCCAAGGATCTTGGAGCCCAAGGGCTCTGGAGCCTGGAGCTTGTCCAACACATTTCCTTCCACTTACAGTAATGCTGTCCTCGTAACCTGAAGGGTACACAAGTCTGAGTGGCAGAGATAGAGTCTGGCCCATGGCTCTCTCTGTGTCCTAGTGGCTATGGCACCTCCCCCTTTGTCTGCATTACCCTTTGTAGCCAAGTGCCTGCCCTGCTGTGGCATTGGGTTTTTGTTTCAACTTTGCCTTCATCTATCCTAAATGGACTTAGGATACTTGTAAATAAAACAAGCCATGTTGGCCGGGTGCGGTGGCTCACGCCTGTAATCCCAGCACTTTGGGAGGCCGAGGCGGGCGGATCACAAGGTCAGGAGATCGAGACCATGGTGAAACCCCGTCTCTACTAAAAATACAAAAAATTAGCCGGGCGCGGTGGTGGGCGCCTGTAGTCCCAGTTACTCAGGAGGCTGAGGCAGGAGAATGGCGTGAACCCAGGAGGCGGAGCTTGCAGTGAGCAGAGATGGTGCCACTGCACTCCAGCCTCAGCGACAGAGCGAGACTCCATCTCAAAAAAAAAAAAAAAAAAAAAAAAAAACAGGCCATGTTAAATGCCAGAAGCTCAACTCCACTCATTTGTTTGAAATAGGAATTTAAAGGAAGCCTCACCAAACCACTCAGAGAGACAGGGATTCATCAGGGGGCCAGAACAGTTGGAACCAGAGACGAATGCCACCACCCACTCTGTTGGCCTCTCTCATCTCTTGCTGTCCAGTGGCCTCTCATGTCGGGCTTCTTCCATGGAGCTAGAAAGATGGCATGTGACCTCCTCTGCAAATCCCAGCTCACAATTCTACCTCCAGGGAAAGACTGAATGTACTGCCTCAGCTCCATTCAAAAACAGTTCTGGGAAAGATTGGGAGTGGCCTGCTTTGATTATATGTGCATCCTCCTCTGCACCCCCATCTCCTTATTTCTCTGCTGGCTTCCTGGACCACTGCTTGAGCCAGGAGTGGAGAGATTCCTGAAAGACCGTCACAGGCAGCCCTAACCAGACTATCAGGTTGAAATAAGCAACAGCTTTTCTTGGCTGCAAAGGGGAATGCTGCTCACAGAATAAGAGAGCAGGGCAGAGCTTCCAAGTGTCTACACAGCCTTCTTTCCCTTATGTGAATAAATTAATTCATTATTAACATATCTCAACAAGAAAAATCTGACCTCTTTTAAATTTGGGTGGTGGAAAGAGACTTAGATGCAAATTATGGTTTTATTCATTCTATGTGACTTTGGGCAAATAATTTACCTTCTCTGGAAGTGAATATGTTAATTTTCCTTTTCTATAAAATGACAATGGAACTAGCATCTTAATAATTTTGTTGTGATTATTGCATTATATAGTATATTTCAATGCCCAGCTCAGGGTCAGACACAAGGTAGACACTCATTAAATGCTAGTTTTCCTTTCTCTTTCTCTGACTCTCCCTTATCCCTGCACAAACTATCATTTATCTCTGGAATCCACTCTGTGAGGTAGGTAAAGCAGGTCACCGTTTAACAGAATAATGACACTCAGAAATAGAGAAGTAAATCATTGATTTATTCTTTCAGTAATTCACATAATCATAAAATATTAACCGAATGCTAGATGTACAAAGAACAATAAGACAGGGTTCTTCAAGGAATTAATAAAGGCAAAATCTGAACTCAAAGGCAATATAGCTGCTCTACCTCCTATTCCCATGATCTTTCTACCCGAGCACATTCTCTCTTTGGTGCTAGGGTTGATAATATACCCATTTTTTTTCCCTTTAGTGGTTTGGCCAAACAGTTCAAAGAAGTCAATGAAAGCAGCTTGAAAATTATATACCATGAATACTACATGTTTAAAATGTTATCAGAACTGCACAAATTGTATCTTATTAATCACAGTTACTCCAGGTTTTTAATTTCTTTCAGTAATTCACATAATCATAAAATATTAACCGAATGCTAGATGTACAAAGAACAATAAGACAGGGTTCTTCAAGGAATTAATAAAGGCAAAATCTGAACTCAAAGACAATATAGCTGCTCTACCTCCTATTCCCATGATCTTTCTACCCGATTGTTCTTTGTACATCTAGCATTCGGTTAACTCCAGGTTTTTAATTTAACAAATGGCAAAATTATATCATTTAAAGCAATGAGACTTATTAATGCCTATTAAAAATTACTGTAAGTAAAGACTGTCAAAGAGCTGAAGTTTGTTACGCATCTTATGGATTAATGTTTATGTATCTTAAATTGTAGACAACATAGTCTAATTTCACATTTATTTTCACAAAAGTAACATCTTTAGCTCAAAGCTGGGTAGACTCTATTCGTTTCCTTAGAGTATGTAAGAAGACTTTTATGCCTCTACTTCCTAAGGAAGACGTGAACTCCCTCTCTTTTCACATCTGTTTCTTTCCCATAAATAATCTGCCCTGTTCCCAGATCCAGTGTTATCAGGTAACCAGCTGTGGCACTTTGCAATAATTCATACTTCTAAAGTGTTCTGGAGACATTGGCTTTGCATGTTGATGAAGATTCCTGCACAACAGGGGAGCACCCACTTGTTTGACAATGGTTCCTTTTCCAGTGATGAGGGACTGTGAGTATCTAGCATGTGTTCCATCCAGGGATGTGGATTGGAGGATGTCACACCAGGCGCTGGAGACAGGAGCACCTGGGAGAGGGATGACAGTAATGTATTTTTGAGACCCTATTATATGCCAGTCACTCCAAAAAACATTTTATCTGGGAGTCTCATTTACTCCCCACTGTGGCCTTGTGAGTAGGTAAAAGAGTTATCATTGTTTCTTTAACCAGTAATAACATACATATTTTTGAAAAGTTGCAAAGGTCAACACAGGTAATGTTTCATGACAAAGCTGGGAACATCCATTTAAAAACAAGCAAGCATCTGGGTTCCACAGCGGAATACCCATAAGTCCGATTGCTATTTTCTTTTTACCTTTGAGGAGAGGGTTGTGGCTTGGATAGAGATGGCAGCTCTTGTCTCCAGGCTTCTCTTACAGCAGTGTGTTACAGAATATCTCCTGGTCCAGGATTGCAGTTGTGTTCCCTGAGGCTTTTATTTTTATCTCATCCAATGGAAACACATTGAATTTTTAGCTTCTTCGCAAAATACTGGAATAGAAAGAATACAGAGGGCCTGGTACTCCTGTTCTCATCCCAGCTCCAGCTCTGAAACTCCAGTATAAATGGAGGAAAGTACAACAGTCTCTTCAAGCACTGCCATGCTTTTATTCTATCTTCTCAAGAGATTTTAAAGCAAGAACAATGATGTATAGGTTTGGTAGAGATCAGTTCAAAGACACATTCAATGCTTACCATATTAGGTATTTGGTGCAAGCCTCTTTTTGTGACTATCATATAGATAGGCAGATAAAATATATTCAGAAAATAGTTGCTGAATTTAATTTCCATTAAACAAATGCACTAAGTCTTATCTGGCAGACCTTGTGATGGACTTTCTATAGGCATTCCCTTTATGCTGCAAATGACATTATCATTCTTTTTGCACCAAATGTGGCTCAGAGTGTTAAGACATCTTAGTTAAGCCAATATATTGAATAGGCAGCAGAGTTCAGATTCAAATTCCAAACTGTTTCTCAAGCATCTCTTCACTTCCCCACACATTTTGTCACTTGTACATATCTTGTGACTCACACAAGATCTAATTTTCTAAAACTATTTTTTTCTTAGTTTTCCTTTATTGTATATTATACTTTACAGATTTTAACACCAGTCTTTGGTCATAGATGGACTTCACAGTATACATAAATCTTAACACATTATGTTCAAAATTTGGTTATGGGTACATTTTTCTGGTGAGTAAAAGATCTGCACTTTTTGTCATATTATTAAATTGAGTCTGTGATCCTGGTTGATGAACACTGTTGACTCTTCTCCATTCCAAGGAAGGGAACTAGAATTATTGATAAATTGATAGGATGCAGCCAACTGATTTACACAGAATCATTGTCTCTTAAGAACAGATTCTCCTTCTCCTGTCATTTCAGAACTTTCAATGGCTGCTAAGCACCCCGGTTACACAGAATAATGCATCTTCAATACGCGATTAGAATATTTATTTTCTCCTGCAGAAATTGTACACATGCACTTTCATCATGGGCCCATCGAAACAAAGAGGACGTGAGAATAAGTAATGGGAACTCAGTAGGTGAGAGGCAAACCCTCTTCCCTTTGCTCGGGCCATGGCTTCTGCCTTTCCGAAGGGTTGTAAGGCATGAGTTTCTGCCTGCAGAGCACGCTTCCACCATCAAAGAGAACGTTCTCACCTTGAGAAGGACCATGGATGATGGCAGGATACTGAGGTAAACAGCTAATCCCCAAATATGCTCACTTTCATTGACTCCAGGGGAAATGAGTTTACTTCTTAAATCCACAATAGATGGTTTTATTCTCACAGCATCAGTCACACAAGATTAGGTTATAGAGATCCCAGTACATTCATACTATTTTAAGTAATGCTTTTCAGATGCAAAATGTTTTTGACAAGCTCTGATTGTTAAAATATTCTTAATTTTTTAGATTCTTCATGGGGAAAAAATCTCTGTGTGTTGTTGATATCGTTGAAACCCTTTACCTGCAAACTCATTCATGATGTTTTACAATAATTTATTCAATGTTGATTGGATTCTACATGTGGTACTTTTTATGTCTGAACTCTCTTGCCTTAAGGAGACTGGGTGTGACTCTAGACATAGATATGAGTAAAACACAAATGCTGGGATAAGAGCTAGGGCTAATCAGCTTCAGAGGTGATCAGGCCACATGACATATTCAAAATGCAAATCATGATTCCTCAGGTTGTCTTAGAATGTTTCTCCACATGGAGAAATGATGCAGCTATAAAATGGTCATGGTGATTTTGATTCATAATAAATGAGAAATCAAATTTACAACCAGATCATTTTCTTTCTTCCACTTGACCAGCTAGTTTTCTTTAAATATCATAGGCCTCATTTTGGGAAAAGGAAGAAATACAACCTACTGAGCAGAAAATGTGAGTTGTTTTACACATAATTTCTACTTATTTAAGTCTGATAAATCCATCCAAGAAATAAGAAATCCCAAGAAACAACAGCTGGGTACTCCAGCCCGATCCTCTGCATTTGCCCAGGCTCTCCCTACACTGTAAGCTCCATCAGAGCCGGCATCATAGTAGCTGTTTTAGTAATCTTTGGGCCCTGCATGACAGTGGAAATCTCTTCTTCCTCTTCCACACTTACTCTCTATTCTCCTTTCCATTCCACTGACTGCAGAACTTTAGCTTTTATTTCCAGATCTTCCTGGATCCTGAAACCTTAGGCATACTCCCCACTTGTCCACAGTAAACCAAACATGACTCACCCAGGCTCAGATTCCCTTGCTCACTCCCAGTTCCAGTGCTTCAGACCTGCTACTTAGTTAATCATGTAATCTCTGCTTATTCAGGCTTCTCATCCATCAAATGGATTACTCTGAATATCTGGTAAATAATATGTCAATATTTCACTCAATTGATACTTGTTAAGTGCATGGCAGTCCAAATTTGAGCTAGATGGAAAAACAAATAAAGGGATTAATAAGACAAAACTCTCCTCACCCCGAAGAACCCGGAGTCTGGTTGACCATCATCATTATGGTGAAATGAAATGGTGTCATAATGAGTCCATGTTTCCAAAAGGCCCTGAACCCTGACTTCTTTGTATGCACAGTACTTCACAGTACTTCTGCTGGTTAAGTTTCAATAGAGTGAATGCTAACCAAGTTCCAAGAAATAGCAAGGCTGGTTGCCATAAACAACCTCACGTGTAAACCAAGAAATAGATATTCCCTGATATTTTTCAAATGTTGAGGTGACAAATGAACACAACAGTTATGAATGTGGGGATTGATTCTGAGAAACGAAAGACTGGGAGGAAGAGAAAAATCAAAGCACCTTTTTCTCAAGTTAGAATAGACTGTGAAGCAAAGTTTGCAGCTAGAAAAGAACAGCAATATGGAAATAAGGGTCATTCCTTTCTCAAATCTTCATGACACAATCACAGATGTCAGGGATTGGTCTTTTCCCAAATCCTTCTAACCAAAACTTTGCAATTGCCACCAGTTTGACTGTTCCCCCGTGCATGTGTTTACCTGCTTATTTCCTGGCCACACTTCCTAGTTTTGTAATAGTCATTTAATATAAGGAAACTGAAGCTAAATATGGAGAGCAACTGTCTTTACTTCACTGAATATATTTTACAATTTCTAAGCTGATTACAAGTGTATAGTAAAAGAGATGCCTAAGAGCTAACCGTGTATAACAAAAGTGTGACCTAGAGAGAAAATGGGGACTCTGTTACAGATGTTAATTTTGCCATTCTAAGGGTGTAGACTCAGTGGGGGTGGTCAGAAACATGTATAACAAAGCTAGGCTGAAATTATTGTCTCTAATAATTTTAAGTTATCTGTTTTTGTGTGTGCACCAGGCAGTTAAAGAAGTATAGTAGATTGGAAGGAACATCTTATGTCCTCTCTCCTTGCCCTCCTCGTTTCTCCAGTAATAATGTACATTTTTGAGAGCAAGGGATATCAGCATTCAAGGGAAGCTTCAAGCAAAAATCTGAAATGTAATGTAATGCAGTGTTCAAGATTCCTGCCTATGTCCTTGACCTTCTAGTCTGACTCTTTCTACCACGTCCTGTGTTTTCCAGCATCGAGAGTCTGCTGTGATTCTCCTGTGTGTCGGCTGTTTCTCATCACCATGGCTTAACTCATGCTGTGCCCTCCTTCTGGAATGTCTTTGAGTCGTGTTCAACTGATCAAATCTTAATCATCCTTTTAGACGTGGACAGGGCCAACTCACTGTCTTCACTACTGTTGGAATGCCCTTGCAGACCTGAGCCATCCCATTTTCCACATTGCCTGATTATTATCTAATGCCTCTGTCTCCTCTAGCGGAATAGTACTCCACGAAGGCAGGCAGTTTTATCTTACTTATGTCTTTATCCCAGTGTCTGGCATATAGAATACATTCAGCAAAGATATCCTGAATGAATGAATGTAGAATTCTTTCCTTCAGAGCCTGATACTGAGATTCCTTTAACAACAGGCCCGTGGATCACTCTCCAGCCTCTTCTAGATGCCTCATTCTAATGGGTAAACTGCAGTCAGCTGGGGAATCCGTCTCCCATTTCCGCTTTGAATTTACTGTATCTTCTTGTTGCTGGCATACCTAGGGAGGTAGGATGATGTGTTCATAAAGGGTATATATGACTTCAAGTCAGAAAATCTAAGGTCTGCTTCTATGAACTTTAAACATAATTCTCTGAGCTTGGATATGAATGATCTTTAGTTCTGTGATGAGAAACATTGTCACATTCTTCACTTTACAGTGCTCTCATGAGGATCAAGCAAGACAATAGATTTGAAAGAGCCACCTAAGCTGCAGAACTAGTTTTTAGTTATTCATTGTAATTTGTATGACATAATCGTGTTCTCTGCAGTCAAGCGGGATAAGGAAGTGCCATTCTAGGTTTACCCAATGTCTTTTCCTTTAATTACCTTACATATTCAACCAGAAAAGGTGAGTTGTATATTTGGTGCCCCAACATCTTTTGACTTATGAGTTGAGAAGTTAATATTTTCTAATTGGCCAACTAAATGACATTGCTATGACATAACTAATCTTTTCCTTGACAGTAACAATGATGAGAGCTACTATTGTGAGGCTCTGTTCAGTGTGCAAAGTACTTCTGAACTGATTGCTAAAACAACTACCATTTTAGAGCCTCTACTGGTACCAAACACCACGCCAAGGTGTTCACATGTGAAATCTCATGTTTTCACAAGTACTTTATGAGATTTATACTACTGTTCTCCTCTTACATAAAAGAGACTGAGGGTCACAAAGATCAGATGATTGCACACAGATTATTCAGGAAAGCTTTGACAGGGGTGAGAGTAGAAGCCAGAGCCCTATTTCATTGCCTCTCTAATCTGCAACATTTGCTCCCATAATTAACATTTCATCTGATCCTGAGAGCAATTCTAGGAAAGGGCTTTTCTCAAACTTCTCACATTCAGGGAAATGAGGATTTAAGAAAATTAGGAAGATTGTTTAAGAGTCCAAAGCCAGGAAGTAGAGGAATTAAAAACAAATTATCTCTTTTTCCAAGCATCCTTTTTCATCTGTACCTATTGGAGGGTCAAAATTCAGCTGGAATGACAACCGTTGAGATACATTCATCCCTTGTAACAAGGCAACTACTGCATGGGGGTGTTCTTATTATCACGCTGTCCCTAGAGGCGTCCTTAATTCTTCATTGTTTAAACTCATACAATATTTTATACATTTGCCATTAAACAGAGGGCGAAAGTAGATTCATGTTTGTAAGTTTCCACTGTGTCCGCTTCCCTGTCTGCAGTCATCTGCTGTGATTCTCCCTGTGAAGCACGCTGTTTCTCAACAGTATGGCTTTGCTCCTGCTGTGCCTTAATTTAAAAAAAAAAGAAAAAAAAATCGCCTTAAGACCCTGAGATTTTTGTATGGCAAAAATCAACTTTTCCAAATGCTTTTGATAAGTGGCAAAGGATGGGATGTACATTATATCCTATTATATTCTATATATAGAATACAATGCTACATTATATTCTATAAGATACAATGGGAGGCAGATAGGTCTGACTTCCTGGTTGTTTATTTACTCGACAGTCAGGGACCTGTAATCCCCAGACACATGGATTCATGACATGGAGATGTCAGTACCACCTATCTCCCAGGGCTGCTGAGAGGTCTACATTGAAACATTTAACATCCCTTGCACGAAGATGTGGGTCCTCTTCTCATTTTCTTCAGTTTCCTTCACACTTGCATCATGGAATGTTGTTGTCTTGTTGTTGTTTGTTTGCTTTTGTGTTTGAGAGACCCTTGAGTGCCTCAAATTTAATTGATGTATTTTTTGAAAATTATTTATATCTAGCCAGGCTGGCTGAAGGGAAAAAGCCATCAATGAATACACATAAGAGAAAATTCACACTTTTGAGTGATGTCTTACCACGTTCCTGACCCAGCTGCATCCTCCTGGCTCTGAGTCAGCCCCTGCGTGCAGCGTGGCCACTCCTACCTCCACACTGTGGCCCACATGTGGATTCTCCTAGAAGACTGGATGTGTCAGAAGAAAGGAAGAAAAGCATCCGGGTTGACATTCAGGTTTGTGACAGCTCAGGAAGCTAGGTGAATGGTGATATAATTCTCTGAGCTGGGAACACAAAAGAAGAATGTATTTAGGGAGAAGGTTGGGGTTACCATGTCATGTCTGCTCTTAATAAACAGCACTGGCTCTTCTAGATTCAACTTTCCAGAAAGGCTCCTCTGATCCCCCACATTCCCCATAGCCCCCAGGCTAAATCATGTCCCTTCCATTCTACTCCACTCCCTCTGACCCACCTAAACTGTCATACCTCCCACAATGTATTTCAGTAGTCTGTTTTAGAATTTCTTTCTAAGAGACCAACTTGTTTTTCACATCATGGACCTAATCATACCAATTTTTTACATTCCCACCACTATCACATGCCTAACACCTAGTAAGCACTCAATAAAAGCTTCCTGAATGTATAACATAGATAGCACACCCAGGGTCCCTGTCTTCAAGGCCATCATGCTTTTCACTGTACCATCTCTCTAAATGTTTTCTTATTTTCTGCCAGGCTCCTCCTATCCTGATTAATCTCATGGTCAAAACCATTGATTAATCTCATGGTCAAAAATCCTATGCTCATTTATAGGGATGTGGCTATGGCAACACAGCTCTAGTCAGGCAGAGTAGGGGGCCCTGGCCCAGCTGTGGCTTTCCTTCCCACCCACTCAGGCAATGGTCACACATTCGCTTCCTCATCTTCTCTGGCCAGCCCAGACTCTCAGCATCCTTCCCGTGCTTCATTTCTGCAGCCAAATTGGCTGCCCGAGAATCCTTGAGCTCTTGGCTGTGTTTTTCTGGTTGTGTTATTCTGTCTCTATCTTCATTTTATGATTTCTCACCTTGAGGGAAAAATAGAAAGAGCTAGTTTTTTTTTTTTTTTTTTTTTTTTTAACTCTGCCCCTGCAGGGGGTAGAGTGGATTCTGAACAGTATGAAATGATCTTGCCAGGGGCTGAGTTCTAACCATCTATCTGTGTATTCAGAGAAATGAAGGGGTTTAGCAATTTTTTTTCTTGTCAGCAGAACACAGTGTCTTATTTAAGTTCAGAAAAAGCAGAAAAAAGATAGAAAATGTCAGAAATGGAGAAAGTTCTCATGTCCACGATCCCTTTTGCATCATTTAAAAACCTGACACATACATATTCGACCAGAGACAAACACAGTGAAGGAAAAATTCCCTTGACCTCACTCCAATTTTCCTCTGATAATGACTCCTCAAATTTGCATAATCTTTTCTATTTTGCACAGTGGAGCTGCATCCATTCATTCATCTAATTCTTTGAAGAACCCGGTGGAATTTGCAGTACAAAAATTATTTCCAAAGTTAACGCATGAAGAAAGGTGGGCTCGGAGATACTGTGCATTCACGGATTGGCCATGAGCTCATTGCCAATGAACCATGGTCTAGGTAGCGACCTCATATTATCCAAGCCCTCTCCTGTGCCCTGTCTCTCAAAACCATATGACCTTTTGAAATGAACAGCAACATAAACTTCATACATTTGAATCCTTCATTTGATTGTAATTAAGAAAAAAAAGTACAGTTTATCAAGTCACATTTTTGTTTCCTGATTTTAAAGTTTATTATTTTTAAATACTTAAGTTCTCTTTACCAAAAGATCAAAAAGTGGAACACTTAATTCTTTATAGGAGTTAAGCGGATGAATCTTCAAGATTAAACACTTTAAATTTTTCCTCATTGTTTCCAATGTGTCATGCGTACTATTGTCTGTGCAGCTTGTGTTTTGCTGTGTACCTTCTCACTACTGAAGTCCAGAAAGACCTTCAAAATATATTATGACACACCTACCATATGTTAGGTACAAATCCACAAGAATAAGATAGTTGTTATGTGATAACAATGGTGGTAACCCTTACATAGCACTTCCTGTATGTACTGCATGCATATTAACTAATAGTCTTACAATGACCTATGCAGTGGGCACGATTGTTACCCCCATTTTACAGATGGGAAATCTGAGGCATAGAGAGTTTAAATACCTTGTCTGTATTGTCTATGGAGTGGAGAGTGTGCAGTTGTTGGATGAAGAGGTCAGTAGTGTTTAAATGTCCTGAGATGGGGCTGGCACCACTCTGTCTCATTCCTACCTTCCTCATGAAACCTCCCATGATGTTCCCCAATGCACATTCCTCTTACCTCTCTGCTCTCCAAATTTCAAAAGCAGTTATTTTCTGTCTTACTCATCTTCATGTATCCATCAGCTTATTCACTCATTTGTTCTGCTCTATTTATTAAACATCATTTGTATACTAGGCATTGTTCTAGGTGCTAGGATGAAGCCATGAACAACACAGAAACTGTCTGCCCCCTTGAACCTTAGAGAAAACACTTGATATTACAATAGGGGAAGGTCATAGATAAATAAGCACAATATATAGTATGTGGTGTTGGCTGGGCGCGGTGGCTCACGCCTGTGATAGAGACCATCCTGGCTAACACGGTGAAACCCCGTCTCTACTAAAAATACCAAAAGTTAGCTAGGAATGGTGGTGGGTGCCTGTAGTCCCAGCTACTTGGGAGGTTGAGACAGGAGAATGGTGTGAACCGGGGAGGCGGAGCTTGCAGTGAGCCAAGATCGTGCCACTGCACTCCAACATGGGCGACAGAGCAAGACTGTCTCAAAAAAAAAAAAAGAAAGTAAGGTGAGGGGGAATGCTCCAGTCAGGGTGATCCTGTCTGACTGCCCAAGGAGCACCATGGAGATTAGAATTCAGGGGATAAAGGATGACCCGAGAGTCCCAGGACTCTTGGAGGGACCAAAGTAAGTACGGTAAAGGGCACTTGAAGTTAACCTTGATGACCTCAAGGCAGACAGTGGTGGTGAACTTGGGGGTTTTGGTGGAGGAGAGGGAGAGTGGGAGCTTTACTAAGTGTAAGGGGCTCCTGTAATCCCACTAGATCCCTGTTCATGCAAGTGTGAGAAGCTTTGTTAACTGGAGCACAACAAATGGATGCTTTCAATGAACTCATTGTAAACAATGGTGGTGTGTTTCTTATTTATCATCATCACAATTCGCATGGCCATCAGCATTCTTATCATTGTTATTGGCACCTGTAATTAAAAACACATACTTCCCTTGATCCAGTCAATCCCTTTTCAGAATCTTCAGAAATAAAAACACAAATACATCAGGATAGGTAAACAAAACTGCTCATTGTTCAGCTTTTGCATAGCAAAAATTCTCACAACATGGAACAAATGTTTTTCACAATTTAAATAAACTGCAGAAAACCCACATTATGAATATAATTGTAATCAAGAAAGCTGCTACTTCATCAACAAGGTTTTACTCAACCCCTCCGTCCCTGCATAAACACATGTGTAAGGGAAGGGAAGCAGGGAGCTCACAGACTCAAAAATTGCAAAACACCAAAGAAAAATAATGTGTCATTGTGGCTCCAGCACCTTACAGGGGCTTGTTACTCTAACCAGGTAACCTATGCAGTCTCCAAAGGAAAAGTGAGTATCATGGCATCTCTTCCAGGGTTGAGGCATCCGAGAAATGGCCCAGACTCTCCTGGATCCATGGAGGAAACTCCTGGAATCAAGCAACTCACTCCCCTTGCTCTGAACCTAGGCTTCTTACCAAGCAATCTTATGTTAAGAACCTGGTTTCTTGTTTACATCACTGGGCAGAAGAGAATGCACTGATTAGTCTGCCAGGACACTCCAGTGGAGGCAGTTATCATTTTTTATTTTTTAGTTGAAACTATTGTATTGGCATTGGATTTATTCATCAGGCCCATATAAGCTCAGTTACCGTGAGTCAGTTCCCTTGAGAATGATCACCTGTGCATGTTTCTCAAATTTGAGATTCAATACCCAAAGAGCCAAGGGTGAAACATGGAATTAGTAGAATCTAGCAGCAGTCGTCTTGAAAGAGAGGTCTCCTAGCAACATTTGGCAATGCCTGTGTGTGTGGGGTTGTTACCAGCATCTAGGGAGTCAAGCCCAGGGAGGATGCTAAACACCCTGCAGTGCACAGGACAGTCTCTCAGCCCACACTCAACAAAGAATCTTCTGGTCTAAAATGTCAACAGTGTCAAAGTTGAGACATTCTGAGGTGGAGCAGTATGCTACCCTTGGGTTTTTCTATGAGCTGCACTGGGCCATTTTCTCTGGATTCACTTTGAAACTTTATGGAACACAAGAATTCTTGCATATTCCCATTAATCAATTCATTTTATCCTCCCTGGCACCCTTGTGTATAGGAAAGGCTTGCGAGCTCCGTTTCTCAGATGCATCAACCATGGAAGTGATGCCATGGTACTTGTTACAACTTCTTGTGTGAATTAATAATTGCATTACATACTAAAACCCAATTTCTAGCTTTCCTAGTTGGGTGTTTTTCCTCTTCTCTGGCAACTCAGACAATAGCCCTTGACTTTTTGCCTGAAAGTTATGTCTGATGATATATGACTTTTTGCCTGAAAGCTGTATCTGGATTTTGGTGCTCGCACTGATTAAACAGATTATTATTTGTAAAGAGTGTCAAATGTTTACTGTCAACTCCATACATTAGAAAGAATAAAAAAGAAAAACAATTCACTTGATGTCTTAGAACCTACTGTGGTTTATGTGCTCTGAAGTCCCATTTGCATATAATTTGATACTTATCTTGTGGTGCAAAAATGTTAGTCTCCTAGATCAGCAATGATACAGCTGAAGAATCTGAGCCATCTGCTGAACAATTCCCTTGTTTGCTTCTTTTACCTCTGATTTATTTAATGTGAATGAGGTAATGCTGCTGTTTGGATGGAGGGTGAGTGAACACCACCGGAAATGTCACAAGTGCAAATCACAGGCAAAGTGGGGAATGTTTTTCTCTAATGTGAATTACAGATAGCTTGTCAACCTGTGGATCTGATGTATAGAAGCGGGATTCTTAGCCTCGGCGGTAATGCTTCATGAACGCAGTCAATTCACAGAGAGTTGAACTTTCATTACGGAAGAACGTTATGTGTATAAAGGCTGAGACCTACAGAGGAGCAAGGCATTGCTCAGTCCTACAACTAGTATTTGTCAGAGTGAGAAATAGAACAGAAGTTCTGTCCACTGGGTCCATAAAACCACAGAGTGTTAGAGATGGAATGGTCTTTAAGGATTATCTGAAATGTGGAAGCATCTGTAAATTGTGATCCAAAGTATTTGTTGAATGAAATAATGAATGGTCACAGGGTAAAATGTTTGTAAAACCAATGCCTGAATGCAGGAAGGAATTACAATTGAGAGCTAATGCTCAGAGCAGAAAACAGAATGAAGGGTTGTACTAGGGACATGATCTCAGAGCTGATTTGGGGGAGTACTGGGGTTTGGTGAGGCAGGAGGAGTGGTACCCAGGATTCATAGTTTATTTAGGAAAAGAGTTATATACAATACATATAAAGGATGGAGAAAGGGTATAAATAGGTAAGTATGTTAGAATATTGGAAACCAGCAGAACTAAGGATAAGCCAAAGCCTTAAGTGGTGCATTTGTGCCACTGTGATGCTCTTTATGGCGCCCAGGATAAGTATTATCTCTGAAGACAGGGAGGGGATTTCTGAAGAGCAGTTTCAAAGAGCTGCAATGAGCCAAACAGGTAAGACAATTTGTCATTTAATTATTATGAGCATGGCTCAGCTTCTTAGCAGAGGCAATAAAAGGACACATCATTGAAAATTTCTAAAATTGTTTTTGTCTTTGGGGTAATAAAAATTGCCACTTGGATATTAAAGAGATTTTGCAATTGTATGTGATTTTAGTAATAACAGGTAAATACTTGTATTAGCATGAAGGAAGAATTTGATTTTTAAGGGAACTATTGGGCATTTTAGAAAAATTGCAGTTAGATTTTTCTGGTTGATCTGTATAAATTAAACTTAAAATATTTTGATATCTCAATTTGGCATATAATCCTGTTAGATCCTTCGAAAGTCCCCAAGTTCTCTGTGTGACACAGAGGCCCTATTTATGTCTGAACCCATGGCAAGGCTCTGCCCACATGCACGGTGCCCTGGCCACCATACCCTGACTCCCTAGTCTTACACACCTCGGATTTGTCCAGTCTATCTGAAGGGGCCTTCTCACACTTTGTCTCATTGAATCTCTTCTACCTTATTTTGAGAACCAAACTTAAATAGTGTCTTCCCTGATAAATGGTCAGGTGTCTGTGAAGGTCACACTCTGCTTGACAAAACCTCAATGTCTTATGCCTTTGAAATAGAACATTTCTACCGATTTGTTTCATTTTTATGGTTGTGCTTCTAGAGGGACCTAGTTTCTGGCATCTTTCTTGACACTCAGTTTGAGTTCAATGGGACAGTTTATTAAATTCATTTTCCAAACAGGCAAGTGAGATCACAGCATAACTCAGTGGGATGTGCAATACTTAAACACAGGCTTTTGAGTGTTCTCGTTATTTGGGACGGGTAACACAGTATAGATCAATGATCCTCAAACCCAAGCCTGCATAGACTCATCTGGAAAGCTTGTTATCACTCAGGTATCTGATTCCATCATAACCCCACCTTGAGCTTCCAATGAGTAGGTCTGAAGTTGGCTCAGAAGCTTGTCTTTGTAATAAGTTCCAGGTGACACCGATGCTGCTGGTCTGGGGACCGCACTTTGAAAACCGCTGGTCTAGGGCTTAAACTTCCGGACTCTAGAAGTCGACTTTCCAAGTTTGAAGTACAACTTTGCCAGTTATAGCTGTGTGACTCTGGAAATTTTCTTAACAAATCAGTACTTCTAACACTTTATCTGTAAAATTGAGAACATAATAATATTTATTTTATAGAAATATAATGAAGGTACATGAGGTGATCTTCATGTAATCCTTCAACAGCCCATAGGAAGCATTCTCTGCTTTTGTTAAACACATAACTACTAAGCTTTTCTAACAAATGTAAAGCACGTATTATTCTTACCCCTAAGCATATTGTGATCACGGAGCCCCGAAATTGCAAGAATTGACTTCACAAGCACAGTTCTTAGTTTTATAACAACTAAATTGCTATCTACTGATAATAAATTTGGAAATTATAGAAAAAAATAAGTAACAAATGTCACCTCAAATCTCACCAAGTAGAAGTAAGAATCTATAATTCTATTTATGTCTACATCCATACCTATATCTAAATATATGTTTTAGATTGTATTGCACTATACAGATAATTTTGTAGTCTGTTTTCTGATCTTTTAGTGATCAGATTTTTTATATTGAATATTCTTTACATTATTATTTTTAAATTCTTAAAACATGATTTACAGAAAACCCATTATGAGACATAAATGGTTTCATTGCATCCACAAAATAGGCTTATAATTTAGGCAATGTTTTTATTCATTAAAAGTATTTTCAAATGTCTTAAGAATTTTGAAGGTCCTTTGCTAGATCTGGGGATACAAAATTGACTAACACTTGGCATGTTAGAGCTTAAAGAATGGGGAAGTTAATTGTCCAATGGAGTCAGGAAGTTTTGTTTGTTTGTTTGTTTGTTTGTTTTGGCAGAGATCAATGTTGAGGCTAAATCAGTAAAAAGGGTAGAGTGAAACCTATTGGCAAAGTACAATTATCATGCAAATTCTCAGTCCTGAAAGTGTCTGACATATTGTAGAAATGTTAAAATATTCAGTAAGACTAATTATCTGAGGAAATTGCAAATTATCATGTTGTTTTTGGTTGTTGTTGTTTATTTCTTTGTTGTCTTTCTTCACCTTGTATAATGTGAGGTCCAAGCAATACGTCTGTCTTATTCCTTACTGTATCCTCAGTGCCCAATAAGTATGACATTTTAGCCAAAAATAAGAATATGCTGTAAGGAGCTCTATATGTGTAGGTTAATTTCACCTGTAGGAGTCAGCTTAGACTCAATCAAGCTGCAATAACAAATACTTTCCACAGCTCAGGACATTTCAACAACAAAGATTATTTTCTCACTCTTGCTACTTGTCTATCATGGTTTCACTGTGGTTCTGTTCCCTATCGTATTTACACTGGTTCCTGGGGCTGAAGGAGCAGCCTCTGTCTGCCAGTTGCACAGCAGAGAGAAAATAGAAACTGATGGAATCACCGAATGACTCTTGACGTTTCTACACAAAAATATCATGTGACTTCTCCTTACATCTCTCTGGCCAAAACAAAGTCGCATGGTTAAATCTGGTATCTGAGGCTGATGGCTATCCACAGAGAAGGGCAATTATTAATTTAAATAACATTACAATTCACTACATTTTCAGTATACACATGGGTGAATGGAGACTGTATGAAATGACATAATTTGTTTGAGGTCCCAAGACGGGCAAATTTTAGAGCTTGGTCTAAATCCAGGCCTTTTGTCTCCATTGCAAATAATTTTTCCACTAAGGTTCATTGCCTCTATTTGAACTTCTGTCCATCAATCTTTCTCCAAATCAAAAGAATATTAAATGATGTTGATGGTATTAATAGCATTGCTATATTAAATTAAAAATTTTAGTTAGGGTACAAGAAACATTTGGCTTCAGCCGGTATTCAGAGTGGTCTTTGTCATTGATTTAATAATATTCCAGAATGATCAAAGTCAGGAATCATCAGGCTTGAGCAATGAGGCTGCAGCAGTTAAGGTTTTCTACTGCATGGCAATGGGTCATCGCAAGGCCGAAGTCTCAGGCCAATGAGGAAACATACAGGAGAAAGATTCCTTTAAGAATCCCAATTGCCTTTTTCATTTCTTAATCTTGTTCCTCTGGGCATTTCTGCCAAGACCTATATAATATAGCTTTGGGATCAACTGTCAGTCTTGCAGATTCTAATTAACTTATCCAAATCCACCTCTAAAATGGACATCAACTCTCTATTTGCTTGGTGCTGCTGCAACAGTTAAATGACGTAATTAATGTGACGCTGCTGGGACAATGTAGGCATTTAACAAATACCTCTGCCCTTTCATCTTCTTTTCCACTTCATAGATGTACTTGACTGAGCTAGAGAGAAGCATATCATAGTGACAAAAAGCTCTGGGGTAAGGGACAAGAGTCCTCATTCTCATCCTGACTATGCCACTAGGCACTGCATGATTGTGGGCAAACCATATCTACTTTCTTTGCCTGTTTTCAATTTATTGTCTCTCAGTTTCAAATTCACCCTCTAATATGTTCTCAGAGACAATGGGCATGGTCCTTTAACAATTCCTCTTGTACTGCCAGCGTGATGCTAAACTTTTGCAGTGGAGAGTGTTTGACAGACATTGAGGGAGAGAGGGGCTTCTCTTGCTGGTGGTCAGTGGTGGAGTATGAGAGCATTTGGTTGCACTCTGCAGCAGCCCTGTGCCCTAATACACAGTCCTTTGGTGACCTCCCAGCCCCAGACTGACCTGATATTCACCTAACCGTGGCCCTCTCTACTCAGCAACTATGCCTTTCAGGCCTTTCATCCCTGCTCATACCCCAATTCCCTTGGCTCACCCATCCCACTAGTCTGCCTTCTGTGGCCCGGCTAACACTCACAATTACCCCAGGTTTTCTGTCCGCTGTGGCTCCCTCTTCCTCTCTGTACCCGCCCACTAGCTCCTTGTCCAGTAACCATGAACATGCACTGGTTTGGGCAACGAAGGTCTCTCAGTCATCCAGTGGGATGTCACTGCACCTGCTGCGATGGGACCTGTAGCCCAGCATTGGAGAGGGTCCTTCTCAAATTATTTTTCCCTTGGTGCTCTCCCTCAACTGGAGAGCACCATATTATGGATTTTTTATTTCTGTAGTTACTCTTTTGTCATAGCTTTCTAATTATTTATTTTCATCTTCCCTTATTTAAGCCACTACATGGTGTCTGTCTCCTGATTGGTCCCAAGTTGTTATACCTTTGAATTTAAATTATGTTACCTTGAACATGAGCAAATTATATGAAATTTATTCTAAATGCATTCTGATTCCACTCTTCTATGACATTTTCACCATATTGCAATGTGTATTAATTTTTATTCAATCTGATAATGTATTCAATGTTCAAAATCTGAATTTAGTTTGCTTTTTCAATAAGAGAAACAGTAACTAACTTCCCTCCCTGGGAAATACTAGAGTGATGTGATTTTTAAAGGAATCTAAAGTTTATTGAATAGGGGATATGTAATTGTAAAACATTTTTGTTTTTATCAATAACGTGTTTTGTGTTTGAGATCGTCCAGAGAAATGAACATCTGGTATTAGTAACTTTATAACATAAAAATAATTACCAAATTATAACCCACTGTACTGGGCAGATGAGCTCAAAATAAACATATGTTGAATACACATTCTAGATACCAATAAGGTTAATCTTCTGCAATATGTTTTCTGATAAAAATCAAACAATAAAACATAAACTGTGTGTAAACAATAAGCAATATTTGGCATCAGTCTTTTTATATTTAAACATATTCATTAATTATATTTGTGTAAATATATTTTTATCTATATTTTACCTTGGACATATTTCAATGACTATAATAACTTTAGCCTTGTTAGGCTAAAATATTATATCTGGGTGTGTTTGTGAGGCAGTTTTTGGATGACATCAGCAGTTAAATCAGTAGACTGAGTAGGCGGGGTGCAGTGGCTCACGCCTGTAATCCCAGCACTTTGGGAGGCTGAGGTGGGCAGATCACGAGGTCAGGAGATCGAGACCAGCCTGGCTAACACGGTGAAACCCCATTTACACTAAGAATAAAAAAAATTAGCCAGGCATGGTGGCGGGTGCCTGTAGTCCCAGCTACTCAGGAGGCTGAGGCAGGAGAATGGCGTGAACCTGGGAGGTGGAGCTTGCAGTAAGCCGAGAGATCACGCCAAAGTAATCCAGCCTGGGCGACAGAGCGAGACTCCATCTCAAAAAAAGTGAAAATAAAAATTAGTAGATTGAGTAAGGAATATCCACTTCATTGTTGTGGGTAAAAGAATGCACATGGCCAAGCTAGAAGTACTTGTCTTAGTGTTCAAGATGTTAAAACAAAAGATAGTAAACTGGTTGACTTATAAACAATAATTTTTTTTTCTAACAGCTCTGGAGGCTGTGATGTCCAAGACTGAGGCACCACAGATTCAATGTCTGGTGAAGGCTGTCTTTTCACAGTACTATCACAGGGCAGAGAAAGGCAAGGGAGCTCTCCAGGACCAATTTTATAAGGGCGTTAATCCCATTCATGAGAGGCTCACCCTCGTGAGCTAATCGCTTTCTAGAAGCCCTACCCAATTCCATTACATTCGTGATTTAGTTTTCAACATAGATATTTTTAAATTCTATCTTTAAAAACTTGCTCTCTCTTGACTTAAAAGTATACCTAATCCTCAAAAGCATTCATTTGTTAAGTTATACATGGATTTATTTACCCATTTATTAACATACTTAAACCTTCATTGATTTATTATTTATTTATTTATATAATCTTCACTTATTCAACAGTAACTACCTATTATTTTCTTCATTCAGCAGATATTTAATCAATGATGCCTTCATACTGTGTAATCACCTTATTAAATATCAGGACTTACAGAGTATCTTGGCTATTCCCCTTTTCATTGGATTAGGGAGGTGGAGAATGGAAAGGGGGAAGTCATTCTGGGTAATACACAACTTACAGACAATGAAGAGGAAGTTTCACTAAGATGGGCAGGAGGTCTCTAAACCTTGTGGCCCTTGTCAATGAGAAGGCTAGGACTAGGATTTGACCTTGAATGGACAATGAATATAAGGATGGGAGTTTTGGCAAGACTAACAGAATGAATGTAAGCCAAGGTCCATGAAAGAAGGTGAGAACGAGAGTGCTCAGTAAGAAATACAAATCCAAAGTCTTAAAGTAACTGTCCGCATGAAGATTAAAACTTGGGGTAAGAAGCTACAGGAAATTATTTTTAAATGGAATAAGCCCAGTCCATGGAGGGTGGCCCAGGACAGGGACTTCCTTACCTTGAGATGATTTTAGTTTGTATATATAGGCATTTGAAACTGGGGTGTACTCACAGAACTGATATGGAAATGGATAGTGGGTGATATGGTTTGCCAGTGTCTCCACCCAAATCTCATCTTGAATTGTAGTTCCCATAATCCCCATGTATTGTGGGAGGGACCCGGTGGGAGGTAATTGAATCATGAGGGCAGGTTTTTCCCATGCTGTTCTCATGATAGTGAATAAGTCTCATGAGATCTGATGGTTTTAAAAAGAGCAGTTCCCCTGCACACACTCTCTTGCCTGCCACCATGTAAGATGTGCATTTGTTCCTCCTTCACCTTCCACCATGGCTGTGAGGCCTTCCCAGCCATGTGGAACTGTGAGTCCATTAAACCTCTTTTTTTTTTTTTTTCTTTTTTTAGAAATTGCCCAGTCTCAGGTATGTTCTCATAGCAGTGTGGGAACAGTAGAGGAGTGGGGAAAAAGCAGTCCAGTAAGAAGTGAATAGATTTGATGGTTAATTTTTTGTGTCTACTTGCCTGGGCAAAGGAGTGCTTAGATGGCTGGTAAAACATTATTTCTGGGTGTGTTCATGAGGTGATTTTTGAGCAACATTAGCAGTTAAATCAGTAGACTGAGTAAGGAAATTATACCTCACTGTGGTGTGTGGGCATCAGTCTGTTGAGGGTCTGCATAGAACAAAAGGGACAGGAAGGGGTGCATTAACTGGCTCTGAGCTGGGCCCACCATCTTCTCCTGCCTGTGAACATCAGCACTCCTGGTTCTTCAGCCTTCAGGCTCAGATTGAATTAGAACACTGGCTGTACTGGTTCTTCAGGTTGCACATGGCAGATTATGAGACAACTCAGCCTCCATGATCACATAAGCCAATTCCTATAATAAGTAAATCAATAATTTGAAGATATATATATGTCCAGTAGTATACATACATATGTATGCTATTCATTCCGTTTCTCTGTAGAGTCTTGAAAAATATGGGTGACATCTGTATTACTTTTGTAGGACTTCCACAATGCATCACTAGACACTGTGTGGCTAAAAACAGCAGCAATTTACTCTTTCACAATTCTAAATGCCAGAATTCTGACATCAAGGTGTCAACAGAATTGGTGGCTTTTGCAGGCTTTAAGGAAGAATCTGTTCCACATCTCTCTAGATTCTGCTGGCTGCTGGCCACTCACGTTCCTTGGCACGTGGCAGCATAACTCTAATCTCTATCTTCATTTTCACATGATCTTTCTTCCATTTTCTGCATCTTACAGGGATATTCATCACTGAATTTAGATTTTATTGCCCTAATACAAGGTAATCGCATATTGAGATCCTAAATTATGTCTGCAAAGATGCTTATTTCAAATAAGGTCATATCCTGAGGTTCTGCATAGATATACCTTTTAGGGGAGACAATGCAACTCACTAAAACATTCTAAAAGCATAAAAACGAACAAGGTTTGAAAGTAAAATAAGCAGAAATACAATCAGGTAATACTTGGGTAGCCTGTCTGAACGTATCCAGGGACCATGAATCCAGATTCCCAGTTAGTGTTTAGGGGCAGGATTGAATTTCTTATGAAGAATTTCAGAAGAGCATATCTAGGCCACAGCAGTGACCAGGAACGAAGACTTAAGTGCAAATAGTTTATTGAACAGGCGACACTACAAAACACCTACAGGTGAGTGGTAAGGCAGGTGTAGGAAGGAAGTCGATACAAGGTGACTTCTCAGACGACTAACACTGCGTGTAATGGGAGCTAAACCCCATGTGTACAAGACATGCAGGGTTAGTCCTACTGAGAGGTGAGGACAATGGGGTGTTTACATCCCACATTCCATTAGCCTGTGGATGAGAAAGCTGTATATTAATTCTGTAGGACCTTTGGCTTATCACTAAGGTTGGCAAACTGGGCTCTGACAACTAAAGAAATCCCTTAGGCAAAGAAATGCAGATGCTGTTCCTTGGAAGTAGGGTCATTGTACACTGAAAAGGTCATGATGAAAGGGCATGAGCAGGCCACCAGCAGCATCTGCTATATGAATGCATAACACATTTGCAATAATGATTAGCTATTCTTTTTATCTGTTGTTAATCAAGTGCAAAACATAAGGTTAGGCAGGAAATATTAGAAGAAAGTACGTTTGTAAATTGCATCAAATATATTAGAAACTCAATAAATGTTTCTTCCTTCCATTCTTCCCTTTTCTAATTTACATTTTACTTATTTGCTTACATGACAGTTTTTCCCAGTAGCTTAACTCTTGGGGGATGAAATGCAGAAGCCTGCAGAACGCTCTATTTCACAGTAGGTGCTGAGAATACATTAGTGCCTTTCTGCCCGTCCTCTCTCCCCAGCTTAAAGCAAAATAATATGTGTAAAATGGGTGCCAAAGGAGACCAGGGAATTAATAATACAGTGATGGTAATCCAATGGCTTTCTTGTTAAATGTTCATTATTCAAGCCTGTGGGCATCTTCTTGGGAGGCTCTGGAAACAGTTTTATATCCACTTGAGACTCTCATGGATGAAGATTCCTAGGGTGAGGTCCAGCCAGCAACTGCCTCATTAAGGTATCCAACAGCACATGCAAATATCTGTAGCCTCAGTGTGTTGAACTCCAGAGGGAATTTCTGATACTGGGATGAGCTATATTGAAGGCAACAATCTTTCTAGTGTCATTAGGGTAAATGAGGTGGTAATGGAACTGCAGATTATAGCAACTTCAATAATTTAGTTCACGCTCTTCCATCAGGGTAGATTTTTACAAACAGCCAGCATCTTTAATTGAAATGTAAATGAATGATAAATTATGAAAAATGTATTATGAAAAGTAAAACATGGCCCAAATGAAAGATCAGAAATGAAAGGTTTTATGAAGTTGAGAAAATGAGTCTGAAATGTTAATTGCTTGGCAGGGAATCGTGCTCACCACCATTGCGAGGGTGGGAGTGAAGTGAGGAAAGTCCTTTTCCCCAACAGTCTGTGGAATTTGTCAATACTCTTTCACTCTCTAGGCTGGCACAAGTGGTGTGTGTGAACAGAGCCCTGACAACTTCCTCTCCTGGAGATCTAATACGAGGAAAAGGAAAGGAAGTGGAATAAAATAAAATGATAGTACTGGGAAAGCTGGGATGGGTAATGTTAAGGCTACTATGACATGGTGCCCCCAAACTTTTTTTTTTTTTTTAGATGGAGTCTCACTCTGTCGCTCTGTGACCTAGGCTGGAGGACAGTGGCACCATCTCAGCTCACTGCAACCTCTGACTCCAGGGTTCAAGCAATTGTTCTCCCTACCTCAGTCTCCTTAGTAGCTGGAATTACAGGTACCCACCACCATGCCGAGCTAATTTTTGTATTTTTTTAGTAGAGATGGGGTTTCACCATGTTAGTTAGGCTGGTCTTGAATTCTTGCCCTCAGGTGATCTGCCCAACTCGGCCTCCCAAAGTACTGGGATTACAGACATGAGCCACTGCACCTGGCCCCCTACCTTTTAAAAGTCAGTATTGTGGATGACCAAAAATAGCCATCTATTTAAAAACTAGATAGAACACTAGCCAGTGCACATGTGAAAATCTTGTTGACCCATGTTATTCCGTTTATCATAGAAAATAGGCATTGCCTTCATCCAAACCTGAGTTAGAAAGAAGTTCATGACATTTAAAAGATAAAATATCATAGGTGCCTCCCAATTGCACCCCAGTCCTTTACATGATGAGGGTGTCCATATAAGGAAAGGGAGCTGGGATCTATTAATATGTTAGATAGGGAGTCATTTCATTTATTTCAGTATCCCATGTTTTCCAACTCTGTTATTAGGGACAATACTGTGCTTTGAAAAGTATTAATTTTCTATGACTACTACAGCAGAACAAATTACTGCAAACTTAGTGGTTGAACATGGCAAAAATGTATCACCTTAAAATCCTGGGTATCAGCCATCCAAAATTAGCCTGAGTGGGTGTATTAAACCATTTTCACAGTCCTATAAAGAATATCTGAGACTGGGTAATTTATAAAGAAAAGAGGTTTAATTGACTCATAGTCCCTAATGGTTGGGGAGGCCTCAGAAAATTTACAATCATGGCGGAAGGCAAAGGGGAAGTGTTTTAGTCCATTTTCATGCTACTATGAAGAAATACCTGAGACTGCATATAATTTATAAAGAAAAGAGGTTTAATTGACTCACAGTTCTGCATGGGTTGGGAGGCCTCAGGAAACTCAGAATCATGGAAGAAGGCACCTCTTCACAAGGTGGCAGGAGAGAGAATGAATACCCAGCAAAGGAGGAAGCCCTTTATATAACCATTATATCTCGTGAGAATTTACTCACTATCGTCAGAATAGCATGGAGAAAACCACCCCATGGGGTCCCTCCCACCACACATGGGGATTATGGGAACAACATTTTTTTTTTTTTTTTTTAAAGGAGTCTCACTCTGTTGCCCTGGTTGGAGTGCAGTGGCACTACCTCAGCTCACTGCAAACTCCACCTCCCAGGTTCAAGCGATTCTCCTGCCCTAGCCTCCTAAGTAGCTGGGATTACAGGCCTGCACCACCAGGCCCAGCTAATTTTTAGTAGAGATGGGGTTTCCCCATGATTGCCAGGCTGGTCTCGAACTCCTGACCTCAGGTGATCCACCTGCCTTGGCCTCCCAAAGTGCTGGGATTACAGGTGTGAGCCACCACACCCAGCAGTGAGATGAGATTTGGGTGGGGCCACAGCCAAACTATAACAGGAAGCAAGGAATGTCTTACATGGCAGCAGGAGAGAGAGGGAGAAGGGGAAAGTGCCACTTTCAAACTGTCAGGTCTCCTGAGAACTCATTATCGAGAGAACAGCATGAGAAAACTGCCCCCATGATCCAATCACCTCCCACAGGATCCCTCCCTTGACACGTGGGGGTTACAGTTTGAGATGAGATTTAGGTGGGGACATAAAACCAAACCCCATCAGTGGGCTAAAGTCAAGGTGTTTACAGGGCTGGTTTGTTCTAGAGGCTCTTAGTGAAGAATCTGTTTCCTTCGCTTTTTCACCTTCTAGAGACTCCCTATATTATAGCTCCACCCTTGAGTCACTCCAAACTACTTCCATTCTTATGTCTCTTACTCTTACCCTGACCCTCCTACCTCTGTCTTCGAAAGACCCTTATGATTACACTGTGGTCATCAGGACAATCAGGATCATATCTGATCTCAAGATCCTTAACTTAGTCACATCTGCAAAGTCTTTTTTTTTTTTTTTTTTTTTTTTCTTAACATATATGCTAACACATTCTCAGGTTCCAGAAATTAGGACACGGACATCATTGGGGGCCCTTATTCAGCCTGTGATAGAAATTTATTTAAATATTCATTTATCAGAGGGACTGACTTATAAGGAGATGCTGGAGTCTTTGTGTTTATTTAAAATATTTTCCTGAGGCAGAGTAAAGCAAAAGGGAAGGCAATTCTGCAAATAAATAAACACTAACTTTTTTTATTTAGGGAAACTTCTGCTGACATAGTGGATGAGGAACAGATTGTAAAGTTTTTGCTTGTCTGAATAATTTAACCTCCTAATTATCAATACCAGACATCTGCAAATTTATCAACACTTTATATCAAAAAGTAGAAAGCTAAATCAGAATGGATCCTACCTTCAAGAAGCATGGTTTCAAGAGAAATCAGAGATTAAATAAATGCCTTCAGCATCGCATGGCAAACAATAATTAGAGACAGAGCTATGGAAAGGAGAGTAGAAACAAAAAGAAGGGCTTGGTTAACTATATCTTCACATGGGAAGGGTTGGTGAAGAGGCAAAGAGTCCTAGAGAAATGGGTATTTCATCTTAGTGGAAATGTAAGTTTACAAGCCAGCAATAAAGGGGAAGAGTGTCAAAAACTAAAAAATATCTAGTCCATAAACTTCTTTGTAAACATGATGAAGGATACACATTGCAATCTGTTACATCTGTACATCCCACCTGAGTAAGAAACTGATGATAGTCAGTGATAGTCATTCAAGAAAGTGCCCAGTGGTGGTCTCGTCTGGATTCTTTGGTGAGTTTGATGTTGCTTTTTACTCCACACGGTCTGCGCAGAGATACTCACTCTTGCTTCACAGCCTTTTGTTACTAAGTGCAGAAATAAACACCGAAATTACAATTGACATGATTTGAGGCTGGTCAATTGATTTCTACTGAAGTTCCTGCCAGCAGACAGGATGCTCTGTGATAATAAAAATATAATTTTGGAGGCAGATGATTTTTGTCTAAGGGTGGATTTTGTTACTGAGTGACCATATGATTTTGTACAAATTGCCTCACCTCTCTGCATCTATGATTTCCTAGTTGTGAAATGAAATTGTTTTAAAGAGAACATAATTATTTCAGTGGAAACACTGATTTTTCACAGACAGCAAACATCAAAGCACCAGCTAATATTGGTTAATTGTTATTGTTGTTATAGTAAGTGTCTGCTTTGGAAACAAAGTAAAACAAGGACCATGAACAACACTAGAGACTGTGGATATTGCCATATTACTTCCAAAAATGGGGTACAATAATTTAAACAGTGAGCTTGGGGATGTCTTTTCCTGTGGAGAAGTAAGTAGGGTTGATAGTCAGAGGCCAAAATTAAATGGTGTTTCTAGAGTTTGGTGCTTTTGAGGGATTTGGGAGTCCCAGTAAAAACAAACATTCTTGAGTTCATGAATTATGGCTATGGCGCACGTGTGTGTGTGTGTGTGCATGAAAGTGGAGGGAGAAGAGATGGGTTGGGGAGTAAATCTTTATTTCTACAGAACATGGGCAGGTCTTAGGACCTCTATGTCAGTGCTAATTTGGCAACTGTGCTCAACTGTGGTGTGTTGTATGACAGTTGGCCTATTGATGTGGGCTATGGATGTAAAATGTCCTAAATAGAATGCTCTAAAAATGAGCAAAAATGTGGTTGGATCAGAAACGAAATGGATGACCAAACCACAAATATGGAAGATCACATTGATATTTAGGATATAAGCAAAGACTTAGACAGGAGAGGATGAAATGTGACCCTTTTACAAGGACATCTGTTTCATCAGAATGGACTCACAGACAGGAGAGGAGCAGATTGGAGAGGAGGTCACAGCTTCTCTTCACCTATGACTTGACTGCCATAGATCAGTTTATTCCAATAACCACCTGCAAACACCAGTATTATGTGTGTTTCCATGCAACAACACAACAGCAGCATCTAGCAAGGCCACAATAAATAGTAGTCCCAGTTATTCCTCACACCTACTAAATTTCCAACAAGGACAATTCCAAAAATGAGATGTTCTTATTGTTGTTGTTCTTGTTGTTCTCAGGTAATCTGTAGAGTAGAGATCACTGGCATTCCTTCACCTCAGTGAGAAATCAACCCTCCTTCCTGACTCAGGTTGTAATTTTGACCCTTCCCACCTTCTCTTTTCTTTAGATATCTCTGGATATATAATTCATTTCATAAGCTCTATTGCTAAGTTGTTTACAATGTCAACAGTTGTTCAACAACCATATTTACTGGGGCATACTCTGTGCCAGGTACTGTATGCAGTACTAGGGCTGTAGAAAGAATAAAATCATATTTTAAGTCATCCATTTCTCTAATAGTAATGAACAGTATTTCCAATAGGGAAGAAGAGAGTGATTCTCATACAATAAGGAAGCTGACATGGTCACAGATTTTCTTTCATGGTAGTTCAATGCTTATTTCTCTCAGTGAATTCGTACCTTTGCGTATTTTTCCAAGGGTTAATCCTGACACAGAGTTTCTTAAAGAAGCTAGAAGAAATTAGACTGCATCATATTGACTTGGACATACTCTATGTTCTCTGCCATGAACCTACTAAGTTTTCTAACCATGGACAGACAAAGTCTACCATCCATGTCAGGACAGAGTCACTTGCTGGCCTCAGTAAATGCTGAAATGAAAACCTCTTTATCCAAAAGGGTTAGATGCTGGTGGCAAGAGATAAACATGGAGTTAGAAAAAAGAAGAACTGATCTTATTTCTATTTCATTAACAGAGACCTAGAAAAGCCAGCTAACTTATCTATGTCACATACCATTTCTTATCTGTTCAGGATAATAATGCAAGTCTTTCAGCTTCATCCATTCAGAAATGATGACTATAAGTAATAATTCTGCAGTGGAATTCTTACAAGCAACTCTTAGCGTACACAATCACCAAGTAGGCCATCAGTTTTGGTGAACATAAGCAAACAGCTTAGCTGTTAATTTGATGGTTAATTTTACGTGTCAACTTAGCTGGCCATGGAGTGCCCAGATTAAACATTACTTCTGAGTGTGCCTATGAGGGTGTTTCAAGATGAGATGAACATTCAAATCAGTGAAATCAATAAAGTAGATTGACTTTTTCAGTGTGGTGGGTATCTAATTTGTTGAGGGTCTGAATGCAATGAAAGGTAATGGAAGGGACATTTCCACCCATTTTTGCTTCCTACCTGGCTGCCTGAGTTGAGACATCTTATGTCATCTTCTCCTGTCATCAGATTCGGATTTATACCCTCAGTTTCCCTGGTTTCCAGGGCTTTTGAAAAGATGTGGACTAAATGATACCACCGACTTTCCTGGCTTTCCAGTTTACAGACAGTAGACTGTGGTACTTCTCAAGCCTCCATATAATCACATCAGCCAATCCACATAATCTATCTTTCTTTCTGTCCCTTACCATATCAACAGATAGATAGATAGATAGATAGATAGATAGATAGATAGATAGATAGATAGATGAATAGATAGATAGATAGATAGATAGATAGCTCTATTTATCTAGGCAGGGAATACTAACAAGATCAATAGATAGATAGAGAGAAGATAGATCTATTAGATATCTATCAGTATATTGATCTATCAATCTATCTTTCTTTCTATCTGTTTCTCTGAAAAACCCTAATGAATACAATGGCCAGTCAGGATTTTTTGTAAAGGAAAGATGAATCACTTGTTTAATTGAATTTTCCATGCAGTCAAAACCATCAGTTTGCTAAAACAGCCTGAAGCCACACAAACAAGAAAGAATAAAATATTCTCCTTGGATAATCATCAAAGGAACCACAAGTGCTTTGCCTGATATAGTTTTGTTTTAAAATATTTTTCTTGCTTTGCTTGGCAGTGAGATTTCTGTTTTTTAAAAAAAATCTTATGAAGCTTCTACATTCCTTCACCCCACCTCAAGTTTTTGCATATTCCTTTTGCTTTTATTTTTCATTTTGGTGTATCAGAAATAGGAAGCAGTCATGATGTGCTAGATAAGTCTCAGGAAAAATAAACAAAGAGACAAATCAACAAACAAATAAGCTTACTCTTTCTCTTGGAAGAATTATTGTGGTAATTAGTCATCATGCCTGTTAAAATGGCTTCTTTCCATTGGGACTGATATGGTTTGGTTCTGTGTCACCACACACATCTCATCTCGTAGCTTTCATAATTCCCGTGTGTTATGGGAGGGACCCAGTGGGAGATAATTGAATTGTGGGGGTGAGTCTTTCCTGTGCTGTTCTGGTGATAGTGAATAAGTCTCATGAGATTTGATTATTTTAAAAATGAGAGTTTCCCTGCACAAGTTCTCTCTCTTTGCCTGCTGCCATCCATGTAAGATGTGACTTGCTCCTCCTTGCATTCTGCCATGATTGTGAGACCTCTGCAGCCACATGGAACTGTAAGCTCATTAAATTTCCTTCTTTTGTAAATTACCCAGTCTTAGTTATGCTTTTATCAGCAGTGTGAAAATGGACTAATACAGTAAATTGGTATCAGTAGAGTGGGGCACTGTTGAAAAGATACCCAAAAATGTGGAAGTGACTTTGGAACTAGGTAACAGGCAGAGGTTGGAATGGTTTGGAGGGCTCAGAACAAGAAAGGAAAATGTGGGAAAGTCTGGAACTTCCTAGAGACTTGTTGAATGACTTTGACCAAAATGCTGATAATGATATAGACAATGAAATCCAGGCTGAGGTGGTCTTGGATGGAGATGAGGAACTTGTTGCAAACTGGAGCAAAGGTAACTCTTGTTATGTTTTAGCTAAGAAACTGGTTGCATTTTTCCCCTGCCCTAGAGATTTATGGAACTTTAAGCTTGAGAAAGATGGTTTAGGGTATCTGGTAGAAGAAATTTCTAAGCAGTAAAGAATTCAAGATGTGACTTGGGTGCTGTTAAATGCATTCAGGTTTGTAAGGGAAGCACAGCATAAAAGTTCTGAAAATTTGCACCCTGACAATGTGATAGAAAAGAAAATACCATTTTCTGAGGAGACATTGAAGCTGGCTGTAGAAATTTGCATAAATAATGAAGAGCTAAATGTTAACCCCCAAGAAAATGGGGAAAATGTCTTCAGGCATGTCAGAAGTCTTCACAGCAGCCCCTCCTATCACAGGCCTTAAGGTCTAGGAGGAAAACATGGTTTCGTGGGCCAGGTCCAGGGTCCCTGTGCTGTGTGCAGTCCAGCCACTCTAACTGTGGTTGAAAGGGGCCAAGGTACAGCTTGGGCTGTTGCTTCAGAGGGAGGAAGCCCCCCAAGCCTTGGTAGCTTCCACATGGTGTTGAGCCTGTGGGTGCACAGAAGTCGAGAACAGAGGTTTGGGATTCTCTGCCTAGATTTCAGAGAATGTATGGAAATGCCTGGATGGCCAGGCAGAAGTTTGCTGCAAGGGTGGGTCCTCATGGAGAACTTCTGTGAGGGCAGTGCAGAAAGGAGTGGGGTCAGAGCCCTCACACAGGGTCCCTACTGGGGCACTGGCTAGTGGAGCTGTGAGAAAAGGGCCACCATCCTCCAGATCCCCGAATGGTAGATCCACTGACAACTTGCACCATGTGCCTGGAAAAGCCACAGACACAACACGAGCCTGTGAAAACATCCAGGAGGGGGCTATACTCTGCTAAACCACACGGTTGAAGCTGCCCAAAACCATGGGAACCCACCTCTTGCATCAGTATGACCTCTATTTGAGACATAGAGTCAAAGGAGATCATTTTGGAGTTTTAAGATTTGACTTCCCCACTGGATTTTGGATTTGCATAGGGCCTGTAGCCCCTTTGTTTAGGCCAATTTTTCCCATTTGGAATAGTTGTATTTACCCAACAATGCCTGTACCCCCATTGTATTTAGGAAGTAACTAACTTGCTTTTGATTTTACAGGCTCATAGGCAGAGGCAATTTGTCTCAGATGACAGTTTGGATTGTGGACTTTTGAGTTAATGCTGAAATGAGTTAAAACTTTGGGGAACTATTGGAAAGGCATGATTGGCTTTGAAATGTGAATACATGAGATTTGGGAGGTGCTGGGGCAGAATGATATAGTTTGGCTGTGTCCCCACCCAAATCTCATCTTTTAGCACCCATAATTCCCATGTATTGTGGAAGGGACCCAGCGGGAGATAATTGAATCATGGGGTTGGGTCTTTTTCATGTTGTTCTCCTGATAGTGAATAAGTCTCATGAGATCTGATGATTTTAAAAATGAGAATTGCCCTTCACAAGTTCTCTCTCTTTGCCTCTTGCCATCCATGTAAGATGTGACTTGCTCCTCCTTGCCTTTTGCCATGCTTGTGAGGCCCCCACAGCCAGATGGAATTGTAAGTCCATTAAACTTTTTTCTTTTGTAAATTGCCCAGTCTCGGGTATGTTTTTATTAGCAGTGTGAAAATGGACTAATATATGAACCCAGCTTCTTAGAATGATGAAAGAGAGATTAATAATCTGCTGCCAGTTGGATTTTATTTTTACTTTGTATACAGCTCTGTTTCACGTAAAACCTCCCATCAAGACATGCTAATTCTTTTGTACTGTGTCTAGATGGTCTATAAATATTTTGTCTGGAAAATTTCTGCTCATGTTTTTGGAATACTTTGTGAAAGTCTCATTAGAGATTATTTTTAAAATGTATATACTTTTTGTTTAAGAAGATATGAATCATATACCATAAATTTATTATTTTAAGGTGAACAATCAAGTGGATTTTAGCATATTCTCAAGCTTGTGCAACCATCACCACTATATAACTTCAGAATATTTTTATCTTATCAAACACATACACACACACGCACACACGAAGACAAAAAAACAAACAAAACAAAACAAAAAAACACTTTACTCCTTGGCAGTCATTTTCAATTTCCCCCTCTGCCAATACCTGGAAATTAACAATCTTCCTTCAGTCCCTGTGAATTTTTCTATTCTGAACATTTTATAGAAATGGAATAAAACAAATATGCTCTGCGTGTCTAGCTTCTTTCATTTAGCATAATGTTTTCAAGGTTCATCTATATTGTGTCAGTACTTTATTCATATTCATGGGTAAATAATATTATATTGCTTAGATATACCATATTTGCTTATCAGTTTATTAATTGATAGATACTTGAATTGTTTTCAGTTTCTGGCTTTTATGAATAATGCTACTGTGAATATTCCTGTATACATTTTTAGGTAGAAATATATTTTTAATTCTTCTGGGAAAATAGGAATAGACTTTCTCAGTCATATGATAACTCTATTTAACTTTTTGAGGAATAGTGGTCTCTTTCAATGGCCAGTCAGGTTCATCAAGGCTCATAATTAGGCTGAAAATTATTTTGTGGAGTCTTCAGTTTGAAGAATTAGAATCTAAACACAACTCATCAATACAGAGTTTGTTGGTGGTTCTCTTTCGTGATCTTATCCTTGTCCAGAAAGACCAAATTCTTTGGTTGTTTTTATAGCAATGAGGACAGCAAATCCATGGAACAATTGCTGATACCTTGTCACAGATGAAACTTAAAGCAACGTTCCTCAACCTTAGGTTATCAAGCCATGAATTCCTAAGTCCTATATAAATATTTGTAATTATTTTATTCTATTTGTATTGATAAGCTTGATACAAAGAATTTTTGTACCATTGAGATGACCAGTTTTGATGGAAGGACTGCCATATTATTTGAGAAACCATTCAGCTTATGAGAGTGATGCAACAAGGAGAATTGTTTTAATTGCCATTGTCTAATGAGATGAAATATATGTGTGACTTAAGGAGCATATGACACAATATATAAATACAGGTTTTTAGAGTGGTGGGATACTTGTTCACCCTGCAGAGTACAGGGAGGGCAGACTCACAAGAGCTTGTTTCTCAAAAATATATTCACATGACAAAGAAGAGTTTTTCTTCAACAAAACAGCATCACCTATTCCATTGCTTCGTGTTATTTCTTAGTGTTGTATCAGTTTATACTTTTGTTTATATCTAATTGATAAATCTGTTTTGGCTACAGGAATGCTAAATAGCTCGAAGCATAAAGAATGTATTTAAATGTTTTGTTTGTAAATAATTAAAATACAAAAAGTCACAATATTTTCTATTTTAAAAGAAGCCTGCAATTTCTCAAGTTTGAGAAACTATTGTATGGATTGTTACTGGCATAGAATATCTGTTTGTGTTAAAAATGATAAATTACTTTGAGGAAAAAAGAGAAGTTGAGATTGTCACTTTTGTTTACATCAGTTGTTAAGGGGACTAAATACTCAGGGTATGAGAAGTGAAGATTTATCAGTTGACAATATTAGGAATTTCCAGTGTGTGTCCTAAAGGGAATGAGTAGGTTGTATACATGACTGAAGTGAGATGGATTTACTTCTTTAGTAATTGAAGACATAACTGTGTCATTCAATGGCAAGTTCCCTTGACATGAAGTATCAACAGTAGGGGTACTGTGAGGAGTGGAATGTGCTGTGGTGAGTGAGGGATAAGTAGCTTATCTTAAGAAGGCAACTGATGAATAAACAACTTCCCAACATGTTTAAATGGAAATGTTGGCTCATGTTCCCAGATTTCCTACAGTATTTTCAATGGAAGCCAACAAATCCAGGTTTGTTTTTTTTTTCTGTAAGATATTTTCATTAAAAAAATCAATCAAGAAAACTTTTTTTTGGTGGGGGCTAAGAAAGACAAATTTATACAAATAATATCTTGGAGAGGCAGGTAAGTGAGACTTAATGAAATAATGGTTATGAAAAGATATCTGTATGTGGAATATGTGTCTTTATCAATTTATCTATCTATTTAAGGGTCTAACATCTCTAGAATTTTAATAAAGAGCTACAAATCAAAAAACTTTTTAAAATACTAAGTGCATTTCTGATTTTGAGGTAAATCCTGTGTACGCTGTGTTAAAAAGGTATAATAACAACATTACCACCAAGACTGTAAGGGTGAGAGTCAGGTTAATCCCTGTCTCCCAGGTGAGAGGCCAGCCTCAACCCACAGAGCTCCATGGCGATGGGTTCCTCATGAATAGCTTAGTGCCCTCCCTTCAGGGTACAGTGAATGAGTTCTCACTACATTAGTTCCTATAAGATCTGGTTGTTACAAAGAGCCTGGTTCCTCCTCCCCACTCTTGTTTCCTGTTTCATCAGGTGATCTCTGCATGCACCACCTCCCCTTAGCCTTTCACTGTGAGTGGAAGCAGCCCGAGGCCTTCACCAGATGCCAAATAGATGCTGACACCATACTTCTTGTAAAGCCAGTAGAATGATGAGTGAAATAAGCTTCTTCATTATAAATTACTCAGCCTCAGGTATTCCTTTACAGCATCAGTAAATAGACTAAGACATTCATGGTGTCCACTGGTATTTCCCAATGTTCAAATATTTGCTATAGGCTATATTTCTTTGTATAGACTGCTAAACTCAAGCTATTGAATTACCAAACCATTTTGTTTAGACATTAATAATAATGAGTAAGGGTTATGAATAATCTTAGTATGTTAAGAATAACGTAATTTTAGAAATTTTAGAATTCTAATTCCTCATTTCTGAATCCCAGTGACTAATATCTGTTAAGATTATGGAAGCTCAAGGCCCAATCTTGATTAAAAATTGCCAGGAAAAGTCACTAAGAATGAGAAGGTGAGACACAGGAAAGAAAAGCCATGATGCTACGAATGTATAATCCTGAGTCAAAAAGACATCTGGGGCCAGGCACGGTGGCTCATGCCTGTAATCCCAGCAATTTGGGAGGCTGAGGCAGGTGGATCATTTGAGGTCAGGAGTTCAAGACCAGCCTGGCCAACATGGTGAAACCCCGTCTCTACTAAAAATACGAAAGTTAGCCGGGCATGGTCGTAGGTGCCTGTAATCCCAGCTACTCCGGAGGCTGAGGCAGGAGAATCACTTGAACCTGGGAGGTGGAGGTTGTATTGAGCTGAGAGTGTGCCACTGCACTCCAGCCTGGACAACAGAGTGAAACTTTGTCTCAAAAAAGAAAAAGAAAAAGAAAAAAAGACATCTAGGAAATTCTGTGAATGAAAGCATCCTGGGATTTTCATCTGCCATGAACTTTATTAGGTCTTAGTCACATAGTATGAGTGAAAATTGTTTCTTCTTTATAAAGAGTGGATTCTGTTACTAAACCTCCAGATCACAGAGCAGTAGAAAGGAGGAACTTTTGCAATATTCTAATGATAGAATAGTGCAGCAATTTAATTGGTCTCAATTTCTTGGTTGTATTTAGACAATCCTGTGCCTGTCATGGTTATCCAATTTGGCACAATATACTTGAAGGAATACAATAAAAGTTTTGTGAAAATTCTTTAAGTTGGTACAGATTTTAATGATCATTTCTATGAAGATCATACCTATGGATTTGAAGATCTAGATAGTTCATATAGAAAGATTAGAGTATTAATCAGCTGACCTTCTTTGGCATCGAGTTTCTTCCTCTAGAAGAAAGAGAGCTGACACTTTTATTGTAGGAGGTTTGTAATTAGTAAATGTGATCATGTTTTCTAAGTGCTCCTTTCATCTAGCACAAGACATGGCATGCCAAATTGTACATGAATAGTTACCTATTCCTGCATTCCAAAACTTAGTACCTTTAAATAACCTTTTTTCTTTTCTTTTTTTTTCCCACACAACTGTGTAGGTCAGTGATTTGGGCTGGGATCTGCTGCATGATTTTTCTACTTCTCTTGCCCTAAGGTCACTCCTCTGGCGGCAGTCCCCTGGGGCTCAATTGGATGTTTCACTCAATACCTTTGGCATTTTGGGGGTTGCTGCTAACTGACCTTTATTTCATCCTTAAGTTCATCAGCCCAGGCTAATATGACAGTCTTAAGGCAACAAGAGACTGAGTGGAAGGTTCAAAGCTGATTGAGGTCTAGGCTACTTTTAGGGAATCCTATGGCATCACATTTTCCAGATTGGCCTAAATAAAGTATAAAGCCAACCTAGATTCCAGTAGTGGAGAAATAGACTTTGCTTCTTGAGAGGAGCAGTGAAGTCATATGGTAGAAGGGTGTGCATAGAGCGGTGGAGAAATTTGTGTCTCTTAAACAATGTAGGACATCCAATAATGGTATTTATTTCAGTGATTATGGCTCTGTGCTTCTAACTCTAGAGTGAGAGAGAAACACGTAAGTAGTAGATTATTACCAATGAGATTAATCCCATGCTTATTTATGAAGTACTATGGGAGGGCAGATTGGAGAATAACTGACCACTATTCTATGGGGTAGAGGAACCAATCAAATTTTCCCCAGGAGGTGATACTGTAACTGACCTGCATCGACGAGAAATAAATTAAAAATAGCTAACATATATCAAGTACTTATTAATTGCCAGATATAATTTCAAGATTTACGTGTATTATCTCAGCTATTTCTCAGAATAATCATAAGAAGTAGGTATTATAATTCACTTTAATGATGAGGAAACTGAGGTACCAGGAAGTTAAATGTCTCTCTCAAAGTCACACATTCTGTAAATGTTTATAAAGCTAAGGTTTGAATCAAAGTAATGACTTCAGAATTATTTCTCAATGATGATATAAGAATTCAGTACAGAGTTGGTGAGGTGGCACAGGGTAGTGTGTCCCCGTAAGTGGGGACAGCCTTTGCGGACTGTCAGACTGTTGAGTGTGAAAAGGAACCCCACACAGAGGGCACACTTGTGGCAAGTGGAGAGAAGAGTAAATGGATGGATAGAGGCAATGAATGGTAGACCATGATTAGAATTGGAAGAACCTTAGATGCCATAGGGAGGCAGTTTGGTTTTAACCCTCAAGCCTTCAACACTTTCTCTCTCTACCTCTCCTCCCTCTCTTTCTCCCTTCCTCTCCTCTCCTTTCCAACTTTCCTTTTCTCCTCTCTTCCTTCCTTCTCTCCCTTCCTCCCTCCCTCCCTCCCTCCCTCCCTCCCTCCCTCCCTCCCTCCCTTCCTTCCTTCCTTCCTTCCTTCCTTCCTTCCTTCCTTCCTTCCTTCCTTCCTTCCTCCCCTCCTCCCTTCCTCCCCTCCTCCCTTCCTCCCCTCCTCCCTTCCTTCCTATTTTAGTGGCTTTACTTTTCCTTGAGGAGAGAAAAAGAAGGATTCATGTCTGTCACATGGTGGCCTTCTTGTATCTTCAGCTATCTGCCCTTCCATCCCATGCTCTGGACACTGTAGTGGCAGCAGTCTTTCCTATTACAGGTTGACTGGACAGGGAAATGCTGGAATCCACTGTTACTGCTTTTATATCTTTTCAGTTCTTACTGTGCTCTGCATTGATAAAGTAAGGTTACTTAAAGGTACTTTTTTGCAGCAATAAAAATTTTATTGAAATCCTTTTTATGCTTTACTTGCTTTATCTCATTTACAGGTTAGCTTTTTTGTGGGTAAATTTTTCTAATCAGCAATTTAACATTTAAAAATTTAACACTTAGTAAAATGTCATAGATTATGAATTGGAAAGAGCATTAAATACTCATTAGGCATCTGAATACATTTATTTTCCAAGTAAAAATAGAGTCAAAAACAAAATAATAAACCAGAAAAGTGTTGATGGTCCCCAGTAGCCGGGATCCTAGCCAGGATGTGACCTATTTTCAGCACTTGAAAGTCAATAGAAGAATAGCGGCTTGAAAAAAAAGTTTCTTAAGGAGGAAAATAAAGATTGAAAAAAAAAAAAAAAAAGCCTAACACGTATTTTCTTAGGGTGAAGATGTCCTAGTTTGAAAATACTGAGTGCTAAAGAAGTAATTTCAGATAAACTTGTCATTAAGCCTTTCTGAACATTATAGCTTGATCACTGGAACGTTCCCTTCTTGGAATTCCTGAACTATAAGAACTCTTGCTTCAATTTGTAATGTGTGGCTCCAGACTGAAAGATGGGCTTATACAGGGTTAGAGGAAGAGTCCTACGCAGTAGTGCTGAAAGTTGGATCTGCTGAATAATGACCTAGGGCAGAAAAACTGGGCAAACTCTATATGTTACACAAAAAGCTCATTAGAGTCAGAAAGTTGTAAAGTAACAACTGTTCCAGGCAAAGGATTAACAGAGGAAAGAGGAAGAAAAGAATAGCATCCATTAAGCTGGTAAGTTATTTCTCAAACTAGCAGACAGGGTGTGTTCCCAAGGAAGTCTCGAGCTTTGGATTACAGGCATAAGCCAACTCGCCCGGCCTAAACAGGATTCTTTAGTTGCCAACAATAGAGACTAGCTCTGACAAATATAAAGGAAAAACTATACATGGAGATTATTGAGGGGAGAACGGTTAGTTCAAAAGTTGAAGGCAGGTCTCACAAAGGAACACATGCTGTAAAAAGGAAATGAATTAGTATATACAAAGCTTTTAAAACAGAATTGGCAAGGGTTATGGACAAATTTGTAAATAAATGAATAAAATAAAGGGCTGATGCCCAGGCAGCTCTTGGGCTTGGCATAGCAGAGATTAAATCAGTTTCTTTTTATGTCACCACGTTTCTAAAAACTGAGATTCAGTGAGATTATGAAACTTTCCCAGAGTCCCATGGCTAATGAAAAAAAGCTAACGCTGATTGCCTGTGGTGTATGAGGTCTGCTCTATGCACCCATTGTTTTAGAGATGCACAGAGCAGCTGTCCCAGCTTGGTTCATAACCCCACCCCCTGGTCATGTAAAGATGGGACACCTTGACTGTGTGTCCTACCAATATTGCGTATCAAGGCAACAGAAGCAACTCCTCAATGGAACACTGCTGGCATTGAACATAGTGGACATGAAGCCTGGGCAGCCCAAAAGGGTGCTTGCTACTCTCCATGTTCTTTCTAGTGTACAAGTCATACAAACATGCTATGACTTGATATTAGGCTTTACATGACCACTCCTGAAGATGAGGAATCACACAGCTGTGAGATTTGTGATGAATCCTGTTGCTTCTTTATGCTCTAGCTTCTTGTTTATAAAATGGACAAAAAACAGTAGCCACCGTAGAGGGCCAGAAGAGGATCCTTGAAAAATGGATTCATAGAGCAGGCCTCACACATTTTAGGCACTCAATTAGTGTTAGCTTTTCCTCATTAGCCATAGGACCCTGAGAAAGTTACATCATCTTCGTAAGCCTCAGCATTTCTCTCTTTATCTCTTTAAAATGTAGTCAATGCTATCAGCACTTCAAAATTTTAAGTAGGATATTAGATGTGCTACGAAAAAAAAAAAAAACAACAGCTTGGAACAGAGTAGGTATTCAGTAAATTATAGATACATGCATTATTATCATTCTAATTATTGCCACGTTATCACTGAGGGAAAAAAGGATCCAAATAACTGTGCTCATTGAAGAATGGCTTTTTTTAAAACTAAATAGATAGCTACAAAAAAGTGGGTTATAAGTCAACCCAGACATAGACAGGGGTCCCCATTTTCTCATTGCACAAATTCTTACTGTTTTCTTTAAACTTCTTCTTACCATAACAAACGGGGAAGCTGGCCACAATAGTGGAGAGCTCTGCAGCCTTCCAGGACATAGGACAATGAGATGTGTTTCCACATGCCATTGTCAAATCTTAGCAAGGACCGAATTTCTAGATTTTTAGATTCTTGTAATGAAGGACACAGTGAAAGAGTCATAGCTTCCCCACAGGTAAATGATGCTCTTGAAATTCCACCAGTGGGGAATCAGTAAAACTTGAGAACCTGAGGGAATTTGCAGCAGGTGTGGAAATTCAGACAGCTATAAATTATCACTAAATTTGGCACCAAACAGAGCAGTATTTCTGAATAATTCTTTTATGCTTGTCATAAGAATTTGGCATGCAATTCTGTGCTGCAATGCATGTCATAAATACAATAATTTATGGTTTGTTTCTACCCAGTAATGTGCAATGTGGTACTAAATTTGGGAACAGGCACAATTAGAACTATAATCAGTTGTGACATTTTTTGAAATGTTTTTATTTAATTTTTTTTTGCTACAGACTGACATTAATAGCTTTTTTGAGATGAGAAATCATAATAATTACTCCAGAGAAAATGACAAAGATAAATGATTATTCACATAAGAAGGCAAAATTCATCAAGAGATTGATTGGTGGTTGGCTATATAAAGAGAAAGACAAAAGTTCTGCTCTTTAGTTTGATCCATTTGTTAGCATCATCTAAAGAACAAACAAGAAGTGGTCAAAATTAGTCTCCAAGTTCCTCTCCTCTCTTTTGCACCCTACATCTCTTGGTTGCAGCTGTCTTTCCTCTGAAGAGCGGGGAGAATGTAGACTTTGGAATCAGTCATATCTGAGTTGGAATCCTTGGGTCACCAACTTCTTCCTAACAATGTGACTTCGAGCAGAAGTTTACAACCCTGTCTATGAGGGTTGGGTGCAGTGGCTCATGCCTGTAATTCTAGCACTTTGAGAGGACGAGATGGGGGGATCACTTGAGGCCAGATATTGGAGACAAGCCTTGCCAACATGTCAAAATCCCTTCTCTACTAAAAATATAAATAAATAAAATAAAATAAAATAAAATGTCTGTTTTTTTCAGAGTTGTTTCAAAAACCTGTTGACATAATATAAGTTGACAGTAAAGAATCAGGACTTTTTTAATGGATTCTGGAATCAAAATACCTAGATTTGAATTAACTTTTCACTGCTTGCCAGCTGTGCCAACTTAGACTAGTTAAAAATAATATCTGAAATAAAAACAAACTCCATAGCACCTGCTCTGTGCCAGGAACTGTTAATATGTGTTAGCTAATTATTTAGGCTTCCTTATTTGAATAGCAAATAATAATACTAGGGCCTACCCTTTTTTTTTTTATTTTTATTTTTTGAGACAGAGTCTTGCTCTATCACCCAGGCTGGAGTGCAGTGGCGTGATCTCGGCTCGCTGCAAGCTCCGCCTCCCGGGTTCATGCCATTCTTCTGCCTCAGCCTCCAGAGTAGCTGGGACTACAGGTGCCCACCACTACGCCTGGCTAATTTTTTGTTGTTGCTGTATTTTTAGTAGAAATGGGATTTCACCATGTTAGCCAGGATGGTCTCAATCTCCTGACCTCATGATCTGCCTGCCTGGGCCTCCCAAAATGCTGGGATTACAGGCATCAGCTACCATGCCCGGCCTAGGGCCCGCCTTTTATGCTGCTGCTATGTGTAGATAAATCTTTCAAACTGTTCATCATACTGTTTTTCTGGTAGGTGGCAAGAATTGGAGAAGAGTTAGACGCCATCAGCACTGTGACTCTGCATAGATGAATAGTACACAGTACCCCTTTATCTCTGCTCACACACGTAGCCTAAGAACACGTGTGGTGCAACGACCACCTGGGCTTCTTCACTAACTCTCCGTGTCGCCTAAATAATGTGAATAGTTCATCAGACCTACCTCCCACAAGCTCTGAGACTGATCCTGTGAGTAGATTTTTGAAGAGTTCTAATAACTAGGCTAAGTCATCACCTAGAGAACTAAGTCCTGACCTATGAATTATAATATTTTTTTTAAAAATCAAGCATTTTTCGTAAAGTCATAAGTGCTTTCGGAGGGCATGGGAAATACATTTGTCAAAACCATTTGGTTGCAGGAAACAGAAATCATTTTGCGTGTTTTTAAAGCAAAAAAAAGAATTTTTATAAGTGTAACTGGATAATTAAACAAGCAGGACCTTGGTCTCTCCCTTGATGAGGACCAGTGCCAGGGAAGCTGCCAGGTCTCTAGGGTTTGCAGGTCCACCTGGACTTGTCTTTCTCTCTTGCTCAGCAGTTTGTCTACTTCCTCCCGTCATTTTTAAACCTCTTTCTAAGTTAGTACAAAGGCAAAGGGGAGCTTTGGGGAGAGGGCTAAGGAGAACGGGATATTTCTTACTCGAATGATGCCATCATATGCTGGCTTTCCTTCTCCAGGACTGGCAGGCTATTTAACACTGAATCTTTCTCTCATTATGTGCAATTGTAGGATCTTTGGAATTATTCTCTCTACCCCCATAGCTGATGGTCTCTCAACTGAAGTTCATTGACCTGGGACAAATATATTCCATTTTGACAGTGATCGATTACCTCCTCCACAACCTCTAAAAACCTTGGGGTTAAACTCCAGCCCCTCCTCTGCTGACCTTTCTTCTCTAGTCTATTGGGTAGGGTCATGTAAGAAACCTCCATGTTGTCTCTCTTACTTTAGTGGCCTACAGCTTCTTTGTCTGAGCAAATTCCTAAAGTGAAATTGGATCTCAGTGCAGCAGCAGCTCTCCTGTGCACCTTCATTAATATAGCCAGTCAGCCTGCTCTTTTCCTTTATATTTACCAGGCAAGGGTCACAGAGCGGTTCACCCCATCCCTCCAACTATAGGGCACATATTTTAGGCATTTCAATGATCTATTGAAACCTCTCTCAGTTGGCTTGAGATGAGAAGGAGGACCAAACATGCTGGCTGTTGAGGAGAAGAGAGAGAGAAAATTGCCTGCAAAGTAATACTCCTTAAAATTTTTCTTCCCATCCCTAATGTCTCAACCTATTATCTATAATTTTACTAGCTAGTTTGAGGCTAAATCACACTTTATTAATCCTCAAGGGTAGACTGCTTACCATTTTACTTGGTATCTAACATGTGGTGCCTTCATGTCTTGGGTTCAATATGAGAGAAGAAACCTTTCATTTTGGCATCCAGTTAGCTAAAGATAAGGGTTTCCCCTTAAGGAAAGGTTTCCTTCTCTAGAAACTGGACAGCCATCAGCTTTCTCTTTTCTTCATCTCTGCTTTATTCATGTCTCTCTGAAGAATAGCCGATCTCTAATCCTCACCCTTTGTGGCAAACTATAGCCACCTAATTCCTCTAGAGTTCATATGTTCTCATTCCAACTCCACTCCAAGACTGACTTAACTTTTTCTGGTCCCCACAAATTAATTCTTCAGAAAGAGAACCCAAAGGATACAGCTCTGGCAAGGTACCCAAACCTGGTTCTTTATCTATGATGGCTAAAACCTGTCCTATAAATTAGGGCAATCCTGAGATTTATCGAAGAGAAAGATGTTCCTGGTGTGCCGACTAAATGTATAACCCCAAAGTTTCCCACTAGAGGGGTGTAAAGAGAAGTCTTCATGTAAGGGGTGTCAACTGAGGAATGACAAGGTTTACAAATTTGGAAAGGAGAGCTTTATTTGTCATAAAATGTTGCAGCCTGCAGAGTGGCCATCTGATGGGCTGGGAAGCATCACTTCAGACAGAAGCCAGAAACACACAGTTTGAAGGAAGGGAAAAGGGGACAGGAATTTATGCTGAGCAGCATGGCCCAATATACACATTCAATAAGCTATAGGAGAAGTCATCAATATTTACAAAAGGAGACAATTATGCACGGGCAATTGAACTCCATATCACTCCATGGTACCTGTGTTAAAAAAATGGCAGCTTTAGCATGATCTAAGGTTGCAGTTTTGGGTCCTGTGATGTCAAAAGATGAAGCAGAGGACCCCAAAACCCTTACTGCACATCCTCCATGGACTGGCCACAGCTACTCCATGGTTGGTGGTTTCTTATCAGGAAGAAATGTCTGTTGGTTGTTTTGTTAAAACTGCAAAAGAGGGGGCAGTCATGTGAATGGTTGGTATCAGCAATGGAGTCTCTTGAAAGGGCTGATTTCTGTTTAGCCCTCAAAGAAGAAAGCCCAATGGCAGTTTAAGAGGGTGCATCTGACCTCCATTCAGTCAAGGCAGAGAAACAAGTTTTCAAGGTTACCCTGCAGTCCCTTTGGCCAAGAGGGAGTCTATTCAGTTGTTTGGGGGTGCTGAGGATTTCATTTTCATTTCTTAGTAGTCACATTGGAATTTAACCTTGAAATATGAGAAATATATGTATGAGAGATACAAGATATGGTATAAGTCTTTCTAGAAGGGTCTTTCTAGAGAGGAGAGGTTGGAACACAGACTTTAACAGAAATGACAGCAAAATTAATTAGGCATTTTCTGTGCCTTAAAAAAAGTATATATCACAGTTTTTAGGTGCAGAACAACCCACTGAGTGATAAAATGTTAATTCATTCGCTATTATTGGAAGAGTTTCTCTTTCCAGGAAATCAACACCACTTATTTAATAAATATCTCTGAGCCAATACTAGGTCCCAGGCCCTCTTTCAGGTACTGGGGAAACACTCATGTGTGCAAACATTTTGCTTGATGAAGTGGAGGAGATGGAGGATGAACGATAATGTATCACCACTTAAGGAGGTGCAGTGTGATGAGCAGTGAAGAGAAAGACTTTTCAAAAGTGATAACCTTTGAGTAGCAAAGTAATTCTGTTAAAAAAAAAAAAAAAAAAAAAAAAAAAAACTCATGCCTGTAATCCCAGCACTTTCGGAGGCCAAGGTGGGTGGATCACGAGGTCAGGAGATGGAGACCATCCTGGCTAACACGATGACACCCCGTCTCTACCAAAAATACAAAAAGTTAGCTGGGCATGGTGGCAGGTGCCTGTAGTCCCAGCTACTTGGGAGGCTGAGGCAGGAGGATGGAATGAACCTGGGAGGCAGAGCTTGCAGTGAGCTGAGATCTTGCCACTACACTCCAGCCTGGGCAACAGAGTGAGACTCCATCTCAGAAAAAAAAAAAAAAAAAAAGTGACGACGAGGGGTAGGCAGAGGAGACTGCAAATGCAAAGGCTAAATTTGTAAGAAAGAAGAACTAGTTTGAACGCAAATCTAACTAGATTCATGCAGAGGAAATAACCCATGAAAAGACAGCACAGAGAGAACAAAGCAAAGAGGATTATACAAGGAGAGAATTTCAGAATTTCAGGGAAGAGGTTGTGTGCGTCATGATTCTTACCATACTCAATAATGCCGGTAAGAACAGGGGCTTCAACAGTGCATGGCCCAGGCCTTTGGAGTGGAGTGATGAGGGCTACAGAAAGAGCATACAATTAATACCAAAACAGCCTCAGCCTCCAAATGAGGTAAAGCCTGTTTCTAGGCATTTAATCTCTATTAATGGTTCCATAGAGTCCTTATTGATTTTTCTATTTAGACAAATGAGGAAAAAAAACCATAAACTCATTTAGGCTCACTCTCCTCATCTTAACTCTTAAGTGCTGGCTTTTACTTTTCCCATGCATCTGCCCTGAACTGGAATTTGGGCTCTGGGATCTGGGAATGCCTCTGTCTGAGAGGTGAGGCTTTGGGAAATAAAATAAACCAAAAAAAAAAAAAAAAGAGAGAAAAAAACAGAAAAAGAAAAAGCATCAGAGAGCAGGCTGATGGGAATGCTAGACAGAAAGGCAAGGCCAGCAATGCTCACTCCTACACAAATAGCTGCATGTGCCTGTTTGTCAGGGGTGACATCCTGCTCAGAGACAAATGAGACCTGCTGGGTCTGGAGAGTCGTGTGATCCTGACCTGAAATGGGTCATTCTGTCAAATGTGCTCCCTCCCTCTGAGGAAGGAGTGTTTGGCTGTAATAAATCTCTAGCCTAGCTGGGGAGGGGCATCCATCCACTGGGCAACCCATCCTTTGTCTTGAAACAACCACAGAAAGTAACAGAAAGCTCTTGTTTTTCCATCTCTAAAAAAGAAGAGGGAACTGATACACCTTGAGGATAGCAGAGAAACAAAAATAAAGACAGGGCTTATGTTCAACATAGTCCACAACCGGTTGCATATGAGCCCAGGCCACACAGAGACTCTGGCCTTAGACCAGGAGGAGACCCGCAGCTGGACCCAACTTAGTACTTGTAGACAGATCATGGGAAGGAACAAGGATTCTGGGAAGAGTCAGGGGAATCAGTTGAGGGGCTCGAGGCAGTTCAGAAATATTTCCACATTTTAACAACAGGTGGCCCACCAGTGAACACTCTCTGGATACTACCCTCTATATCAAGCCCAAGTCTAAATAGCTATTTCCTTTAAAAAATCAATCAATGAAACAAAACAACCACAAAGCCCAGAGGCTGGAAGTGTGGGGGCGTTTAAAAGAATTTGATTAATGGGTACAAATATACAGCCTGATAGGAGAAATAAGACCTAGTATTAGCTAGATAAGTAGGGTGACTATATTTACAATGATCTATTGTATTTCAAAATAGTAGAGAAGGATTTGTATGGTTTTAGCATTAAAAAGAAAGATATTTCAGACAATAGATATCCCAAGCACACGGATTTGATCTTTACAAATTATATGCATTTTTTTAATTAGCACATGTGCCCTGAAACTATGTACATCTATTATGCATCAATAAAAAATAAGAATGTTCTAATGAATGTTTTCGGCACCGGCTTCAGGAGAGCTATGGCATTTGACATAGAGATTGATTCGTTTGTGCTTCCATTTCAGGAATAGCAAGCTTTCATTTGGCATACTTTGGGAATAGAAAGTGGTAATATGGATTTAAACCCAAAAAATGTCTACTACCTGCTTTCTCTTTATTCCCCCATGAGATGAAACAGATCAATGAGACAGTTCTGCTCTCAGCGATCTCACACTACAGTGTGTGGAAAAGACCACAGGTGGCAAAACTCACAGGGCAGCGAGCTCAGAGCTAAGAATCAGGAGTATGGGGAAGCACCTAAGCACATCTGTGAGATTAGTCAGAAAGAACACTCCAGAACCATGGTGTAGCATTGTGCTAAGCCTAAAAGTAGGTTAAAGATGCATAGTGAGTGGGAGAACCCTCTAGGCATATGGAAGAGAGACCTGAGTAAGCATTCAGGGAGAGTATTGTGTGGGAACATGTTACAGATTCAAGAACCATCTACTTTTAATAATGACAGTTACAAACATAACCATCTGTAATAAGTTCCTAGGGCTGCCATAAAAAGTACCAGGTGACATAGAACAATGTAAGTGTCTTATTTCACAGGTCTGGAGGCTAGTTGTCTGAAATCATGGTCTTGGCAATGCCAGCCTTCCTCTGAAGGTGCTAGTGAGGAATATGTTCCAGGCCCTTCTCTTGCTTGCAGGAGTTGCAAGAGCTCCTTAGCTTGTAACTGCATCACTTCCATCCTAACTCCATCACCACGTGGTCCTCTTCTCCTTGTCTCTGCATATGGTCTTCCCTCTGTAATGTTTGTCTCTGTGTTCCAATTCTCCTATTTTATGAGAACAACAGGCAGTGGAATAAGTTAGGCCTTAATGACCTTATTTTAACTTGACACCTCTGTAAAGACCTTATCTTCAAATAAGGTCACATTCTGAGGTACTGGAGATTAGGACCAAAATATATTTTTTTCAGGGAACACAAGTCAATCCATAAAACGTTCCCTGACACAGGAATTGAACGATCTAGCTAACAAAGCCCCTTCAAATTGATAGAATTCTATGCCATCTTTGCAATATCCCTGTGGGATATAGATGTGTTTCCCTATTTTAGAGGTAGTTTGGTTGAGGTGTCATAATTAGTAAAGGCAAAAATTAAAACTAAAATGATAGTCTTGTTTTTGTTTTTTTGTTTTTTGAGGGCTTACTCCACGGGCCATGTGCTTTACATGTAAAATTTCATTTGTCTCCATTTTAAACATGAAGAAATTAAGGCGTTAAAGTACTTGAGTGGTATTCTAAAATCACAGGTAGTGATGAAGCTAGGATTTAAACCATAGCATGTTCATTGCAAAGCACACAACCAAAAACAATGGGTCTCATTTAACTCTTTTTGCACACAGTGAATAATCACACGATGATTATAAACAGCATTTATCAACATTTAATATTAATTGGCATTTCACATACTTTTTAAACATTCTGATAACAATGCCCAGTATTATTAGTCCCTGGTATCCAAAAGTGTAGATGGAGATTTTGAAACATAAAGTAATTTGCACATGGCTGCAAAGGTAGGAAGTAAGAAAATTGCTGCATTTAACTTTGAAATCCAAAAAAACACTAAGTTTGAGAGATCTGGTGAAGCAATAAATATGGAACGCAGTCTTATATTCAAGATGACAGACAGAATTCGTAATCCTCTTTCCTGCATTTCAATGCAACATTCTGTCATTGTTTTGCTCTTTAGTTAAAGACATGTAGTACTTCTCAAAAAACAAGAAGAAAATGTGTTCAGGTTAACAGTAGAGGAAACTCCTAAGAGTGTTGATGGACAGTGAAGCCCTGTGTTCAGGTTAACAGTAGAGGAAACTCCTAAGAGTGTTGATGGACAGTGAAGCCCTGTAGCTGTCAGAAAGGAGAGCCTGGATACTCACTGTGGGGAAGGACCCCGGGAGTCTGTGAAGAAAAAGAAGCCAAACAGGATATTCTCATCAGTGAACTTGACCTGAAATCATTTCACCTAACAGTTTGAATGCCACTTTTTTGGGTCTTATTGACTAATTAAAAGCAACCCTATAAACAGTAACTTCTTTGAACTTTTCCTGGATAGTATATTGACAATAGCAACCCCCAAGGTACACCAAAGACACAAACCCTCTGATGTAAAAGGTAGAATTGTGCAATGCCACAGGTCAAGCTGTGGAACTGCAACACCATAGAGAGAAAGCATGGCAAAAGAGGAGAACCCCCATTCCAGCTCCAAAAAGTACAGACACACACACACACACACGCACACACACACACGTGCAACTGGAATGTGTCTGTGTGTATGTGTGTATTTAAAGTGTACTTTAAAATAAGTACACTTAGGCCGGGCGTGGTGGCTCACGCCTGTAATCCCAGCACTTTGGGAGGCCAAGGCGGGCGAATCACAAGGTCAGGAGTTTGAAACCAGCCTGACCAACATGGTGAAACCCCGTCTCTACTAAAAATATACAAAAGAGCCAGGCGTAGTGGTGCGTGCCTGTAGTCCCAGCTACTCAGGAGGCTGAGGCAGGAGAATCACTTGAACCCGGGAGGTGGAGGCTGCAGTGAGCTGAGATTGGGCCATTGCACTCCAGCCTGGGTGACAGAGTGAGATTCTGTCTCAATAAAAGAAAAAAAAAAAAAAAAGGGATACTTAGAATTCTGAAATAGGAGAAGGAAATAGCAATTTTGCAATGAAAACTGTGATAAATAAATTTTAAAAAGAATGTCAAATAAATAAGAACCAAATATAATAGTTGAAATTGAAAAGTAAAGCCACTAAAATAAATAATTCTAATACTGTCCGTAGGAAGCATAATTAACATTACATTTTATTAAAGAGAGAATTAGTGAATTGGAATTTAAAATTGAAAAAAATCCCCAAAACAATGCACACGCACACACAGTATATTTTGTATGTATAGCATATTGTATAAACTATATAATACCTTTTATATATACAAGATAGTTTACAACATGTACACAAAATATTATATATAGCATCATATATTAATAATAGTATATATAGTATTAGTATATATTAGTATATTATATCAGTATATTAATACGTATTAGTATATTAGTATTTCATATAGTATATATGTAGGATACACACTACAGAGAGATATTTGTATAGATACATCATGACTATATAGAGACACATAAATAGATATGATTCGAAATATGAAAGAGAAGTAAAAACACGTGGAGAGCAGTTTGAGCTTTAATATACGTCTAACACACATGACATGCTGGAGGGAGAGAATAGCCAAAATGTGGGAAAAATTTTAAAGAGAGTGGTTGGGAATTTGTTGAGAACTGAAGCATTCAGGCCAGGTGTGGTGGCTCACACCTGTAATCCCAGCACTTTGGGAGGCTGAGGCTGGCGGATCACCTGAGGTCAGGAGTTCAAGACCAGCCTGGCTAACATGGCGAAACCCCATCTCCACTAAAAATGCAAAAATTAGACAGGCATAGTGGTGCCCATCTGTAGTCCCAGCTACTCAGGGGGCTGAGACAGGAGAATCACTTGCAACTGGGAGGCAGAGGTTGCACTGAGATGAGGTCGTGCCACTGTACTCTAGCCTGCACAACACAGCGAGACTCTGTCTCCAAAAAAAAAAAAAAAAAAAAGAGGCCAAGCACAGTAGTGACTCACACCTGTAATCCCAGCACTTTAGGAGGCCGAGGCAGGTAGATCACGAGGTCAGGGGTTCGAGACCAGCCTGACCAACATGGTGAAACCCTGTCTCTACTCAAAATAGAAAAATTAGCTGGGCGTGGTGGGGGACGCCTGTAGTCTCAGCTGCTCCGGAGGCTGAGGCAGGAGAATGACTTGAGCCCATGAGGCGGAGGTTGTAGTGAGCTGAGATTGCGCCACTTTATTTCAGCCTGGGTGACAGAGCAAGACTCCATCACACACACACACACACACACACACACGCAAAGAACCCTGTTTAAAAGCTAGGTAAACTGGCACATAGAAATTGATTAATAAATGTTACTCTCCCTTTCCTTACTTCTGCAACTTAAACAACCATGAAACAAAGATATTAGGAGTAACAAATAAGTGAGGTACCAATACAGGAGAACTGCAGATTTGGAGAGGTAGCCGAGAGTTTAAAGATCTGAACAAACCCCACATTTTGTACTGGAGACCCAGGTAAGGAAATTGAGCTCACCTGGCACTATCCTGTCCTAGTGGGTACTGTGGGTCTGAATGAGGTGTGGAGTGCAGAAGAAAATCATTCGTGCTTTGTTAACTCTCTTAAGTTTTAACCAGTTTGGTTAATTCTGTTCAAATAAAGTTGGGAGATGGAACTCTACTTAAAGAAATAAATCAATAAAATGAAATGTTCATTTGAAAGTGCCTGTTACAGTGGAAAGAGAATTGAACTAAACCTGGGTCCTAATTCTCTGAGTTGATTTTAAGTAACTCACTTCATCTTCCTGCATTCTAATTCCTTCATCTGCAAATGAAAGTATTCTTCACCTTCATCTCTGAGGTCTCAACTTGTAGTCACTAACATTATAATTTCATGACTTTCATGTCATAAAATAGCAGGTACACTCGAGAAGTAGGGGTCAATTTGATTTACTATGGATCTGGCCATTTATATAGCATTTTATATTTTATAAATCCCTCCTACATAAACCTCATTATTAGATCTTTGTCATGCTTGTGAGTATCATCCTTTCTGTTGTAAAGGGACATAAAATGATTTTAATGAGACCCACCATGTGCTGAGCTTCGTGCTTTTCAATCAATGAGGGTTTGCATCATACCTACTTAGGTTCCCATCTTAGCCCTGCCAGTTAACGACTCTACCATTACTTTCCCTTTGAGAGATGCGATAAACTGGGGATAATCATATATATGTCAAGAGCTGGTGAACAGATACATAAGATGAATGAGTCCTTGTAGCACAGAACCTGGCTCACTTATTCACTCTATCAATAAATATTTGTTACCTTAGTTTGTAAGCAATTGAACAGGGTGATTGTAGGCTATGAAATAATAGACTTCTGTAAGCTTTCAGGGTTTGTTTGTTTATTTCTTTGTAAATACAAATCATCTAAGAAGAAAGAGATAAAGTGGTCTGTGGAACAAGAGTGTGGAAGGGTGTTTTGGAGTGGGCACAGAGTGTGTGGGTCTTTGTGTTTTGCATTGATGCCAACCAGAAACCTTGTGACACAGATGAGGAACTGAAACACCTGTAGGACAGGTGCACATCGCACTGGATGTTGACCCCCTTTGTCCTTGGCAACCTCTGTTGTTACGTAGGGGCCTGTGAACAGAGTAGCCATAGTGTCAGGAATAGATACTGTGTGTGGGCCTAGAAGCATGGGTTTCCTCTTACTATGGCTGATTTAGCAACACCTGCTGCTAAATTCTTGATCTGTCAGCATGAGACACAAGTGCTGATCTCAATATATGGTACAGTTATGAGGGGATGCCAATGAGCTACTTGTTAGCAAGCTGATTATATTGGTCTTATAGGTAATTGTGAAGAGTTTTACACTGATGAAGATAGAAAGCCTTTGGAGAATTTGAGCAGAGAAATGTAATAATCTGACTTGTTTTGTGAGGATGAATCTTGCGGATTTGTTGAGTGTAGATTATAGAGAATAAGTTTGAATAAAGGAAAACATCAAAGAGGCTATTGAAATGATTTTGATAAAAATTTGGACCAGGATGTTAGTAGTGGAAATGATAAGAAGTGTTCATATTCTAGATGTATTTTGAAGCTAGAGTAGAGAGGATTTGTTGATGGATTACATTAGGGGTTTGCGAGTAAGAGATAAATTCAGAATTGTCTGGGGTTTTTTTTGGTTTAATGTCATTGAATAACGGAATTTCCATCCAATGAGGTAGGAATCTAAAGAAGAGGTGTCTTCGGGGGATAATAAAAGTGTTCAGTTTTGAGCATATTAAATATATGATGTCTATTAGACATGATTAGATGTGTTGAGTGGTCAGTTGGAAATAGAGTCTGAAACCCAGAGCAAGATCTGAGGATATAATTTTAAATGACATAAGCACATACGGTATTCAAATCCATGATATTTGATGATATTACTAAAAGTAAAAATATACTTTTTAAATACAATGGAACAAAATGAAGTGCTGAGACTTTGGTCTCCAATACTCTCAAATTATGAAATAAAAGGAAGCTAAGAATGCAAAAGTAGAAAGAACAGCCAAAGAGATTGAAGGTAAGTCATGTGAGAATGATATTGGGGGAAGCTAAATAAAGTGCTTTAGGATAATAGTCAACCCTTTCAGAAGCTGCAGGTAGGTCAAATAACATGAGGACTGAACCATTCACCACTGAGTTTAGCAAAGTGAAAATTATTGATGATGTTGCGAAGAACAGTTTGGTAGAGAGGGAAGAAGAGCCTGATCAGAGTAGATTTAAGAAAGAATGAAAAGAGATAGTCTAATATAAAGAGAAGAAGATAGGGTGCTAATTGAAGATTAACATAGAGTTGAAAGTTTTTACTTTAAGATAGAAGAAATTATTGTATGCTTTTAGGTGATGGAAATATTACATTAGATGGGAATATATTGAGGAGAACTACAATTGCTGAGCACTTTCTTTGAGTAACAGGGTGAGAGATGAACACTTTTCTGTCTTTTAATGTATAAAATAGTAGAGCAGTGCCTCTATGGCATATCGTATATTCTAAAGTTGGACACAATTCTATCTCTTATTCCACAAGCTTTTCTGCAGTGTGACTGTGTAATAACCTACCAAGAGATGAAGCCCATCATTGTGGATTTAGCATTTGCTTTGACCAACAGCATGCAGCAGAAGTTACACTGTGTGCATTGTAGGCATAGCCCTTAATTAGACTGGCAGTGACCATTGACTGCCTCTTAGAAAACTTGTTCTTGGAAAGTTCCAGCTTAGAACCAAGACCCCATGTTTTGAGAAGCTCAAGGTCTAGATACACCATACAATAGCCCCAGCTTATCTCCAAGCCAACAGCTATCGTCAACTCCCAGCATGTCATAAATCAAGTTTAAATTCAGTCACCTGAGCCTCTAGCCACCATCTGAGTGAAACAGCATGACAGGCCTCAAGTGGACAAAATTCACCAGAGCCCAGAGACCCTTCATTCTTATGAGAAAAGAAAAATAATGATTTTAAGTCACAGATTTTGGAGTGTTTTGTTGCACAATAAGTAATCAGAACAGAAACTGGTACCAGAAATGAAGTGAAATCCTGCTTAAAATACTTGGCACTGGATTTAGGACTGGGATGAAGGTTCTAAATAAACACCTGGGGGGATCTGGAAAACAGCGATAAAACTATTATAGGAAGCTCAAGAAATACAATATATGCTAATAGAAAGTTGAAAGAAAATATTGCTAGTAGTAACGTGAAATGTACTGTATACAGATAATAAACTGATGTATTTAGTTAAAAAGTTTAGAAGGCACAATGGTAGAAACGCCAAATTATTTCTTTGAGCCACATATAAGGTACAGATAGAGAAAGTGAAGCTGAAAAAGTAACTGTTCAATTTTCAAGCAGGACTTAGAGGAGTATAAAAAATCCAGGACATATGGAGTTCAAAACTAAAATTGGTTCTCATAACTAGTCTTTCCATATGACAAAACACCACAAAGAAAGAAATGGCCACAGGGTAGAGAACAAGAGTTGTAAAACTCTTGTTAAGACTTCAGATTTAAAAAGGATATTGCTCATAGTCCACTTCAACCATAAAACAACTTTCTGAGAAAGTTCAGGGTATTTTTCCATAGACCCCTCATTCGAATACCAAGCCCAGGAAAAGACCATCTCAAAAAGAGTTCTTTATGTGTCTTCTTTCTAATAGAATCAACTTCAATAAAATTTATTACAAACACATAATGTTTATAAAATATGCATTTATTATTTTTATTATTTCATCATAAACACTCATTGGGGGAGTAGTAAGCCCAAGTGTGGGGTCCCTATAAGTGCACGTGGGATATATGTGAACTGTAGATTATGTATTCTAAATATAACCTCAGAAATATCTCCCATCCCACATAATCCTCTGCTATATGACCTTACCAGTCCTCTGTCATTCTCCACTCCACTGAATCTGCACTAGCTCTATGACTGTTTTGGCCGATATGATTCAGTGGAAATCATATCCTGCCAATTCTAGCCATGTCTGTTAATTGGCCCAGGACCTTCACCTTTCTTCCTCACGGAATGTTTAATCTTGAGACACCCTCTTTCTAAACCCAGACACCGTGCTGCAAGAAGCCCAAGCCACAAGGAAAGGCCATGAACAGGTTTTCTGTTTGATGGCTCCATCTGAGATCTACAGTAACCAACATCAAATGCCAGTTATGTGAATAAGCTATCTTGGATACCAGCCCATTTTAAGCCTCTGGAGAGCTCCTTATGCAACCCCTGATTGTTGCAATTACTTGAAAGAATCCAAGTGAAGACTGTCCACCTGAGTCCAACGAGCTTATGAAATCATGAAGAAAATAATTGTTAAAGCCAGCATGCTTGGAAACAATCCGTCACAAAGCAATAGATAAGCAAACATTCTTTTCCTTCGCACCACAGTGATGTTTACTGGATTAGTGGATGCAAAATGCCTTGCTCGATACTGTACTTGATGCAGAGAAAACAATAAATGTTCTTTCTTTTCTATTTAGTTCTAAGTTGAAATACAACAGTGTGGCATTGGAAGAACCCGAAATTATTCAAATTTCTCTTTTAGTACCTACTTTCTGCTTGTGGTCAGGTGACAATTCTGCCATTTGAGAAATAAAAACATTGGAATAGAGTTCTCTGACTTCTTTTCAACATGTAATGGCACATGATTCTGATTCAGCTGTGTGGTCAATATCAGTTTTGATAGGTTACTTAATAAAGTTTTCAAATACCATGCTCTCTGAGGCACATTTAGGATTATGGAAAATGTCATATTCAAGGACAAATCAACACTGAAACAAAAAATTACTTTATAAAACAAAAGAAATTCATAGTTGTGTGATATATTGCAGATTGCGGTGTTTTTTGCTATAAATAGGATTTATTCATGGGAAGAAAAGTTTCACTTAATCCTGTATGACAATTCTGCACAACTTAGAAATGGGACCTTCTGTCTCTATATGGACTGTTCCACCTGCCCATCAATGTAACAACTTTATATTTTCAAGTGCTTATCACCCCAAGATCAGAACACTCAATTCCTAAGTCTACTATCCATACAATTCTCAGCATTGCAAAATTCAAGTTCTGAAAAACAATAGAACAAAGGATATAGGAACCCTTTAATTTGGTAGTTCTTCCTCGATCAACCTCACACAAAGTGACTCTTATTACATGTACATCTACATGCTAAAGGACGTACATGAGCTTATTTGGATCAAGTTCTTTGTGTGAGGGGCTGCTGTGCTGGACCCCCATTGCCTTCAGTTGGGATAGCACCATGTTCCAGAGACTGATGAATAGAGCCAGAGCCAGTGAATGAGACCCAGGTTTTATTGAGATGACTTACATACTTCCCCTAAGAACCACCACCTAGCAATCCTCATTTAACCCAGTACAAAGGGCCTTTTTCTCCTGTATGGCCCGGGTTCCATGGGATGGGCCATGGGCTTAGATGTTCCTTGTAGACACGGAATGAATCTCCAAGTTGGCCACTCCAGATTCCTTAGCTCAGAACTCTGAGCACACGTTCTTCTTAGACCATAGGGTCATTCTCAGTGCCACACTCTTAAGCTATTAGTGTCAGGTGCATCTGCTATACAAAGCCTTTCCAACACTCCCCCAAGCTAAATTAGTGTCTCCTCACTTTACAAGAAATGATGTCTGAAGTCCCTATGTTACTTTAACCTGTGGATGAAAAAACAGAAGGTTCCTGTTTACCATCAAAAGATTGCACACAGTTGTAGGACTCAGTGTTTGGACGACCTGAGCCACAGGGGGTCAGCAGCGCGCCATGCTCCTGAGCCCATCAGCCCCACAGGGCTGATCCTAGAATCTTCATAGTCATGCTAAGGGCCAGTCACTGAATCTTCATCCCCATGGTTCTGAGGTCCTCCGGGCTTCTGGACAGCATCAGTCTGAAGGAATTACTTGTTTGATCCCATCTGCAAATCCAGGATTCGTTGTTTCTACCTCCTTTCAGTCCATTCGCCAAGGGATTTATTCAGTTTTATTTGTTCATCGGCTCATTCATTCATTCATCATGTACTTTCTTGTGGGTTCTGGCACTGTTCCGGGCGTTGGGTCTACAAAACACATTTGACTGGGTCTTTTCCCTTGAGTCCCTATGAGTCTAGTGGCAGAGGAAGAGTGACTTAGGGGAAAAGACACATGCAGAGGCCCAAGACCCAGCTATGTCCAACCTTGACTCTCACCATTCACTTAGCAGCATGACCTTTAAATGCTTGAAACTCCTGAACAGCCCTGGCTCCTCACACTTCCTGCCATCCCACCTGCATTCACTCTGATCAAAGGCAATAACAATGGCTGCTATAAAGTTTCTCAAGGCTTCATACCATAGGAGTGTTGGATCCCTTACCACACTCTTCGACTCAGGGTCAGAGCTCAATGTCTGCCTTTGATCTGCAGCCATTTATTGTATGTTGGACACAGGCTGGGATAACAGCAGAGACCAAGCCAGCCAAAGGCCCTTCCCAGGGAGTAATCACATTCTAGAGTGAAGGGAGGACAATAAGTGAGTGCAAATAAGTGTGTAAATTGTTGGACAGTGCTGTGTGCTATGGACAGAGAGTAAAGCCAAGCCAGGCAGAAGACGAGGAATATCACTATTATTATTATCACTGTAATTAAAATTATAGAAGGTTATTCACATAATTGATTGTAATCAACAGAATGGGTATAGCAATACATGTGTACTTCCCTGTTACCCTAAAATCACAAAGTAGATGTAGAATTCTTCCCAAACAGGAGAATATGCAGGTAGATGGGTGATGAAGACAGAGACTTTAGGCTCAACCTTGAAACAAGGAGTAGGAATTTGCTATCTAGAAAATGAAGTTGGGTTGGAGGTGTGGGGTCTGAGGGGGGAGCATCTCAGGTGGGTGGCAGGGAGCTGTGTGGAAGCGGCGTGTGTCTGTGGAGCTGTGAGCAGAGGCTGCGATCTGGTGAGGAGTGACTGGAACCACGCTCTGGGAGAAGCAGCAGTTGTTCTCACATTCACTGGACTGACATGTCCTCAGGTCCCTTGCTGGGTGTACTATGCACATTAGCTCACTGAAGGTGCTTCCTAACATTATCAAGTGGGTACTGCTGTATCCTTATTTTCAGGCAAGTTTGATCTTTCATCTAAACATACTAAACATAAAAGTTAGCATCAATACAAAATGCCTCCTTAATAGGAAAACCTATTTCCTATTATATGCTTTGGTGCTTCGGTGTGTTTTCAGGTGTACCCCATCTGTCCAGGGTGCACCCCACTGTCCCCAAGTGGCTGGACTGATATTCCCAGGCGTTTTGTTAAGGGCTTCTTGCTCTCCCACAATGTCTGCCTTAGATCAGGCCAGGGCACATTTTTAATAATACCCCTAGGCCTCTTTGGTGCCACTTCAGACTTGCCTGTATTGTCCCCTGATGCACTTCCACCTTGCACGTGTTCTTCAAAGCAGCCTCTGAAGCACTGACTGCAAAGAGAATTTTAAGCGGGGAGAACAGTTGGTCTGCTGTGCTGGGCATGGGGAGGACATGTTCATGGGAGAAACAAGAAGAAAGGTGAGTGGAGAAGGACACCCCGTAGCTGGATTGAAAACAGGAGATGGCAGAGAGAAATTGCATTGGTCTATTGATTTCTTGATTCATGTATTTTCTTACTCATTTGTGTGTTCATTTATTCAGAGTTCTTTGCTGCCGCCCCCATGGACACTGAGGCAAGGGAATACAGTGTCTTTAAGAGTTCAAAGCTTACCAGAAAAACAGATGAGTAAATAGAAAATTATGAAGTCCGCTTGATAACATTTCTGCAAAATTTAACATTTAAGTAAAATTTAATTATGTAAACTTGGGAAATTTATTCAGCATCTTCATGTGTCAGTTTGCTTAACTGAGGAATTAGGAAAATAATAGTGGCCATCTGTATTAGTCCGTTATCATGCTGCTGAGAAAGACATACCCAAGACTGGGAAGAAAAAGAGGTTTAATTGGACTGACAGTTCCACATGACTGGGGACTCCTCAGAATCGTGGTAGGAGGCAAAAGGCACTTCTTACATGGCAGCCAGAAGAGAAAAATGAGGAAGAAGCAAAAGCTGAAACCCCTGATAAACCCATCAGGTCTCCTGAGGCTTATTCACTATCATGAGAATAGCACGGGAAAGACCAGCCCCATGATTCAGTTACTTCACCCTAGGCCCCTCCCACAACACGAGGGAATTCTGGGAGATACAACTCAAGTCGAGTTTTGGGTGGGGACACAGCCAAACCATATCACTATCTCAAAAGTTTGTTATGAATATTAAACAAGATAATTTTAATGAAGCATTGGGCTGACTTTGATAGAGCAAATGCTCAAGAAATATTAGCTACAATAATTGTGTTAACATTGTTTTATTGTTTTTTGACATGCACACATATATCGCAGAATTATAGAAAAAATAAAACATAGCAATTTTATAGTGACTATTTCCTCTGAGGTTAAAGGAAGGGAAACAGGTGTGAGGAAGGGTACAAAGGAAAGGACACTTGTAATATTTATTTTTTTAATGAAAATCTCTAAAGCAAATGAGACAGCATCTTAATATTCATTCATCTGACACGAGGAGTGCAAGGGTATTGATTGTAGTATTACATATTTACTCTCTTATGCGTTTAACTGTTTTCCAAAATTGGTTTTTAGAAAAGAACTCACAAAACAATGAAAATAAAATGATGTGAGTGAAGTGATGCATAACAATATCAGCCTGGATTAAAACAGGGTTTAACGTTGTAGAGCTGGGATCAGACAAAGAAATGGCATAGAAGTCCCCCTAGATATGTTCAGAAATAGAAAATATTGGATCTGGAAGAGGAATGGAAAATAAATCACAGTTTTACCATCTAGTCTATACCAAGTACTACACTATATATTTTTTTGTCTGAACTTACTTTAACGAGAAATATAGTAAACATGCAGCAATATGCATAGCATAAATGTATGCATCACTAATTCTGGTTGTGTAAACTTCATGGATAACCAGTGGTTATCAACTAGCAGGGGAATTTGCACCCTAAGAGACATTTGGCAGTCTAGTTACATTTTTTGTTTTCACAACTGCAGGATTGAGTATTTCTGGTACCCATGTAGAGAAGGTCATGAATGTTGTTCACCATCCTAGCTGTAGAAGACAGATCTTACAACAAAGAATGATCCAGCCCAAACAGCCAATAGTGCTGAAGTTGAGAAACCCTGATGTAAGCGCCACCCATCAAGAAATAGGATCTGAATTTTGTAACAGCCCACATTCCTCTTTCCAATCAAAACCTCTTCTTACTACCCTCCTCGACTCTGTCCTAACCTTTTATGATAATCACATTCTTTTTTTTTTGAGACGGAATCTCACTCTGTCACCAGACTGGAGTGCAGTGGCACGATCTTGGCTCACTGCAATCTCTGCCTCCCAGGTTCAAGCGATTCCTCTGCCTCAGACTCCCAAGTAGCTGGGATTACAGTACAGGCACGCAGCACCACACCCAGCTCATTTTTGTATTTTTAGTAGAGACAGGGTTTCACCCTGTTGGCCAGAATGATCTCGATCTCTTGACCTCATAATCTTCCCACCTCGGCCTCCCAAAGTGTTGAGATTACAGGCATGAGCCCCTGTACCTGGCCTATTAATCACATTCTTACTTTAATATTTTTCAGCTTGAGTATGTATCCCTAGATGCCTGAATTTAACCCAGACTCTTCCATTAACGTCCTGTATCATCTTGGAAAAATCCCTTCAGCTCTCTATGCCTCATTGGCTTCATCTGTATAGTGGGGTGCTAGCAGTGCTCACTTCACAACATGCCAGATCTCATGACTTGGTATGTGTAAAAAAGCAGCTGGAACAGAGCCAGGCACATAGGAGGTGCCCCCCGTGCATTTAACACGAAGGTCATATCAGGGCTATTTTGTCAACAACAGAGGACTTTGAATTCTCTCTGGGCAGCTGGTCAAGGTGTACACTTTCAGAATTGAAAGAATTGAATTTCTGCATTTTCTGCAATCTGAGTTGGCAACTTCATGTGGCATTAGGAGACCCTGTCTCTATAGCTGTCACTGCACAGTGCTGGCTACAGCTTTTATTCTCAGACCTGGCACCTCTTTCCTGCTTGTCCCCCAGTGGGTAGCTCGGCCTCTCTGATCAGCATTGTTTCTCTCTCATATGGGGTGACAAATGGGGGTGTTTTGATTCATAAGGATTTGGGGCAGGAAGAGAGCGGATAACAAGTTGGGTTCAACTGAAAAAGGCCCCTCATTGTGCAAACAGTGTCGACCCCTTGACACTTTCTCTGTTGCATTATCCAATTTCCTCTTGGCCTGCGGCAGCATGAATTTTTCTTATTTAACTCTCTCTCAGAGGTTGCAAAGACACCAGGAACCTAATAGGTCCTTGACACTAGAATTCCTTTTCCCTTTTCTGATGTTTCTACTCCTGCCTTTTTCTGCCACTGGCAAGACTGCAAGGGATTTCTCTCAACCCTTCTAGGCCATCAACTTCACACAAATGAAACACCTTTGTTAAAAGAGAATGTGCTACATTATATGACATGACACCCCATAGCGAAGCTCAATGTGAATGCATTATGTGTCCAGCCTTTTCTCACCCTGGGGTGCTCAGTTCTCCTCTGCCCCCACCTCCCACACCTCTCATCCAACTAATGCCCATTCACTGTTCAGATATAGATTCTACTGTAACCTCTTGAGGAGTAAAACACACAGATTGTAAGGTGTATCACCACAGCACTCATTCTCCCAACTTCAGAAAGGGTCGTCTACCCACAGCACACCAAGGAGTCCTCTTGGCATAGGGGAGCTGCTTCTCCCAATATGATATTCCTTTTCCAGAGGCAACCCATGGCCAAGGAAAGGTTGTTGTGTGTGTACAAAAGCCCTTCGTCTTAAATTTCAGACAACTCCAAAGGACCACTCCCACTGCAGAATGCCAGTGGCATCAACCTTGGTTTTTGTAGCCACCACATCACAAGTCCATTCTTGCTTTCCTCCTTCCAAGTCCGTATAGAGAACATTTCCAAGTACATTTTCTTCATGAAAACATAGCTACTCAGGGAATTTGCAGAAGTGGTCCAAGAAAGCAGACTGAAAAATGGAACTTTGGAGTTGAATCATCTTAAGGGGCTAGCAATGCAGATCCCATCACGGGTGATAGGGGAAGTGTGGGAGCCCGAGGGATTCAGTACACTTGTGACAGCATCCATCCATAGTGAGCTGAGGCAGGCAAATACAGTACTGAATGGGAATGTACTAGCAGGTGCAATACCTCAGGCTTCAGAGAGATTTAGGAGATGTGGTGATTATAAGAATGATGGAATTGAATAATTAAATGTCTATAGCTCAAGGCAAAAGACAATAAAAGGCTGAGAGTGATTAACCACTAATTGAAAGTTAAATTTGAAAGTCAGAAGTCCTCCTTGGAAATATATACAGATAATTTCATATAGAGCTTGAATATCCCTTATCCAAAATGAGACCAGGAGTGTTTCAGGTTTTGAATTTTTTAATTCAGATTTTGGAATATTTGCATATACATGATGAGATCTCTTGGGGATAGGAACAAAGTCTAAACTCAAAATTTATTTATATTTCATAGCTACCTTATACACATAGCCTGAAGGTAATTTATACAGGATTTTAAATAATTATGTGCATAAAACAAAGTTTGTATGTACTGAATCATCAAAAAGCAAAAATGTCACTATCTCAGCCACCCATGTGGTATCATGTCAGTGCTCTAAAATTTTGGGGTTTTAGAGCATTTTAGATTTAGGATTTTCTCACTAGGTCTAATAAACTGTACTCCAAGGCAAAAGGAAAAAAGGTGAGGATGCCTAGGACATTATTTTAAGGGTAATTGTCCTTCAAAGGCAGTTTAAATCTTAATTTCAGCCAGTCCACTAGGTCAAAGTGAGGGTCCTAACTGGAAGAATGACTCTGAAATTGAGGGTGCTGACACTTAGATAAACACGTTAAAACAATGAACACATAGATTTCAATGAACACTCTTGTAGACATGGCCTACCCCTTCCTTTCTGTGCAACAGCTAGTTCTCCATTCTTGATTGACAGCAATGCAAAAGCCTTGTCTTGATGACAGTATGGGCCTCCCTCAGGATGTAGCTGAACCTCTCTTCCTGGAGGTTCAAAAGCAATGGTGGAGTCATAGCATAGCTCATCTGAGAAATTGCTGGGCCTCCTGAGGGTGAAGGAGACTAAACCCCAGAGGAGTCACAAGACAGACCCAACATGTGCTGACAGGAACAGGGAGAGTACATATGAGACTTCACCCTGAGGCTGCTGGACTGAGTTGGGGAAGAAGTTAGGTTTGATAGGGGAGGATCTGTCTATATAAAGACATCCTCTGTGATACAGAATTATCAGACTGCAAGGGCCCTGGGAAAGAAGATGAACAGATGTCAAAACTGCCACAGGAGAGATCATTGTTGAAACTCCAGCCTGGTACCATCCTCTGAGGACACAAGCTAGCCTCTTGGTCACCAGTTGATGATGTTGACACTCTTCCACTTTGCAAAGGTGTGCTGGTTGCAGTCTCTGGGAAGCAAATGCTCAGACAGATTTGAGAGTGCCACAGGTTGTTTTTTGTTTGTTTGTGTGTGTGTGTGTGTGTATGTGTGGAATAACTGAAGGAAAAGGAGAAGGAGCAGGGTTGGGCAGAGAGAGTCGTCAGACTTGGATGCAGGCGCAGGTGCTGAGAGTGCTGGTTGTTGACACTTACAGCTGAATCTTTCCCTGGGGATTGCCCTCAGTTGAATGTACTGTCTTAGTCAGCTATGTAGTCCCTAGAGACCTCTTACATAATATTAAATGATTGATCAGTCCATGCAACAGAATAAACCCCAGGACCTCCTTTTCTTCTTGGGATATCTTTGAAGTTTGATCCCCTCTCCAGAGCTTCTTGGTGGGATGTGCTGAGGTCTGTTTGTGACTGGGTTTCAGTTCAACCTTTCCCTTTGCTGGATCCCATTTTCTTCATTGTTTTGCTTTGATCCTGAAAACACTTCCAAGTTCACAACCTGCACACTACTCTCCATCTCAGAGAATATGACTGTATTAGTCTGTTTTCACACGGCTGATAAAGACATACCTTAGACTGGGAAGAAAAAGAGGTTTAATGGACTTACAGCTCCATATGGCTCGGGAGGCCTCACAATCATGGCAGAAGGCAAGGAGGAGCAAGTCACATCTTATATGGATAGTGGCAGGCAAAAAAATGAGAGCTTGTGCAGGGCAACTCCCGTTTCTAAAACCATCAGATTTTGTGAGACCCATTCACTATCACGAGAACAGCACGGGAAAGACTTGGCCCCATAATTCAGTGATCTTCCACCAGGTCCCTCCCACAACAAGTGCAAATTATGGGAGCTACAAGATGAAATTTGGCTGTGGACACAGAGCCAAGCTGTATTATTCCACCCCGGCCCCTCCCAAATCTCATGCTTTCCCATTGCAAAACCAATCATGTCTTCCCAACAGTCCCCCAAAGTCTCAAATTATTTCACCATTAACTCAGAAGTCCACAGTCTAAAGTCTCATTTGAGACAGGGCAAGTCCCTTCCATTTATGAGCCCATAAAACAAAAGCAAGTTAGTTACTTCTTATATAGAACAGGAGTACAGGCATTGTGTAAAAAAAGCCATTCCAAATGGGAGAAACTGGTCCAAACAAAAGGACTTCTGGCCCCATGGAAGTCCAAAATCCAGTGGGGCAGTCAAATCTTAAAGCTCCAAAATGATCTCCTTTGACTCCATGTCTCACATCCAGGTCATGCTGATATAAGAGGTAGGTTACCACAGTCTTGGGCAGCTTCAACCCTGCGGCTTTTCAGGGTACAGTCTTCCTCCCAGCTGCCTTTACAGTCTGGCATTGAGTGTCTGAATTTTCCAGGTGCATAGTGCAAGCTGTCACTGGATCTATCATTCTGGGATCTGGAGGATGGTAGCCCTCTTCTCACAGCTCCACTAGGCAGTGCCCCAGTAGGGACTGTGGGAGTGGGGCTCCTACCCCACATTTCCCTTCTGCATTTACCTAGCAGAGGTTCCCCATGAGGACCCCAACCCTACAGCAAACTTCTGCCTGGGCATCCAGGCGTTTCCATACATCTTCTGAAATCTAGGTGGAGGTTCCCAAACCTCAATTTTTCTGTCCACTCACAGACTCAACACCAAGTGGAAACTGCCAAGGCTAGAGGCTTGTACTCTCTGAAGCCATGGCCCAAGCTCTATGTTGGCCCATTTTAGCCACAGCTGGAGTAGCTGGGACACAGGGCACCAAGTTCCTAGGCTGCATACCACATGGGCACCCTGGGCCCAGCCCAGGAAACCAGTTTTTCCTCCTAGACCTCTGGGCCTGTGATGGGAAGGGCTGCTGCAAAGGTCTCTGACATGCCCTGGAGTCATTTTCCTCATTGTCTCGGTGATTAACATTCAGCTCGTCATTACTTATGCAAAGTTATGCAGCCATCTTGTGTTTCTCCTCAGAAAATGGGATTTTCTTTTCTATGGCATTGTCAGGTCACACATTTTCTAAACTTTTATGCTGTGCTTCCCTTATAAAACTGAATGATTTAACAGCATCTAAGTCAAATTGTGAAGGCTTTGCTGCTTAGAAATTTCTTCCACCAGATATGCTAAATCATCTCTCTCTAGTTCAGAGTTCCACAAATCTCTAGCGCAGGGGTAAAATGCCTCCAGTCTCTGCTAAAACATAACAAGAGTGACTTTGCCCCAGTTCCCCAAAATTTCCTCATTTCAATCTGAGACCACATCAGTCTGGACTTTATTGTTTATATCTCTATCAGCACTTTGAGCAAAGCCATTTTCAACAAGTCTCTAGGAAGTTACAAACTTTCCCACATTTTCCTGTCTTCTGAGCTCTCCAAACTGCTCCAACCCCTGCATGTTACCCAGTTCCAAAGTCTCTTCCATATTTTCAGTTATCTACAGCAGTGTCTCACTCCCAGTATCAATTTACTATATTAGTCTGTTTTCATGTTGCTAATAAAGACATAATCTAGACTTGGAAGAAAAAAGAAGTTTAATGGACTTACAGTTCCACATGACTGTGGAGGCCTCACAATCACGGCAGAAGGCAAGGAGGAGTGAGTCACATCTTACATGGATGGCGGCAGGCACAATAAGAGTTTGTGCAGGGCAACTCCCATTTTTACAACCATCACATCTTGTGAGACCCATTCACTATCAAGAGAACAACATGGGAAAGACCTGCCCCCATAATTCAATCATTGCCCACTGGGTCCCTCCCACAATATGTGGGAATTATGGGAGCTACAAGATGAGATTTGGGTGTGGACACAGAGCCAAACCCTATCACTGATCTAGAAATTTGTTTATGCTTACAGAATCTAGACCCAGCCTGTGTGAGTTCACATTTGGCTCTGCCATCTACTATCTACCTGACTGAACAAGCTATGTAACTCTGGATGTCTCATTTTCCTCATCTACTAAATGGAGGTGATAACACTGACTTCACCAGATTATTAGGAAAATTAAGTGAGATGTAAGTTAGAAGATAGAACAGTATTTGCCACACACTAAGCAAGATGCAACTGTCCTCTGTTCTTGTTTTTCTTATTATTATCATGGCTGTAGAGTATATTTGTTAAGGAGGAAACTTTGCAGTCAGACTGGTTATGACTATAGGTTCTGCTACTTATGAGCTTCAAGACCTTGAACCTATCTATCCACACTGTGTCATAATTTCCTCCAACATAAAATGGCAGTAATTACAGTGCTCGTAGGGTAGAGGTGTTATGGTAACAATTCATTGAAGAGGTTTCTTTGTTTTTAGTAAAATAAATTACTTGACTAATTGCCTAACTCACACTAAGTTCTCAATGAATGCTGGCTATGACTAGAAAAATAGTAAAAAATAATATACATTGAGCAGTTACTAAATGCCAGTGTGTATCTCATTTAATTTTTATAACATCCTTATTCAAAATACCTTTGTATCCCAGAGTCTCCAAGGTGCTTACATGAGACTAAAGCCCAGACAGCTTTAAGTTGCAGTTACATTATAGATGCTATATCATCCTACTTCAAGAAAGTCTTCTTTGAAAGGTACCCCACTTTCCCTTCTACACACTACCACTTCACATACTGGGTTAGTTTTTCCCTATCTTCCGGTTACTTCTGTGAATCCTTATATAGCCCACATCATAAGGCTTATCTCTCTTCATTTTCCTGAGGACTTTACCCTATTGTCTCTTCAAAGGCAGGCATTCTTTCACATTTACCCTGGGATGACCAGTTCTGGGCCTAGCACCTGGTGATATGAAATAAATATTCTATAATTTGTGTTGATTCACTATGAATTCAATGTAGCTGCATTTTTGCACCCAGTAATTTTTGCTTTGTGCAGTTTGGGTTTGCTTTATAGCACCGTATTGAGCTGTCCCCCTTGTGAGAGGGTCACACGTGGTGGCACCCTTCCGTTATTAAGATTTGCCACATGGGGGCCGGGTGTGATTACTCATACCTGTAATCTTAGCATTTTGGGAGGCTGATGTGGGTGGATCACTTGAGGTCAGGAGTTTGAGACCAGCCTGGCCAACGTGGTGAAATCCCATATCTACTAAAAATACAAAAATTAGCTGGGCATGGTGTCAGGCACTTGTAATCCCAGCTACTTGGGAGGCTGAGGTAGGAGAATCGCTTGAACCTGGGAGGCAGAGGTTGCAGTGAGCCGAGAACACACCACTGTACTCCAGCCTGGGCGACAGAGTGAGACTCAATCTAAAGAAAAAAAAAAAAAAAAGATTTTCCACATGGATTTTGAGAGACTTGCGTCACTGTGAAGTCCCTCCTGGAATAAACCCCTATCACAGAAGCTTATCCTTTGAATTCTCTGAAGATAGACTTTCCACAATGTACCATCCAGGGGATTTCCAACCGACACTTAAAAGGTGCCAGAATGTTCCCCTCCTACATCTGACTTTCTCCCTCCCTACATGTCATTCATGTGACATGAAGCACGTGGAATGAGCCTCAGGTCATCTTTCCAAATGTTTCACAGCTGGCAGAAGCAGGTGCATCTATTAAATAAATTACTCAAGCTGCATAGAGGCTGGCACTTAATCTCTCTGAAACCCCAGAGACAGACCTGCTTTCATCAGCTCTACCATCCGTGTGGAATCCCTGAGCTCAGTGAACGAGCTCATGTCCAGGGTTGTGGCACATGGGTGATATTTTGTAAATATCCATAAGTATCAGGTGTATATATAGAGAACCAGTGGGTGTCCAAATATATGATTTCACCCAGCCAGAATCAGCAAAGATGCTTATGTAATACACACAAAGCACAGACACATGAATGACACCAGACACCACTGGATTAACTGCTAAGGCTATTCATAGACACATCAATGATAATATATTATACAATTAAAATTTTTGTTTTCTATTTACTAATTTTTAGCTCCTTTAGGATATATTCTATATGTAATTAAATCCTTGTACTTTAAATGCAAAGTATAACAACATGAGATATAACATCACTTTCTTGTATTCACAAGATTGAGATTGTAAGGTAAATATTTCTCTTATAACCTGTTGGAGATGTAAGGTGACTTGATAATACCTATTTTTGAATATAGTTAATGTTTTATTCTAAAATTTTACATCTAGGAATATAATATACCCACATTATTTATAATATCAGACACTAAGGACCCTCCAAGCCAAATGGTTTATTATAACAATTTATTATTGCTTATGTGTCCATGGATAGTATAAGCAGTTTGTTCAATGTTGTCTAGTGTGACTCATGTGTCTGTGCTTTGTGTGGGTTACCTATGCACCAGTGTGCATCTCATTTAATTTTTATAACATCCTTATTCAAAATACATTTGTATCCCAGAGTCTCCAAGGTGCTTACATGAGACTAAAGCCCAGACAGCTTTAAGTTGCAGTTACATTACAGATGCTATATCGTCCTACTTCAAGAAAGTCTTCTTTGAAAGGTACCCTACTTTCCCCTTCTACCCACTCCTACTTCACATACTGGGTTAGCTTTTTCCTATCTTCCTGTTTCTTCTGTGAATCCTTATCCTTTGCCAATTCTGGCTGGGTGGGATCATATACTTGTACAGCTGCTGGCTATAAGCTGGTCTATGATAACCTTGATCATTCTTGTCACCTTCCACAGGTCCCCTGCATGCTACCCTAGGCTTGTTCTCAATCAGTGGTTTGGGTTCACCAGAGAGGAAGCATGAGAGGAAGTAGACACACACAAGCACGTTTTCAAGTTTGCTGTAAGTCATGAGACCAAGTCCAAAGTCAGTGCAGTAGGTGCTATCAAAGGGCATGAGCACAAAGAGATATGAACACTTACCAATGTTTTTGAAACCATATGGTTTGTCATGTAAATGCATCATGTCCCAAAACTTTGTACACTACTGACTACTTAAAGTTTGTTGAAACTTACTTTGTTTAGAATGTGGTAAGATTTTGTTTTATTTTGTTTTAAATTTCATATGTACTTGAGAATAATTTTTTTAAATCTCAGATGGTTAGGCCAGCGTTCTATGATCAGCCTTTGTTAGTGTATGATTCAAATTTTATCAGTCTTCATTAACTTATTTGTTTGCTTGACACAGTAAATAACTGAGAGATACAGTCTCATGCCAGTCAGAATAGCAATTATTAAAAAGTCAAGAAACAACAGATGCTGGCGAGGTTGCAGAGAAACAGGAACACTTTTACACCGTTGGTAGGAATGTAAATTAATTCAACCATTGTGGAAGAGGGTGTGGCAATTCCTCAAAGATCTAGAACCAGAAATACTATTTGACCCAGCAATCCCATTACTGGATATATGCCCAAAGAAATACAAGTCATTCTATTACAAAGATACATGCACGTGTGGGTTCATTGCAGCAGTATTCACAATAGCAAAAAATGGAGTCAACCCAAAGGCCTATCAAGGATAGACTGGACAAAAAATGTGGGGCATGTACACCATGAAATTCTATGTAGTCATGATAAGGAATGAGATCATGTCCTTTGCAAAGACATGAATGAAGCTGGAAGCCATTATCCTTAGCAAACTAATGCAGGAACAGAAAACCGATCACCACATATTCTTATTTATAAGTGGGAGCTGAACAATGAGAACACCTGGACACAGGGAGGGGAACAGCACACACTGGGGTCTGTCAGAGTGTAGGGTGGGGAAGACAGCATTAGGAAAAATAGCTAATGCATGCTGGGCTTAATACATAGGTGATGGGTTGACAGGTGCAGCAAACCACCATAGCATAGCTTTACCTATGTGTCAAACCCATACATCCTGTGGGAGTTTTTTTGTTTTGTTTTGTTTTGTTTTGTTTTGTTTTTGATGGAGTCTCACTCTGTCGCCCAGGCTGGAGTGCAGTGGCGTGATCTCGGCTCACTGCAACCTCTACCTCCCAGGTTCAAGTGATTCTACTGCCACAGTCTCCTGTGTAGCGGGGACTACAGGCGCATGCCACCACATTCAGCTAATTTTTGTATTTTTTAGTAGAGGTGGGGTTTCACCATGTTAGCCAGGATTGTCTCAAACTCCTGACCTCATGATCCACCTGCCTCAGCCTCCCAAAGTGCTGGGATTGCAGACATGAGCCACCGTGCCTAGCCTCTGGGTTTTTTTTTTTTTTAATAAAAATTAAAATTAAAAAAAGAAAGATATGTTAAAATTTCTCACGATGATGGGGATTTCTTAATTTTGTCAATTTCTATTCCCTATATACTTTGAAGCTATTTTAATAGAAGCTTTTAGGTATGAAAGTATTTAACCATCTGTATTTGTAAACAATTCTTTTGTTCTTAAAGTCTATTTTACATGACATTTAAAAGCTAAACCAGCCACATTTTGCTTATTATTTTTCTGTATATCTTTTCCCATGTTTCTATTTTTTTATGTTATTTTTGAAACAGAGTCTGGCTGTGTTGCCCAGACTGGAGTGCAGGGGTACGATCTCAGCGGCACGATCTCAGCTCACTACAACCTCTGCCTTCTGAGTTCAAGCCATTCTCCTGCCTCAGCCTACTGAGTAGTTGGGACTACAGGTGCATGCCACCATGCCTGATTAATTTTTGTATTTTTTAATAGAGACAGGGTTTTGCCATGTTGGCCAGGCTGGTCTCAAACTCCTGACCTCAGAGGATCCACCCATGTTGGCCTCCCAAAGTGCTGGGGTTATAGGCATGAGCCACCATGCCTGGCCACCTTTTTCCATATTTTTAATTTCAATATCTCTGGGGTGGATCTCTTACAAACAGAAGATTATTGTGGTTGTTTAAAAATCTCATTTTAACGTATTTTAAATAAATAGTTTGTTCTATTTATATTATTTAGAATATTGGGCTTATTTTAAGAATTTTTAATTTATTATAATTTTCCACTTTTTGTTAAGCTTGATTGTCCCCTCACCTTTACTTTCCTTCTTTTGAACTAATTACCTTTACTCTATTTTTTTAAAATTTTGTTTATATCACTTTATTCTACTGAACTTTATGTTAAACACTTCATTTATATTCTTTCAATTGTTGCCATTGGAGTTTTACACTGGGTAATTTATCTTGCTTACTCACTCTTCCCAACAAGATAGGATTTTATTACTCTTATGATTTACAAATGATATTTTTTCAAAGTTTTTGTTTTGACTTATTTTGTAAACCACAGATTTGACAATATTATTATTATTATTATTATTATTATTATTATTTTCTTTAGGCACTGTCTGTTTGTATTTACTTATGTTTATACACCTTTTGGGATTGTTTATCCTTTTGTTTTAAGATCTTCCTTCTGTAGTTTATTTTTCTGAAAGAAATACTCTATTATAAAATCAAATAAATAAATAAATCTAAAATACTCTATTATTTTCTGAGATAAATAACTCTATTAAGGATACACATTCTGATTTTTGTTTGCATATCCGAAAGTGTGTTTATTTTTGAGACTGAGTTTTGTGAATATCCGGTTCTTCATTGGTAGTTATTTTATCTTAGTTCTTTGACGATATTGTTTCCTGATTTTTTGTTTGTATGTTTGTTTGTTTGTTTGCTTTTGGGACATTACTATTGTCTAATTATCATCCTTTAATAAATGGTATGACTTTTCTCTCTGGCTACTTGTAAGGTTGTCATTTTGTTTTTGGTATGCAGCTATTTCAAGACAATGTGTCCAGGGTTGAATTTCTTTTTATTTATCCTCCTTTGCATGCCTTGTGTTTCTTATATTTGTGATTCATGTTTCTCACAGGATTTAACAATTATCAGAAACTATAATTTTAAATAATATGCATTTTCTGTTCTCCCTGCTTCTAGGATACAAATAGATATAAACTTAGATATTCATATTCTTCTATCAACGTCCTTTAATCTGTTTATATTTCCCATTGCCTCAAATCAATAAGCGTTCTGAACACTTGTTCGGGTCTGTGTTCTGTTCTGCACACTAGTACTGTCTTCTCCTGGGTTTAACCCTTTCCTCAGTCTCCCTCAGCTGCGTACGCTGGGTGGACTCACTCGTTTCACATTCAAGCTACTTTCTGGGTAGAAACCTTAAAAGAGAAAATGACCATATTTCTAGGACTGTATTACAAGTAGGGTCCTAGATGTTTTTGCATGAGATTTGAAATGTAGAATTGAGGGGGGAACCTGGTTGTTGCTGCAGGCTAGTCGGGTCCCAGGAATGCGAGGATCACCTGTGACATGGCAGTGTCGCCTCTCCAGCTCCCTCCGTCCTGACACTCAATGGCAATGGTGGTGACCGTGGATCTGTCTTCCTGATCTGCCACCCTCATCCTTAGGTCAGAGCTTTCTTCATTCTCTGGCTTTCTGGAAATGAGCAGCATGTATCATGGTGGCCATGGAAGTAATTTATTGATTCTGGCTTAGCACTAACGGTGGTCGGTCAGTACGGAGTGGTTTGTGAGCCATTTCAGGAAACAAAAATGATTCAAAAATCAACCGATTTCCTCGAATTAAATCCTTCCTGCCTGCTGCTAAAATTGTTGGTTTCTAACTCACACACATAACCCTGGCTGATACACTATTTGCTGTGTTTTAAATCTGAACAATTCCATTACTATTTCCCAAAGTTACATTTATTTATTTTAAAATAAATTTCCTGTTGCTTGGATAGTGGATTCCTATAGTCACAATGCTGTAACAGTGTCACCAATCAAATAGAAATTTATTGCCTCACAGTTGTTGAAGCAAGGATAGCAAGTTCTAGGTGTTGACAGGGTTGGACCCTTCTGAGGCCATGGGGGAACATCTGCTTTATACCTCTCTTCCTACCTTCTAGTGGTTTTCTGGTCATCTTTGGGGTCTCTTCGCCTGTGCATGCATCACCCCAGTCTCTGCCTTCATGTTCACACAGTGTCTTTTGTGCACGTGTGTCTATTTCTAAATTCCCACTTTTTATAACAACAGCAGTCAAATTGGGTTTATTGTTGTATATTAGTCTAGGTTCTCCAGAAAATCAGAACCAATAGAACGTGTGTGTGTGTGTGTGTGTATGTTTTTATGGGTGTGTGTGTAATTGTCTCAGATGGATATGAGGCTGAGACTCCTCAAGATCTGCAGTTGGCAAGCAGGAGACCCCACAGAGCTAACAATACAGTTCTTGTTCTAGACCAAAGGCCTTAGAACAAGGAGAGCTGATAGTGTAAGTTTCTACTCTGAGTCCTAAGGCAGAAGTAGACCAGTGTTCCAGCCCAAAGACAGCCATACAAAGGGAGCATATACTTCCTAATTCTATTCAAGTCTTCAACAGATTGGATAAGGCCCACTTTCATTGGGGAGAGCAATCTGTTTTGCTTAGTCAACTAATTCAAAAGTTAATCTCATCTGGAAACACCCTCACAGACACACCCAGGATAATGTTTAATTAAATATCTGGGCACCCTGTAGTCCAGTCAAATTGACACATAAAACTAACCATCATGACCTCACATTATTCCAGTATTACCTCATCTTAACTAATTACACCTGCAACAACCCTATTTCCAAAAAAGGTCACATGCTGATGTACTGGGGATTGGGACTCCTGAATATGAAATTTTCTGAGGAGGAATACAGTCAGCCCATAACAGATAGTGACTTGCTCCTTGCTAGTTTTTAACAGTCATTTATGTCTTCAAAGATCTCATACGCTATTTTGCATTCTGCATCTGTTATTTCCAGTATCTAAAATCATTGAGTGGATGCGGCGGGTAGAATGTTTTTATATTGCTTTTGTGTCTGCTAATAATTTTCTTGAATATTTTATAATTTTTGTTTATAAAATCACATTTTAAACATTTAATCTGTAGAAGTTCCAAGGGGCTGCATTTGGAACATTTTTTTTTCCAGATAGAATTTACATTTGCTTTTACCAGGACCTACTTTCTGGGAGCTTATTAAGATCACTTAAATCTCATCCATGAGTCTGCAGGAAATGCCACAGTCAGCCTCAATGTTCTCTTCTATTGCAGGCTCCAGGCAGAATTCCACTCAAGTATCTGTTTATTCCAGATTCTCAGAGGTCCCACCTTTCGTATGCGATGCTAAGTTGGAGTCTTTGGCGAATCATTGTATGAGTTTCCTCCTGACTGTGGCCTTCTGTTTGAAGCTTCAAAAATAACTCTTAGCAGAGTGTTTTCTCGTTCACCCATCACCCACGTTTTTCTTTGGATATTTCATATCCTTTGTTGGAAGTGAAATTAGGGGTAAGGCACCAATAATAGCTTCTGTTTAGGGACATGGATTTCAGCTGGGACATCGCCATTTTTTTTTTCTTTTTTTCCTGTTTTTAGAAAACCACCTGTACCTTCAGACCTATTCTTCAAATACAAAACATCTGAGATGTGTTCTCAAGTCTCTCTCAAACAGTAGAGTGCAACATACTTCAGTAAGGTGGTTTTACACCTTGAGTAATTATTGGTTGAGTTACATATCACTCCCAAATACTCTTTCAAGTTGTAGCAAATTGAATTTTTATAAAAATCATTCCTGACTTTTGAAGCTTATAATGTGGTATTCATGTTATAATATGGATGATTTCTTGTGTAATTTTATTTTCTTTTTATTTCAATAAGTTGGAGAGGGCCTAGTTGGAAACATGATTGGTTGTGCTTAAGAAAAGGCTGACAGCTATTGAAATCACCCCAGAGAGAAACTTATATTGTAAGGAGAACAATACCAGGGAGATAGAATGGAGGAGGACAATAGAAATTAGAAGCTGATGAGAAATGTTTGCTGATCCCTGTACAAAAATAACTCCAAAAATTCATCTATTTTACAAAACTTATTTGGATGAATTCTGGGAAACAAACCTGTAGAAAGTGCACACATCTTGTTACTTCTTAGATTACTAGATGCAGAACATCATCTACAATGGCAATGTGTGTAGAGTGAATGGATATGAGTATGCTTACGTCTCCTTAGAAGTCCACCATTCTCAGGGAAGAAGATTTGATCATTTGATATTGACTCCTAATATGATTCTATGAATCAAGCAATTGCCACCAGTAGCATCAAGGCTGTAGTCACTGGGTTTAGGGAGCCAGGAGTTCTATAGTGGTCATCACCAGGATTAAAGATGACATCAATGTCATATGCTAATAGGTGCCTGTAATTAAAATAGAAATATTTATTTAGATAATCTTGAATGCCATTTGTTGCAAATTGTAACTCCAACCCAGATAGATAATATACAGAATTTAGAGAAAGAATAAGGACTATAAATACCTAGACTTCTCTCTCACTAAAAATTCTAAATCATCACTTAATCAAAATCTAGTTTTCTACAAGTCAAATCTATCCTGAATCTCTTAACCTGGATGTAGAGTATCCTAGCCCATCCAGCCATATAAATCAGAAGCTTAAGAAATTAAAGCTACTTTTACTTGCCTGCTTATTATATAGTAAGGACAAGTGTAGATTTAGAACATAAAGCTATGTTTCTTCAAAATCAGTTGAATAGCAAGGTGCTCCCTCTTCTTTGCAGTAAATGTGTTTTGTTTCTTCCAGTGGAAATGCGGTAGAAAGATTAGTGAATGGGGCCCTGAGAGCATGAATGCAAAAACACCTGTTTTATTTTATAGCCTCCCAAACCTCTGCCTTAAACCTAGGTCACTCCACTTCTCCTTCCATCTGTGATAGCTCATTATATTTGCTCTATTCATATAATTTTCATTTGTTAGAACAAGGTACAGCTGGTTCAGAAAAAAATGTTTTGAGAAAATAACTTGCCTATAAATCCATTGGCTTCACAGTAATTAATTTGAACAAACTCCAAAAATATGCTTTAATAACTTTTTAGATCCCAATTAGGGCCAAATAAATGGCTTCCATTTATGGCAGAACCAATCTGATTAGGTTTCTTGTTTGGTACACTCCAAGCATGCAAAATATCCACCCTAAGGGCACCAAGCCAAATTCAAAGCTTTGGATTTATTTAACCACAAATGCATATTTATAAATTGCAACAGACTTTTCTAATTAATTTTTCATCATGCTAATGATTTTGCTTTGTAACAACTGGTTGTATTAGGAGGAGTCACAGCCAGATCTAGAGACATTTGCAGTCACTGTTAGTTTGGAAAGAAATGAAAGGAAATAATAAAAAAGCAACTTTCCAGGATATGGCTCTTGAGAGGTAATTACAGATTCCACCAAATGCCTATGGAAACAACCCAATTTTAACCATCATTTAGCAAGACCCACTATATTTGCTTTTTTGCAGCCAGATTTACATGCAACTAAATGTTTTCTACTGAAGAAAACGATTTTCCCCTAGTCTCTGTCAATGTAGGACATGGAAGACTATCAAATTGCTTTAGATTCTGAGAAAGAAAAGCAGTGATGATAGATGACCAGGCAAGCATATGATCCCATGGAACACAGGACAAAATCGCTGGACCATGAGGGAAAATACCTGAGTCCTGGTACACTCTGTTTCTTGCTAGGAGTAATTTTGAGTTGGCCAACTGAAGGAATTTCTGTAAGTTTTTTTTCAAAAAAGGGTGCAGCTTGAATGAGATAAGAGAAAAAAATAATTTTGAAAAAAAAATGAAAGAGAAAAATTGGAAGAAGTGATGATTGGCCCCAGAAAATGTAGAGCAGAGTTGATAAAGAGAGTTAAGGCAGAATACAATAGTGCGAAACTGAATCTCTGTTGGAAAAGAGAAAGCAGAGATGTGAATGGAGTAGGTAGTGCCCACTGCGGGTGTTCTAGTGGAGTCTACTAGAATGGAGTCATAATTTTGTATAAGAATGGGAGCTTCCAGAAGCTCCTGAAAGGCCTGAAGTTTATCTTTTAATTGAGTTACAGAGGTAAATAAATGGTAACCAAACTATTTCTTTCTTTCTTTCCTTTTTTTTTTTTTTTTTTTTTTTTTTTTGAGATGGAGTCTCATACTGTCACCCTGCTTGGAGTGCTGTGGTGCAATCTTGGCTCACTGCAACTTCTGCTTTGAGGGTTCAAGGAATTCCCTGCCTCAGCGTCCTGAGTAACTGGGATTACAGGTGCCCACCACCACACCTGGCTAATTTTTGTATTTTTAGTAGAGATGGAGTTTCACCATCTTGGCCAGGCTGGTCTTGAACTCCCCGTCTTGATCCACCCACCTCGGCCTCCTAAAGTGCTGGGATTACAGGCATGAGCCACCATGCCCGGTGACCAGATTATTTCTAACTGAAACTCTCCATGTCTTCATGTATCGATAGCTGAGACAAAGCAAGGCCAGGAGCTCACAGAAGGAAGGTTAAATTCTTGGACCGTGATTTCTCAGACTCAATGTTGGGTCTTCTACTAAAAATCACTTGTGTGTTCTGCTGTTCTACAAGATAGGGAAATACTCTCCAACAGGGAAAAATATTTTTTAAAAATTCTATCAAGTTAATGACAGATTATTTTTCTCTTCTCTTATTCAAGCTATACCCTTTATTTATTTTATTATTTTTTTTGAGACGAAGTCTCGCTCTTGTCACCCAAGCTGGGGTGCGATGGCACAATCTCAGCTTACTGCAACCTCCGCCTCCCAGGTTCAAGAGAGTCTCCTGCCTCAGCCTCCCGAGTAGCTGGGATTGCAGGTGCCTGCCACTACACCTGGCTAATTTTTGTTATTTTTAGTAGAAACTGGGTTTTACCATGTTGGCCATGCTGGTCTCGAACTCCTGATCTCAGGAGATCTGCCCACCTTGGCCTCTCAAAGTGCTGGGATTACAGGTGTGAGCCACCACGTCTGGCCCCATCCTTTATTTTTTTAAACTTATAGACCTAAAATTTTTTTTAACTTACAGACCTAAAAAAAATTTAGGTTGAAGTTGTGTTTTCAAAACTATTTTTTTTAACCAAATGTTAGCCCCTGGATAAAAGCCTTACAATCAGAAAGTTCACAGCTGTTTCTCAAGAGAGTGTTGCAGAGCATACTTTGAGGGTTTAAATCAATAAATCACACTCGAAAATGGATAAAAACAATTCACCAAACCACTTGTTTATTTGGACCCAGTCTGACCAACAGAATTTTAAATTGAGGCTTCCTATAACACAAAATAGAAAACAAAACAAAACAAAAAGCCTTTAAGTTGCATTTGCTGAGGTTTTAAGATAATATTTGTTGGACACAGGTCTTAGTAACCTATTTCAGTTTGTTCAAGAAAAATAAGAATTGATTCCGTTGTTGAAGGAATGCATTGCAGCTTCCAAGGGTACGGCTACAGCTGACCCTTGAGCACAGACTGCAATAGAGGACCAGTCCACTCTACCAGGGAGTCCTTTCTCAGATCAGCATATCAACTGCCACTGTTTTCCAGTCAATATGGCAGGAAGTAGCTGTCAGTCAGTCATCAACTACCAATATTCACTCAATAGTGCAGTCAGACTATCTGAAGTCTTTTAGTCCCAATTTCTGATGGGTTGGATTAGGATCCTGTTCCTGGTTCACCAGCTGTAGGGCATGGAGAGAAGGCTAGGTCATGGCATGTTTATCCATGACTTTTTCTACTATAACCACATGGACTGGGGGCTGTCAGAGAGTGAGCACTAAGGGGCCCTGAGGGGTGGTGAAGCCCTACAGAAAAATTGGTGTTCACTGCAAAGAGTCAATAACACTGGAAGAGGGGCTTAGCAATCCAGAAAAGTAGGTATTAGTCAAAGGGTATGAAGTTTCAGTTGTGTAAAATAAGTCCTAGAGATCTTACGTCCAGCATGGTGCTTATAGTTAAAAATACTATTGTATCAGTCTGTTTCCACACTGCTGATAAAGACGTACCAGAGACTGGGCAATTAAAAAAGAAAAAGATTTAATGCACTTACATTTCCATGTGGTTGGGAGGCCTCACAATCATGGTGGAAGGTGAAAGGCACATCTCACATGGTGACAAGAGAGAGTGCTTGTGCAGGGAAACTCTCCTTTTTAAAACCATCGGCTCTCATGAGACTTATTTACTATCAGTATGAGAACAGCACAGGAAAGACCTGCCCCCGTGATTCTATTACCTCCCACCAGGTCCCTCACACAACATGTGGGAATTCAAGATGAGATTTGGGTGGGGACAAACCATATCATTTCACCCTGATCCCTCCCAAATCTCACATCCTCATATTTCAAAACCAATCGTGCCTTCCCAACAGTTCCCCAAAGTCTTAACTCATTTCAGCATTAACTCAAAAGTCCACAGTCCAAAGTCCAAAGTCTCATCTGAGACAAGGCAAGTCCCCTCTGCCTGTGAGCCTGTAAAATCAAAAGCAGGTTAGTTACTTCCTAGATACAATGGGAGTAGCAGGCATTGGGTAAGTACAGCTATCTCAAATGGGAGAAATTGGCCAAAACAAAGGGGCTACAGGCCCCATGCAAGTACAAAATCCAGTGAGACAGTCAAATCTTAAAGCTCCAAAATGATCTCCCTTGACTCCATGTCTCACATCCAGGTAATGTTGATACAAGAGGTGGGTTCCCATGGTCTTGGGCAGTTCTGCCCCTGTGACTTTGCAGGGTATAGCCCTCACTCCTGGATGATTTCACGGGTTGTTGTTGAGTGTTTGTGGCTTTTCCGGGTGCATGGTGCAAGCTGTCAATGGATCTACTCTTCTGTGGTCTGGAGGACGTTGGCCCTCTTCTCACAGCTCCACTAAGCAGTGCTCCATCAGGGACTCTGTGTGGGGCCTTGCACCCCACATTTTCCTTCCACATTGCCCTAGCAGAGGTCCCCATGAGAGCCCTACCCTTAGAGCAAACTTCTGCCTGGGTATCCAGGCATTTCCATACATCTTCTGAAATCTAGATGGAGGTTCCCATACCTCAATTCTTGACTTCTGTGCAACCACAGGCTCAACACCATGTGGAAGCTGCCAAGGCTTGGGGCTTAGATCCTCTGAAGCCATGGCCCGAGCTCTGCATTGGCCCCTTTCAGTCACAGCTGGAGTGACTGGGACATAGGCCATCAAGTCCCTAGGCTGCACAAAGCAAAGTGACACTGGGCCCTGCCCATTAAATCATGTTTTCCTACTAGGCCTCTGGGCCTGTGTTGGCAAGGGCTGCCATGAAGACTTCTGACATGTCCTGTAGACATTTTCCCCATTATCTTAGGGATAAACATTTGGCTCTTCATTACTTATGCAAATTTCTATAGCCGGCTTGAATTTCTCCTCAGAAAATGGAATTTTCTTTTCTATTGCATTGTCAAGCTGCAAATTTTCTGAACTTTTATGCTCTGTTTCCCTTATAAAACTGAATGGCTTTAACAGCACCCAAGTCATCTCTTGAATCCTTTTTTGCTTAGAAATTTCTTCCCTCAGATACCCTAAATCATCTCTTTCAAGTTTAAAGTTCCACAGAGCCCTAGGGTAGGAGCAAAATGCCACCAGTCTCTTTGCTAAACCATAACAAGAGTCACCTTTGCTGCAGTTCCCAACAAGTTCCTCATCTCCATTTGAGACCACTGTGGCTGGGGAAGCCTCACAATCCTGGCAGAGGGCAAGGAGGAGCAAGTCTCATTTTACATGGATGGCAGCAGGCAAAGAGAGAGAGAGATTGTGCGGGTGAACTCCTCTTTTTAAAACCATCAGATCTTGTGAGACTTATTAACTATAATGAGAACAGAACAGGAAAAACTTGCCCCCATGACTGAATTACCACCTACCTGGTCCCTCCCACAACATGTGGGTGAGATTTGGGTGGCAAACAGCCAAACCATATCAACCATATCAACTCAACTGTAGAGTACACTTAAAACTTTGGTAAGAAGGTAAATCTTACATTAAGTATTATATCACTCACACACAAAAAAATAAAAATTAAGAGAAGGGGATAAACTTCTAGAGGTGATGGGTAATTCATGGCTGTGATGATAGTCTCATGGGTGTCTACTTATCCCCAAATTCATCATGCTCTGCATTCAATAGGTACAGCTTTTGGTATGTCAATCACGCCTCAATAAAGTCATTTAAAAATTGACACAGGTCGGGCGCGTTGGCTCACGCCTGTAATCCTAGCACTTTGGGAGGCTGAGGTAGGTGAATCACCTGAGGTCAGGAGTTTGAGACAAGCCTGACCAATGTGGAGAAACCCAAACTATACTAAAAATACAAAATTAGCCAGGAATGGTGGCACATGCCTGTAATCTCAGCTACTAGGGAGGCTGAGGCAGGAGAATCGCTTGAACCTGGGAGGCAGAGGTTGCAGTGAGATGAGATCGTGCCATTGCACTCCAACCTGGGCAACAAGAGCTAAACTCCATCTCAAAAAAAGAAAAGAAAAGAAAAGAAAAAACCCCACAAATTTACACATGGCATAACCAATAATATTTGAAGAGAAAACCTATTTGACATGTACATTGGAGCCTCTGGAAGAGTGAATTGTGAACACTGAGGGGAGTAGCTGTCTGTCCACTGCTGCCTTCCCAGCACTCAACAAAACTCCAGTGGGACTCTTTGGGGCCTGTGGAAGATATGTGGCATGAATACATGAATTATTAGAAAGTCGAGATAGCTGAGACTGCTTTGAAAAGGAAAAACCTTGAAAGATAAAGCATTATTTTATTTATAGAGAAGAGAGCTTCGTTGGGGCTAAATGTGGAGCAGCTATTGCCGAATGCCATATACCTTGACTCATCATGAAGCCCGACAATTGCTATACTAAAGAAGCAGAGGAACTTTGGATGCCTGAAGCGTAAATCAGCACCCAACCTGATGCCAGCTATAAAAGTTTAATTTTTATGTGTCAAATTAGAAGACCCATCTGGGAAAAAGGTTCACTTCCCTTCCCAAGATACATCCTCACCATTAAATTCCTTTGTTTAAATGTATTTTCTCCGAGTCCAATTTCGCTTGGTCAGATCAATGCATTTTACGTCACATCTATTGTCCGCAATTACCATCTGGTGATTACTAGGATGGCTGTGGGTAAGCTGCTTGCTCATTTATTTATTTATTTTTAAAATTTCTTTTTACTGCTTTGTGTGTTTTTAACCCTGCTCAGTATTCCTGGATCGTGCATCCTTAAAAGGATTATACATTACTGGGGGCCATTCTGAATGCAAAACATACCCCCCAGATATCAAGGAGGTATGGGACTAGGGAAGGAAGACAGAGGCAGGGTAACGGATGATCAGTTCCCTGAGACCCCATGCTGTCCACTCAGAACTATTTCTTGATTCACAGTTATGAAAGGACATCTCTCTTGCAAGCTGTTTTAAATTTTAGTCTAAATTTTTAAGCATTTAATAAGTGTACTCTTTGAGCCTCTTCTAGATACCAGACACCATTTATGTGCTATTCCCTGTGGTTTTTGGGGTGAGTTGTAAATATCATCTTCCTTTGGTAGATGAGCAAGTGAAAACTCAGAGAGTTAAGCAATCTATTCAAGTCATCCATCTAATGTAAAGAAATGCTGTTAGAAAAATAATTTTGGAAAATAATCCTATTTAACTCTATCAATGTATTCTGGACTAGTTCTTTAAGTGAGTACACACCGTCTATGAAGTGATTCCCAGAACTAGTCTTTTTCTAGAAGCTTCACTTTGCTGAACGGCCTGTGTACCTTCTTGCTCCCACTGTAACCTGACTCTCAGCATTGGATTCTCTGCCATAGCATCTCAAGGGGACTCTGTTCACTTCTTTTGCATGTTATACTCATCAGGGCTTACAGTGAGTGGGTGCCCTCGCCTCGTCCTATCGCTGCTCCCTAATGACTTTAATTTCTTCCTCTCTCAAACTAAACCATCAAACAAACAGACAAACAAAAAAGACACTTTCTAGAAGAGATAGTAATGATACCCACCTCATGAATTAAATTACTTAGTGTGAGTTAAGTGCTTACCAGGGATTACCACATCATTAGCTATTATTTGTAATCTTACAGTCATTATTATCAAACATGTCTCAGAATTAATGCAACCTGTCAGAGCTAGTGGGCAGCTAACACAGAAGTCAATGCAACCGGTCGCATCAAAAGTGCCACAGTACATTTTGGAAATTAAACAAAACGATTGCTAAATGTGCATCATACATTCAGAGTAATTCTTATTCAAGCAGGCTGGTTTTATATTCATGACAAGCATTTTCAATTTTAATATGTTTGCTTACATGAGATGCAGATTGTAATTTAATGGCAGGCTGTTTAATTATGCCTTCATTTGTATAAACTGTAATGTTGCTGCTGAATAAATGAAATAAAAATCTCTTTAATTTCCTTCTCAATATTTAATTTAAATCAATGATAAACAGCAGCCGTCTCTTTGAAACAATGTTAATTAATATTCAGAAGGCTAAATTTGTTTTTGGATGTATGGTATGTTTGGCGTGTTGGTTTCATAATTAAACTGAAAATAAGATTGATAGAGTTAAATAACCTCTAAAGAGAAGGAAAAAAAACAGTGTACAATTCTACTCAATATATTTCTGGCAATGGAAAAACATACAATATGGGCTTTATATTTTCAAACTGCTCATATAATTGCTATCCAATCTATAAGTCAGGGTTTTGGTTTAGAAATATTTTATACTTATACCACCTAATTATTTAAATTCTTGAAGCATTCATTTTTCTTTCACATTGATCGGGCCCATTTGCACATCCTATTAAAGAATTAATAAGGTGAAGAGGGGAGTGAGGACAATAATTTTGCCAAAGCTCTTTCTACCTAGTGCCAGGAATGTAAGGATAAATAAAACAAGACTGTGGCCCTCAGGGAATTCATAATATGCTGGTGCAAAAAAAAAAAAAAAAAAAAAAATGGACAGTTTTAATACTTACAAGATAGTAAGTGCCTTCCTAGAGGACAATGCAAAGTTACAGGCATGGGCGAAACGTGGTCAGGATTGACATTGTCAGGGTTCATATCATCACTGCCATCAATGTCATCTTCTTCCTTGCTAATATTCCTAGAGTTCCAGACTCTACTATGTGGCAGACAATGTTTTAGATGATTTATATTAACTCATTCAATTCTTATATTATCCCTGTATGTAAACCATGGCCCTGAGAGGTTCAATAATTTATCTAAGAAGACAGAGCTAGTGGGCAGCAAACACAGAAGTCAAATCTGGACATTGTGGCCTCAAGTTCTTATGATCAACTCTCCCATTATACCACAAACTTCAAAAATACGTGCATGGAAATGATAAGACGGCCAGGACAGTTAAGCCACTGAGTTTGAAGAAACCTTAGATTACAGGAGTTTGTCACTGAGCGTCATGCTGGTAAAGGCAACTGGACAGGCTAAAACAGGAACCAAAGGGAATAACTACCAGCATGGTTCAGAAGTTACTAGTACCATGACATTTAATCCATGGGCAGCCCAGGAAATGAGGGAGATGATGAATGACTCCAATATGAAGCCGTGCAATTTGAAGATATCAAAAGCCAGCAGGCACTGGAAGAATCTGCCCAATATGAGAGTAAACCTCACTGATACACTGAGAGGAAAGGCATCAAAGCCTCATTTACTGGGAGACGGAAAAGATCAGAGCCCCACCCTGGGGCGGGGAGGTGAGTTAGATAAAGGAATCAGAGACCCAGCTAGGGAGTGGAGAAGGAAGGGATCAGAGCCCCACCTGGGCGGGGAGAAGGAAAAAAATCAGAGACCCACCTGGTAGGGGGAGGGGCAAAGGATCAGAAGCCCAACTGGGTGGGAGAGGGAAGGGATCAGAGGCTCACCTAGGGTGGAAGAAGAAAGGGATCAGAGGCCCACCTAGGGCAGAAGAAGAAAAGGATCAGAGCCGCACCTGCGTAGGGGAGATGGAAGGGATCAGCACCCCACTTGGTAGGGAGAGGGAAAAAATCAGAGCCCTACCTGGTGGCGGGGAGCTGGCAACTCCCTAGTCACTGTGGGGTGGTTGAGTCAGCAAAGAAGTCCTTAGCAGGGGATTGGTTCAAGCAATATTGATGGTGATCAAAGCAAACCTAGCCCACAGGTAGGCTGTGCCCGTAAGCAAGGTGGCAGAGGCATCGGAAGTGTGTTCAGTTATCATCCCTGTGCATTAAACCAGGTTCTTGTCAGCTGAAGAGACTTACGTGGGTGTGTGTGACCCAGCTTCTGTGGTTCATGCATTCTCAGCATCAGAGAATGTGACTGTGATTTTAGGTTAGAGAATTCCAAGACCATCTCAGAAGTGAGGTCAAGCTCTTCTGTAACTAAGTGCCAGCCCGTGTCTCTTATAGTGATTCCAGCTCAGAGCACACCATCACCAGGAGAATGGCTACACCACAGTGCCTTGGAAACATTGCACTAACTCACATGGGCAACAGCTCGAATTGCAGTGAGTAGAATTCTTGAAGAGCGCCATGTGCCCCCAGGACGGGAGAAGGCAGGAGGCTTGTAAGGAGGCCACGAACCATCTCCCACTCCCCTTCCTCTCTCCCCGAGAGGCTACCATGAATCTTTCTCATCGTCCCCTGGATCCTTGTGAAGTACAGGATAGAAGAATAGAGCTGCATCTATAGCTCAGAATTGGCTCCTTAGAAATGGGGTGCACTAGCTTCCTAGTGCTGCTATATAAATCACTATGAATTTGGTGGCTTGAGACAAAATAAATTTATTCTTTTAAAGTTGTGGAGGCCAACATTCCTAAAGTAAAGAGATGGAATTTAATGTAGCCCATTTCCTTCCACTCATAAGCTACCCCTTGCCCTCACATTACCTGGGCTATGGCTCAGCATAGTGGGAGTGTAATCCCAGTTTTGGTCTCAGCATTGTTTCTCAGAATATTAAAGTCACTCTCATAGCTTATTTTTACTTTAGCTGCAGCTTTTTATAGTTTAGCTAAAGCTTAGCTTTATTGAGGTAAGAATCTTAAACGCACTTTACACCAGGTTTTATTAATTTGGGTTAATTACCTGACATTGGTAGCTGGTATGAAATTTACCAACCCTGAGGAAAATTAGCATAATTTTCCTTAAATTAGTTGGCATGGCTACCATCACTCTGCAGGTTCTTGAGAAGGCTCTCTCTTGTCTCTTCCAGCATTGGATCCCGGTATTTTTTGGCTGGTGCAAGCATCATTCCAGTTTCTGTCTCTGTCTTCACGTGGCCTTTCTGTCTTTGTTTTCTTTTATTTTTCTTTTCTTTTCTTTTTTTTTTTTTTTTTTTTGGAGACGAAGTCTTGCTCTGTCACCGAGGCTGGAGCACAGTGGTGTGATCTTGGCTCACTGCAACCTCTGCCTCCTGGGTTCAGGCAATTCTTTTGCCTCAGCCTCCAAGTAGCTAGAACTACAGGTGTAAGCCATCACACCCAGCTAATTTTTGTATTTTTAGTAGAGACAGTGTTTTACCATGTTGGCCACGATTGTCTCAGACTTCTGACCTCAAGTGATCTGCCCACCTCGGCCTCCCAAAGTGCTAGGGTTATAAGCGTGAGCCACTGCGCCCGGCCGGCTTTCTCTTTTTACAAAAACACTGATCACTGGAATCTGGAATTAGGGACTGCCTAAAATCTATAATGATATCACTTCAAGGTTCTTTTTGATAATTACATCAGCAAAAATTCCACTTCTGAGTAAGGTCACATTTTTCAGATTCTAGATAGACATGACTTTTGGGGGATACTATTCCGCCAACAACACTAGGTATCCCATAACTTGGACTGCAGTAAGGCTGCCCCTATTGTTTTGGTGTCTTTTATGATGTGTAGGACAAGGATGATGGGGGGCTGGCACCTTTGCTTGGATTTCCTCTCACTATGTAGGTCATAAATAATCCAGTCTATGAGTGCCTAGATGTGTTTTCACTGCCCATTCCAGGTGGGTCCTCTCCTTGCCCTTACCTTGTGTTATGTGTGTGCTTGACAGTCATCCATTCTGAAATGCAAACTCAAACTCAAAGCCAACCAATTCTCCTCCCTTCCTCCAGCACCTTGTCTCCAACCATGGATTTCTCCTCGGTCTGTCACTTTTCCAGCTCTTGAATTGAGCCCCTGCTCTTAATCTCCACTGCTCTCTCATCACCTTCTACCATTTCCTGTCTAGATTCCTGCTGCTGCTTCCTGGCTGTTTTTTTCTGCCTCCTGTCTTACGTCATTCTAATGCATCCTGTAAGTTGTTGCTAGATTGATCCTCCAGAATTTTTAAAAAGTATGACTGCATTCCCGGGTTTAAAACTTTTAATGACATTTCATTGCTTTCAGATTAAGACTGGATTACTTAGGGCACAAGTCACAGACCCCTTTGGGAGCTAGTGCCTGCATATAGATCATGGCAGCATCCCCTCCACACCCACAACAGACCCTTTGCCTGAGGTTCAGCTGGCCCATAGAAGTATCTATTTGATATATGCAGTCAGCCGGCATAGCAGTTGATGTATTTTGTAACTCATATCCTTTTTGCAGGTTTTTGTACCCTCACAGAGAGCTGATAATCATATCTCCCTGAGAAGATTTTGTGAGGGTTGAATGTGATAATATGTTGGGCACATAGAAGACGCTCAAAAAATGCTGCTTTCTTTCTTGTTACTATATCGGACCTGGCCATATATCTTGCCCTAAATATATCGATGTTCATTATGTTTGTAGATCAGTCATTGAAACAATCAAGACCTCCATATCTTTTTGGAAGCAATCACCATAAATTAGCTGAATAGTTCTCAAAATAGGTAAATGTCAAATACAAGTTTATTCCATTTTTTTCCTCCTCTAATTACCCCTTAACTAGTTTCTATTTGAGAGCACCTTCCTCCATTTTTCTCCTCCTTGGAATACTAGGTAACCTCCTGCATTTCCAGAGCTGCCTCCTAGTTTTTCCCCTCCTCCTGCTCCTCCTTCTTTTCTCCTCTTTCTTTTTCCCATTTGTAGAGTGAGAGTCACTAAGGACCAGCTGGACCATCAAATACCACCTCACACTCAGAGTAGGAGCCCCCTCGCTAGAATGCATGGCATTGCATGATTTTGAACACATTGCTGTTTCACTTTACGAAGACTTGTGCAGAGCTCTCAGATGGTCAGACACTCAGCAGTGTGCTCTGCATATGGAAATGAGTGGCAGGATTTTCGTGACCTGTATGATCCAGTTCTGCCCTGGGCCTTTACTCCTGCCATTTGCATCCTCACATATGCCTTCATAAACCACATTAACCATTCCAGACTTTTTTCTGCTTGAAGAATGAGTTAATCTCCGAAGATCTAACTTAAATGCCAGTTGCATCTGATGCTTCCCTGGCAGAATAAACTACCTCCGGCTATGTGTCCCACTGGACATCTTGGACACATCTGTTTTGGAGAGCACCCACTGCAATGTAGTCATGTTCCCTAAGTCTATATCTAGCCCATTGCCTGAGAGTCCCCTGAGGGCACATGCTCCACTTCCAACAAAAATTTGTAATTTCCTTCTCTTATCAGAGCAGTTCATAGAGTGCAACCTTAGACTTTAAGGAGCCCTTCATTCATTTCTCTGCTGGTCTGGCAAAAGAAATGAACAAGAACTGTCAATGGAGCTGCAAGACCCTCAGAAACTTCTTGCTTGAGAGATACCTGTCCCCAAAGGAGAATATCATTCTGCTTTGGAACGAATCATTCAACTTCTTGGACCTCTTAAACACCCTTGTGATAAAACCACTGTGATCTATTCTTGAAACATAGTCTGATGGCAGGGTCAGAGGGAAGAAATAGAATTGTACAGAGCTTGGGCTATCAGGATGGAGAAAGAACATCTCTAACACAAGCTTTTGGAAGGTACATTGGGGAATTCCTGTATGGTTTGGCTGGTATTACATTGCTAGTACCCACAGTAACGTTCTGTAAACCAAGTCTTATTGTTACTGTTATGTAGACAATGAGGCTCAAAAGAGAGTCAGTGACTTGCCCAAGGTCACATAGTGCATGTCCTTGAACTAGGATCTATCTGACAACAGATTCAAGACAATACCTGGAAGAACCAGACTTCTCATTAAGAACAATCTTATTTTGGGTAATTCCTCCTGGGTTTTCAATATCTACAGATTTTATCATTGATTCACAGTGTCAGGGCCAGCTCTTGCCTTAACTGTGGCCTTGGAATAGAAGATGATTCTTTACATACCTGCAGCTTCTTTTTCTTCCCAATAATTGCAGAGCCGTCCATTTCAGGTCTGTGACCCAGGAACAACATCTACACACAGAAACCCAACCTGTTCTCTAAATCTCCTTCCTTTCTGAAAGCCAAGGTGGAAAAGAGAAGCACTGTAGGAGATGATTGGATCATGGGGATGGATTTCTTGTGAATAGTTTAGCACCATCTCCTTGTTTCTGTCCCTGCAATAGTGAGTTATCGCAAGATCTGATCGTTTAAAAGTGTATGGTACCTCTTCCCCCTCTTTCTCTTGCTTCTGCTTTTACCATGTGATGTGCCTGCGTCCACCCTGCCTGTAAGCTCCCTGAGGCCTCTGCAGAACCAGATGCTGCTATGCTTCCTATACAGTCTGCAGAACCGTGAAATGATTAAGTCTCTTTTCTTATAAATTACCCAGTCTTAGGTATTTTTTATAGTAATGCAAGAACAGTCTAATACAGAATTTCTGGAAGTATGTCATAGAGCCAAGAGAAGCAACGACAAGAACCAGGCTTGTAAGAAGGACCAGAACTTTCAGTGTTTACAAAACTGAGAACATGGCCAAGGTTCAAAGCCAGGGATGGTCTAGTTAGAATATTGCTGCCAACAAACTTTGCCACTGTGCCATGAATTATCGCTTACTCTCTGTTCTATTTGTCTGATTCTTTCCAAATTCAAGGTAGAGAGAGAACCTTGGTCATATATCTGAGGCATAGCTTCTGGCAGACTGAGAGAAGATACATCCGGTCTTTTGTGGTGGAATCCCTGCCACCCACTAGGACTTAGACCCTAATAAAGTAAAGAGTTTCCATGCAGGGCATAAAATATTTAATAGGGAACAATCAAATATCTTCCATTCTGCTTGGTGCAGTTCTATCCCCTTTATTTTTCCAGTTCAATCTCAGAGAACAAAGCAGAAATCTGTGCGGATTGGCACGTACTCTTCCTTATGCAAGGGATTGACACTAACAGGGAGATTAGGTTTATTCTGCGTGGCCATAAAGAGTAGAATTTTAAAAATGATATGCAAGTTATTGGAAAACGTTTCTCAATGAAACATGTCTCAGCGAAAACATTTCTCCATGAAGACGTTCAAATAGCAAGAGCTGCCCAAAGATGTAATGGAACACTGGGGAGGGCTTGAGTTTCTTAGCACTGAATCATTCCAGCTGAGACCAGGAAATGGCTCAGCAGGGAACTTTTTGACCTTTGCTGTCCAATGCGGGGGCTCACATTTACATTTTATTTTGTTTATTTTAATTTAATTTTATTTTATTTTAGACCAGGTCTTTCTCTGTCACCAGGCTGGAGTGGACTGGTGCTAGATCAAAGCTCACTGCAGCCTCAAACTCCTGGGCTCAAGTGATCCTCCTGTGAGCTACCATGCCTGGCTATGAGTTCAAATTTAAATTTAAATTAGCATAAATTTCAAAATTGAATTCCTCAATCACACTAGTCACATGTCAATGGCTCAGTAGCCACATATCACCACATATACCATATTTGGCCACACAGCTATAGGATACTTACATCATCCAGTAGAAAGTTCTATTGTTCAGGGTTGTTACAGAGGGTTTCAAGCATCAAGCAAAATTGGAAGAGATGAAATTAAAGTCTTTCAGTCCTAGCAGTATAAATAAAATGGTAGACAATAGTTTAGATACTGTAGGTACTATACTATTTATATTCAGAGGAGGGAAAAGAAACAAAGCAAGAAATATTAAAGCAAGGCTCCATGCAGGAGAGAGCAACTAGGCTGGACCCCAAAACAGGAAACAAACTAAAGAGACAGATAAGAAATATTTTAGAACTTTGTGATCCACACGGTCTCTGTTGCAACTACTGCGTTCTTCTGACGTAGCACTCAATTCTTCCGTGCTTCTAATGTAGCCCAGTTCTTCTGATGTGGCTACAGACAACACGAAAATAAATGTGTGGCTGTGTTCCAGTAAAACTTGGTTTATGCAAACTGATATAGGAATTTCATATAGTTTTCATGTATCATAAAATATTCTTCTGTTTTCCAACCACTTAAAATGTTAATAATCATAATTTGCCGGCCCCTTTCCTAAAGGATCTCTTAAGTTTGGAATGGCTAAGAGAGGATAGTAATCTGACCAATCCTCTCCAATTCTTAAAATTCCTGAAGCATCCAGATTGTAAGAGGTGGTTCTTGCAGAAATGCTAAGTGTTGATGTGATGACCGCTCCTGCCCTGCTCCGTGTTACACTCTTGATTGGCCTGAAAATCAGCAGGTCTTACTAATTACCAGTACAGACTAAGCAACTAAACAGAGTCACTAATAACAGCCAGCTTTACTACTTACTAATTATGCAAATGTGAACCATTTACTGACTTATCCTAAACTTCTGCTTTGTTGTTGTTATTGCTATTTTTAATTGTAAATGTGGTACCATCAAAAAAAATAAATAAATAATTCCTGGGGTTACTTTGAGAATTAAATGTGATAATATGAGTAAAGCCTTTGGATAGGATATGTCAAGTCAGTATTTTAAATAAAAAATGGAAGCCACTGCTATCCGTGTTCACAGGATACAATAATCAGATGGGAAATGATTGAATTGACATCAAAGTTTGCAAATATTATAAAGTAAGATTGGGAGATGCTGAGTGGAAAACAAGTTAGTTTTTATTAAAACTAAACATGAGTTAGAATTGTATTCCTAATGCAATAATTCTTTCCCAAAAGGGATAATTTTGAGGGTGATGCCAATGGCTAAATGTCACATAACACCAGGAAACTTAACTCATAGGGGAAGGGGAATTATGCGTTTGATTGGAGTAGCATTTCCTCCAATTTGCAGCTAACTGTGATTAGTTCCTGCAAATGAGGCTTTAATTGGACCCACGTTGAACTGATGAGCAGATCATGGAAATGTGTCTTATGTCTCACAGGTGGATTCGGTCACACTTGGGTAAAGAGTAGAGGTTAGTCTACGACCCGGCTGTGCCCCAGCTTTTTCCTAATGACACATTATCTCCGGATGGAGAGTCTGGAGGGAAGGGTGTTTATTATTTCCTAATATAAGGGTAAAAACTCCTCAAATCATGCAAATTGTAACACACATGTCCTTAGTTGTTCTTTTATTTATTTTTTCATCTCCTTATAGATGATATAAAGTGTCAGTTTCTGCTTTCAATAAATGATTCTCTTTTAAGCACACAATTTAAAATATTTTTAAGAGCCTAAACCATATTGTAGAATTTATTAGAATAAATAACATAATAGTAGTAACACAATAATTGTTCTGATTAACATACTTAATAAAATTAATGAGAAACATGATTCTGAAGATAAATATTTACTTCAACAAGCACTCATGGAGCCTAAAGGCCAGACACTGTGATTCACATATGTGATTCCTAAAATAAATAAGGCAAGCTTTTATTCTCAGAAAGTTCACAATCTAGTGGGAAAGACACAAAATGATTTCAAAAACCAGGATAAGTGCAGCACCGTGTTACAAAGCCTCAGCCGTGTCTAAGTAATATTTGACTGCTCATCTAGTTTGTTTCCTGGTTCAGAATCCCAGTCCATAGTTAACTGTGGGATGCAGTGCAGCCTCTGCAACCCAGGCCATACCATGCATGGGTCTTGGCACCACTTACATGCCCCAGGAGGAAGGCTCATCTCTTTCTATTTTGTAAATGGCTCAGTGTATTTATCTAGGCTTTTGTTTATTGTGGAGAAAAGAAAAAAGAAGAAGGAAGAAAGGAAAGGATATAAAAAAACAGAGGGCAGGAGGGAGGAGGGGGGATTGTAAAGACAGGAACAAAACAAAAAGAAGAGATAGGGAAGAATTCTCGCCTGTGTGAGAGCTGACAAAATCCTTACCAATCCATAATTGGCAAACTTTTCTGTAAAAGACCAGATAGTGAATATCTTTGGTTTTGAAGACCACATGGTCTCTAAAGCAACCGCACAGCGCTGTGGCTTCTGTAGACTATACGTAAGTGAATGGGCGTTCCAATTACATTTTATTTACAAAAACAGGCAGCTGGTCTGCAGGCTATAGTTTGCTGACCCGTGAATTCTAACTCATTGTTATCAGCCATGCAGCTGGGGTCGTGGCACCTTTTCAGCCCCTAGCCAGCATCTTGGTACCTTCACATACCTCACCTCATTTCATTCTCACCAATAGCCTTGTGAAAAAGGCCTTGTTTTGTTTTTTTGTTTTGTTCTTTCATTTTATCAATCAAGACACTGAGATTCAGAGACATTAAGCTTGAACAAGGTCCCTCAGTAAAAGGGACAGGTCTTGGAGATGCTTCATTTCATTTTCAGGTAACATTCTGTTTCTGAACTTTCTGAAACCTGTAACTGGTGCTCAGTGCTGCAGCAGAGACAATGGGTGTATCAGCGAAATGAAGCAACATGCTCAGGGTCTGTCAGTAAGCTGGTGCCAGAGTTGGGGCTAGAAAACAGGGTCCTGAATCCTACTCCCATTCCTTGCCCAAGACGCTTGATAAGGCCCACTTTGCTCAGTCTCTGGCACGTGCCTCTGTGTGTCTGGGTAGAAACCCTTCCCAGACAGGTTGCCTTAGTGAATTTGGCTGACCCTGACATTATTTCAAATATGAAGTTTTAATCTATCTTTTTAAGCTATGTGAAGCATATTTTTCCTGAGCCGTTGAAATAAAATGACTGCTTTGAATATTGTGAGAATCTGCATGAATGCCAGAGAAAACAATGCAATTTTAATTTGGTGGCTTTTCAAGTTTTCTTATAGAGATCACTGGGGGAAAGATGCTGTATTTTTCTCCTTTTTTTTCAAGCATGAACTGAATATTTGCCACCTGAGTTGATAGTTCAACAATTTCAGATGAATTCATCTCCAAATACACCTAATTTTCAGTCTCATCCAACAACCACAATCCATTCACCCTGACCATGGAAACAAATGCCAAAGAACAATGAGCTTAGCAGCTCAGTAACATAGGCAACCATTGGCACTGTCGGGAGGGGCACTGCTCCCCGGGGCCTGGGACTCCTTTCTTCACTTTGTAAGAATGTTTAGGCATGGGAGGGAAACCGACCAAGTAAACAAGGACAGGCACAAGGACTCCTGGATCCAACTGAGAAACAGATAAACTCGGCCTTCAGTGCAGCCGGGTTTTCATCCAGTTCCATGCAATTTACTTCAGCTCAATCCCTTACATTAAATTCAGTGTTGTTCCGGAGTAGACCTGATGAGGGGAAATAAAGAAGGAAGCAGGAGATACTGGCTTTGATGTCAGACCTGGATTTATTCTCAACTTAGCCACGTGTAAGTGGTGTAACCCTAACTTACATAATCTCACTCAACTTCAATGTCTTCATCTGTGAAATGGGAAAAATGATCCTTGAAGTACTGAAGCAGAATTTCAAGTGGGTAATGTGTATAAACATGGGTGGTGAACAGTCAACATATTAAATATCATTTTCAACCGCTTCCTCTCACTCTCAAAGAAATAGACGGTAGAGAGACACCTTCACAGCTTCAAAACAGAACCAAACGTAGCTCAGTGTTCAATCGAGGGAAAGCTGTGATAGCAGTGAGGAAGGGCTGAGTTTCTTCCTGGAATGATCAGGGGAAGTTTCACCTAGAAAATAAACAGCATCGTAAAATAAAATTAAAAATTAAAATAAAATAATAAAAATAATAAAATACATATTATTTGTTTATGATGTTATAATATATATTGTTATGTATTATAAAAAACACATAATTTGTATAATAATAAATATATAAACATATAATAAATGTATAAATATGTAAATATTTAAAAATATGTAAATATGTAAATATACATAAATATATGATTTATAAAATAATAAAAATAAAAATAAAATAAAAAGTAAAAGTAAAAAAATAAAATACATAACGTCTCACCCGGGCAAAGCAAGGCAGGAGTAGGACAGAAAGGATTATGTAAATGGAGGGGTTGGTTTGGGCTAAAGGAGCAGCCTAAGAAGACTGCAGCTGTGTGGCTGGAGGAAAGAGTGTGAGCAGGAGGGAGTGAGGAAGGCGGCCTCAGAGGTAGGGGCAGGCCGGGATCTGGGGAGCACTGGATTCCAGAGCAAGAGAGTTGTCTTCATTTTCTTGATTTTTCTGGTGCACTGAAGAACCTTGAATGGGGCGGTGCAGGGGAATTTGAAAGCCAACAGTTGCAGGCAGAAGATTGTACGGTTGCGGCTGCAGTAGTATAAGAGAAATTCGCTTTTTAAAATGTATCCAACATATATTCTTTGCAAACCTACGATTTGTTCTGCTTGCTAGTGTTGAAAAGGACACATAGGTGCCTTCTTTCATGGAGTTTAAATTTTGCCAGAGCAACAGACAAGCACGAGGTGAATAAACAAGACAGACTTTCAGGTGGCAAACATGCCATGCAGGCAGCAGGTGTTACGGGTGTGAGCGAAGTGGGTGTGGGTCTCTTATTTAGCTCCAGGAGACAGGCAGGTCCTGATGAAGAGGGGCCTTTTGAGCTGAGACCTGAATGCGAAGAAGGGAACATCTCCTGGAGAGTTGAGGTTGGGGTGCTCCAGGTAGAGGGCCAGGGCTCCAGGGCTCAGATAGACTGGCTGTGATGGAAGAGCCGCAAGAAGCTTTGTGTGCTTGTGAGGCTGGAGTGTTGGACCTGAAACGAAGTGATAGGTAAGAGCTGGGTCTCGCTGGCCGTTGAGGGCTAACACAAAGAGTTTGGATTTTCATTGTTAGCGTAATAGAGAGCAGAGCTGATTTTAAAGCGATGAGTGTTGGGATCTAGGTTTTATAAGGTGGTGCTGGCCCCTGTGGCCTGTGGACTCTAGAGGGGTGTATGTGACAGCAGGGCCGTGTGTTATCAAGGCTGATGCAGTCATCTGGTTGTCAGTGGCTTGGACTAGGGTGTTAGCAGTGATCATGGAAAAAAGTGACACTTTTGGAGATTATTAAACAGAGCCACATGGCTTCTGATGTGGTGAATGGTGGCTGGGCTGGGTGTAAAAATGAGAAATTGAGGATGGCGGTAAACAAGATGACTAAGGTGTGAGAGGACCAGGATATGACGCTGCCTGATACTTCTGCTATTGAGACATTTATAAATTTACTGGCACTCTGTGACTTATTCACTATTTTTCCTAAGGTTTCTATAATAGACATAGCACTCTCATATTTATTCTGTTGTATGCCTGCAAATCATTTGTGAGTAAGAGATTACTTATGCCCATTTTGCAGATAAGGAAATTGAGTTTCAAAGAGTGCAGATAGCCCTACCCAGGTTCACTGTTAGGGAGTAGAAAGACCCAGGCCTCAAGGGAAGTCTTCTGACACTGGCCCATTGCTCATCTTATTACAACACAGTGTATATTAATTAACTAGAAACTCAAGGAAACTAGAACCCATTACCTAAAAGGTACTGATTTTAAAGAAGAGCTAGCATAGTGAAAACAGTCAGGACTTTAAAGTTAGTGAAACCTAAATTCAAGCCCAGATTTGTTCATAACTTGCTTAGGCAAATACTAGCTTAAGCAAAAATGTAGTTTCTTTTCCAATTTCATCTGCAAAGTAGGATTTGTAATACTCAAGTTGAAGGATGATTATGAGAATTAAATCAATGAATTAATATTAATATAAACTACCTAGAGCAGTATTTGACATATTTGACATTTACTATATCCCTACTTCCTCTTTTTCTAGGAACCAATAAAAAAAGATTTGTGGCTTATTAGTATTATCTCTTTTGTATGTCTGATGTCAGCACAAACTTCATTCCTCAGTTCATTAGACCGATGACTTACCATAATGATAATAATAACGTTAATGATAAGGGTAATAAAAATAATAACAAGATTTAATCAAAGGAGGTATGCTTATGGCATTATAAATATTTCTATTACTATAACTCAACATTCCTTTGAAAGTCTATAGGGAGTACTACTAATATTTATAGCTAAGAGCTGTTAGAATTGTTTATGTCCTAATATTGTGCTAAACTTAGCATGTATTTCATTTCTCCCTTACAACAAAACTCTGAATTTGATTCCAATATTTTTCCTATTGCACAGCTGATGAAATAAATGCACAGATAAAGGAGATAGGTTGTTCATAATCTCAGAAATATGAAGCTTAGAGTCACGATTCGATGTGAGAGCATCTGACTCCAGACCCTGTATTTTCAAACCATCTTGTTGTGCTCTAATGGGGAGGATGGATTAGGCCTTGTCCCAATGTCCTATATATACTGTGTCGTACACACAGCAAACCTTCAATTGAATGTTCTAAGCTGCCTATTTGCCACCTATTATCTTAAGAAAGAAATTCTTTCCTGAACGTGGGTTTTTGGCCCACACTCTCCAGATATTGAAGCATTAATTGAGAGAATGCATCTTATCAATAGAGAATTCTGATTTGATATCCTCTCTTCTGACTAAAACCAGGTACTTAAACTTTTCCCATCACAACAGCTCATATATACACTAAATACAATTCTAGTCACCAATGCCTAATCATTGTGACACCTTACATTCTTACATTCCTTTTTTTTTTTTTTCCCAAATGAAAGACATCTGTGGAGTAAAAATAGAAGAAACAGTTAAATGGTTAGCTCTGTTATAGGAAGTAGATGATATGTGGTTAATTTCCTTTGTTGCAATATAAATATTGTTTAATTTGTTCAACACATATTTGATAAGCAATTAGGCGATGCAGGCATTAGAGTCTGACTCAACAGCCAGTTTTGAGCACCTTCTGTTTGCCAAGGTGAGCTGGAGCTTGTAGCTAAAATTTCAGTGCTTTGTAAATGGGATGGAATATATTTCCCAAAGACCAGAATACTTTCCACTATGATTTTTGAAGTGACTCTTACCCCACTCAAAACATCAGAAATAGCTGCTTGGGGAATTGTCTCTATTACAAAATTAGTTTCTCTTGTCCCAAATGATGGTCCCGTTTTACAGCTCATAATGAATCATGACTGTTAGTTGTACAGGGAGTTTTCCAACTTATGTCTTTTTTTCCTTCCACCATTCATGTTTATCATTTTCCCAAATGGGTATGTCGTCTTTTCAAAATGTTATCCTTTTCTAATATCTTATATTTGACATCATGATAATAAAAATTCATGTCATTTTATGAGTAGCCAATATATGTTCAGGCAGGATTTTAGATGCTTTGCACACATTTATCTTGTTAAATCTTTGAGGCAATCCTGTAGGCAATTTTATCACTGTTTTAATAAATTGAAACGTATGAACACACAAAAAGTAAGAATTTGACGCCTAAAATGTTAGGTGACTTCCCCATGGCCATTTGTCCTGAAGAGTCACAGCTGAAGATCTGCGAGAGATGTTGCCTCAGCCCAACGCCCTTCTCTCTCTCTCTCTCTTTTTTTTTTTTTTTGAGACAGAGTCTTGCTCTTTTGGCCAGGCTGGAGTGCTGTGGCATGATCTCAGCTCACTGCAACCTCGACCTCCTGGATTCAAGTGATTCTCCTGCCTCAGCCTCCCAAGTAGCTGGGATTACAGATGTCCACCACCATGCCCGGCTAATTTTTATATTTTTAGTAGAGACAGGGTTTCACCATGTTGGCTAGGCTGGTCTTGAGCTCCTGACCTCAAGTGATCTCCCTGCCTCAGCTTCCCAAAGTGCTGGGACTACAGGCGTGAGCCACTATGCCTGACCCCTATATCCTTCTCTTTAACAGCAAGCCAGTCTGTGCCGCTTGTGGTAGAAATGACCTTAGGAAGCATATGCTCAATATAGAGGAAATAAAATTACAGTAATTTTTAGATATTTAAATTAAATATATTACCATAAATCAAACATCTGGTTTTTTTTCCTAAAGATCAAGCAGTGGAGAGTTCATGAATTTTAGAGTCAAAGGTACCAATTGCAAATGCTTATTCTATTTTTTTTTTTTTTGGTATATAATTTTGGGCAAAATTCTTAGCTTTTTGGACTCCGTTTTTCATCTGTAAAACAAGGTAAGTGTGTCTATCTTGGGAGATTTAAAGGAAAGCATATTAAGTTAGCTCAGTGAAGCTCTCAGCAGAGTGTCAGCGACAAAGTAATTCTCAGTTCCCTGAACCTGACTAATAGGGACCAACTCAAGTCCTTCTTGTTTCTCCACAATTTCTTCAATGTGAAAAATTGCTGGTTCTTTCCTTCTTCTCTGACTTACCATGGGCCAGGTGGTTTGTACTATACTTTTATAACACATCTTAAATTATTTTTTATTTAATTCTTCATGCAGAGAGGAATCAGGAAGCCCAGGCCAGAAGAATCAGCTGGATGGCCCACACCATCTTAAGCTGAATAAAATCACTGCTTTGTAAAACACTGCTGTAGGGGGATAGTTTGTTACACGGCATAACTATTGCTTCCTTGAGTGCTGGGTGTGGAGTTCAGAAAAGCTTTCAAAAGGAATCTATATTTTGAAGGATTTTTAAGCAGGACATTGCATGACCACATTTTCCCTTTTAGTAAGATTTGCGTGTTCAAATAACAGACTACAGGGAGAGGAGCTGGTTATCAAGGAGACAAGCTACTGCAGGGGTCCGGGCCAAAGACTCCCAGTAGTTGAAGCAGTTCAGTGTAGTAGGGAGAAGGAAGGGATGTATTTGAGAAATGTTTGGAATTCAGAATTCTCTCTGGAAAATTCCCTTGATTTTTCTCACTTCAAGTTTGAACGGTTCCCTCCCTCCTCTACTGCTTCCAGGGACCATTTCTCTTAAGGCATTGACTTCAGCTTTCTGTGCACAGAGGGGAAGTCTGTGCAGGACACCCTCCCTACCACATGAGGGAGCTAGAGGACAGAGAATGCGCCTTCTGCAGGCCCTGCCTGCCCTCACTCAGCTGTGTTCCCGGTAGTTTCATAATTCTTTACAAAATAAGTCAAAATGAGTTTAAAGTGAGTTATGCTGTCTTCAACTATTTTTTTTTTTTTTGGTCATTTATCTGTTGTGGAAGAAAAAGGACCTTCTAGCAGAAGCCCAGAGTTTGGATGCTTCCCTCCATGGTCTTTGATTTTGGTGCTTAAACATCTCACTACTCTATTCTGTGAAATAAGTGCCCACATCTGTGTCTCCTTTTTTTTCCCCCCTTCTCATCTTCAAAATGTAGTTCCAGCGTCTGTGCTGTTTGAAGTCATGCAATTCTATATCTGAATGTAGGCGATAATTCTAACATATTTGGTCAGGGAGACACAAGTACTTCTCTCAGTCTCCCTACAGAAAATTAGACACGAACTCGATACACATAAATAACTCTGCAAGGTAAAGGGTTCTGTGGCTATACCTCTGGACAGAGCCTGGCCTCCAGCTCACGTGGAGACATGTGTATATATATAGACAGATCAAATCATTGCAAAGAGAGCCTCTGGCCCTCAAAAACTGTCATTTTCAGTCAAGAGCAGAAGCTATCCGTGAAATTAAGAAATGCTAAAGAGGGTGAAATCTGGAAGGAAGGGGGTTATTCCAGAATTTAAACTGCTGGGATGAACCCTCTTGAAGTTAATAATATATTAGAATAGTTGCCTAAAAAGTGTGCTAGTCATCTCTCTTTCATGCCTTATGAGATGTGTCTGTGTGTTGCATATGTGTGGGAGGAGGAAAAGGAAAAGAAATAGTAGAAGGAGGAAAGGGGGAGGAGGAAGAGGGAAGGAGGTGACAGAAGGGGAGGAGAAGGAGGGAAGAAGAGGAGAGGGAGTGAAAATATAGAATGGGATGGTGGGAGGGATTTTTCCCTCCTAGGTAGAGGAGAAGATTTGCCTTACATTCTAAAGCTGTCTACCTCATAACATCTCCCAGCAGGGTGACCTTTTGCCAATTTGAGCTCTTTGGTTCTCAGTTAATTTTTTGTTTGTTTGTGTGTGTGTTTTGAGACAGAACCTCACTCTGTTGCCCACACTGGAGTTCAATGACACAATCTCGGCTCACTGCAACCTCCTCCTGCCGGGTTCAAGCAATTCTCCTGCCTCAGCCTCCCAAGCAGCTGGGATTACAGGCTCGTGCCACTACACCTGGCTAATTTTTGTATTTTTAGTAGAGACAGGGTTTCACCATGTTAGTCAGGCTGGTCTCAAACTCCTGTCCTCAGGTGATCCACCCACCTCGGTCTCCCAAAGTGCTGGGATTACAGGCGTGAGCCACCATGCCTGGCTGTCAGTAAAATTTTTTGTAAAGTGAGGTGATATATGCAAGTTCTCTTTGCCCTACTGAGTGATAGCAAGTGTCAAGTAATTGAGTGAATATAACAGTGTCTTAGCAACTCACTACATATTGATTGTACAGGCACAAAAGACCATGGTTATTTGTTGTCGGTTACTTTTCTTACCAGATGGACAATTCTGACTTTCCACACGGGTGAACATCAACCCCAACCTTAGTCCAACCTTTTTCAACCTCCATCCAAGTCCTTCAATTTAATGAATGAGATCAGACTCAGGAAGCAGAACATCTGAGTCTTATTTGTGCCCCATCACTTCCCAAGTGGTCTCGGGACAATGTCACAGTTTTCTGATCTATACTATGGGACATATGTTAATACCTATCTCACAGGGCTACTCTAAAATTCAGATGAGATGGATGTGCAAATGGAGATGCTCTATGTAGATATTTACTGTTGCTATTGCCAGGAATAAGAAAGCAACTAAATTTCAGATGTCTTTTCTACCCTCTTGCATGACCTCTTTCCCTCATCTACCAAATACAAGGAAGCCCTTTCTATCATTGATGAAATATCTATTGGAATTCTTCCTTCTATTTGACTGCCTTTTTACAATAAAGGTGCAGTGTGGAAGAGGTAGTTAATGTCATAAACATAGGATGTTATGGGGTATGTGCGAGTGTGCATGTTGGCATGGAGAGTAACGCACACATTTCTTCCATGAATCCTCAAGCTTCTCATTGTCTTTTGCTACATGTCATATTGAGAAGTCTGGAAAACACAATCTGATTAGTCATTTGGATTCTATTCTAGATGCTTGCTATCTTGGAGACAGACTTTGGTCTGTCATACTTACTCTGAAAACAGTTATGCTTCTAGTGGTTCAATTTGCTAATGCAAGGGTTGATTTTATGTGAAGTCATGCTAAGTAGAATGACTTGCACTCTGTTTATGCAGGGACAGTTCTAGCTCTTGATACGTTTTGTTGGATGGATGAATGAATAACAGTAAAACCTAAAGGAAATGAGCACCTACGTTAAGATTCTTTGACTTTGTGAAAATCACTTAAGAAAATACCTTTCTTTGAGCTTCTTATGATTTTTTTACACCTTTTTTATAAGGGGATTGCCTGTGACTTTCCTATTATCTCAGAAAGACAAACACTCTGTTAATACGCCCTGGCAACACAGACAGCACCCTTTAGATTACATTTAGATTACATTTAGATTATAGAGGACTACCCTGCACCGTCTATGTAAAGTTCTCCCCAAAAAACCAACAACAATTGGCAGTTATTCAATCATTATTTATTTTATTAAATTATGATATATTGTACTGAATATATTGCATAAAACGTTATCTTGTTCATTGATTAATGTAAGTGAACATTTCTGTCTTTTAGTTACTCTGTACACCGCAAAAATTGTATTTTTTGCTATAAAGAAAGAATTCTCCAAGTTACGTAAGATAGAATCTCTATATTGGGAGAATTCATTTGGGAAACGCAAGTTTGGGTTGCTGTGTTCCACTGTGTGATTCTGGTTGTACCAAGACCACAGCGCTCTGAGAGCTTCCTACCCAGGCCATATCTCAGTGTTGTTTGCACAGCTAGTAGTCTTGCTTCTCCTAGACAAATAGCCCAGTTTACTGTTTGCTATAAAGCTAGTAGATTCCCCAAACCCAGTGTTGTTCAGCTGTGATGCCAACCCACCGATGCGTGGTATTTATCTGGGCCACATTGTGCTTCCCTCTCCCTTGGGATTGGGAACAATGGAAACCAAGGCTAATATGCTGATGACAATATTGCTTGCCTTACCATGAGTAATCAAGTCCTTTGAGTTCCCCCAGACGTCTTATGTCTTAGGTCAACATTCAGGAAATGATAACAGGTGAGCTCTTCGAAAGTAGGGTAAAATAAAATTTCAAAAAAACAGTATTCTGTTGGCATGAAATGATACAGCATAACTTTCTGCCACTTAGTTTTAAAGGGTGTGATCTACCTTGCCACAGGCCTTGGCATGGACTGGGGCAAATTTAGGATCTAAATTGGGGGTCATGGTTCTGCTAACAGGTCCGGCTTCACCATTGTAAAAAGCTGATGAGAGAACTGTAGGCTGATTGAAGATAAGTGCCTAGTAGTTTTTTGTCCCAAATAGACCATAATCTTTAAATATTTTTACTTTTAATACTACTAATATGTCCTATAATCGAATATCTTACTATATTCAATGAATACTAGTATATTGTAAGCAAAAGATAGCAACTATAAAACCCATGTAAAGTTTGTAACTTCCTTATGCTTTTTAGTTTTTGTTGACTGCTTTCTCATTGAAAAAGCATTAAAGTCTTGATAACACAGGAGACCTGTATATTTTGGAAGGAGGCCCAGGGGAGTTTCAGGCAGTGCCCAGCTGGAGGCAGAGGTAGAGGAGGATGCTAGAGGGTCATGCTCTACTTCATGTTCTGGCTTGCAGTGATGGCTCTGACCTGGGGGGAGGGCTCCAGATTAGCTACCTATGCATCAGTAGGACAGACCCACTGGCCACAGCATTGTTTCTCATGATGGCTTCAGCTTTTTCTTCTCATATCCTCGCCATGGATAATCATCATCATCACACTTTCTTGTAGATCTAGAGGTTAAGGAATCTAGTGATAGAAACTTTGATTTTGACTTGATCCTGTCACATGATAGCTGTTGCCTCTGGAACAATCATCTCATTCCTCTATGACAACTTTCTTGTCTGTAAATGAGAAAAACATTACTTGCTCAAAGGGTGCTCTGGAAGCCTAGAGGTTATGCAGGAAAAGTCCTGTCAAGGATATGCTCCAAGCGGATAATGAGTTGGCATTGGTCGTGGTGTTTTTACAAGATTATTTTGTTGCACAGGTTATGCTCGTCCTGCCCTTATTCCCCAGACCTTATCACTTCAGCGTACTCTTATTGACTGACTTCCAACCATCAGCACCTTAATCGCTTTGACAGGGATTTCTACAGAGCTGCAGGCCCAGTGGAATCGCAGGCCCCACAGCTGCCCTCAAGCAAGGAATGGTATGAGTTGTTATATAAAGACATATTTCTTGAAAAATGCTAAGAGAGGAATGTTAAGTGTCCTCACCACAAAAAATGATGGCTATGCAAGTTGATGCATATGTCAATTAGCAAGATTTAACCAGTCCACAATGTAATATAGACTTCAAAACATCATGTTGTACATGATACTTGAAATTTTACCTGTCAAATTAAAAAATAGATACATTTGGAAGAACAAAAGAAGAAAAATGAATTTAGAGTTGCTTGGCCCTGAGATGAAATAGTTTCTCCACAGGACTAAGCACCAGTCAGCCAGAGCGACTTACTAACTCATCCTTCACTGTCTCCTCCTGTTCCCACTGCCCTGTCCTGGCTCTCCACAGCTTCCAGATAACAACTTGCATTTGCATCCTTGATTGGAAGTCTACTCCTGGGAGAATCCAAACCTTCAGTCTTCTTTAGAATGCACGTCTGTTATAAACCCTTGTTAAATTCAAGAGAAGACACAGCTTTTAAACATGGAAAGTAAGACGTGAAAGAGAATTTATGGATTGGGATTCAATTCTATGAATCCACTCTCCGTGTGTCTTAAGTTGTTTCCTTGATGTAAGGAAGGGAACTTTATCAAGAAATCTTGATGCATTGCTTCTGCTCTTCCTGCCCCTTTCCTTTCTTTATGGTTTTGGCATCAGAAAGTAGGGTGTTTTCAATAAAATACAGAATTTATTTATGCAGAGGCCGAGGATCCTAGAGATTTAAGAGCATATAAGAGTACTAGGAGCCACAGCAAAAACTACTGATGAGGCACAATAAGGGAAGGTATCAATATCAGTATTAGAAACCTAGACTAATTTTGAAAATAGTGATCTTTTGTGACTGGATGTGGTGGGTCATGTTTGTAATCCCAACACTTTAGGAGGCCAAGGTGGGAGGATCCCTCGAGCCCAGGAGTTTAAGACCAGCCTGGACAAGATGGTAGGACTCTGTCTCTACAAAGAATTTTATTTAAAAATGCAGTTGGCCGGGTCCAGTGGCTCACGCCTGTCTGTAATCCCAGCACTTTCGGAGGCCGAGGCAGGCGGATCATGAGGTCAGGAGATCGAGACCATCCTGGCTAACACGGTGAAACCCCGTCTCCATTAAAAATACAAAAAATTAGCCAGGCGTGGTGGCGGGCTTCTGTAGTCCCAGCGACTTGGGAGGCTGAGGCAGGAGAATGGCGTGAACCCAGGAGGTGGAGGTTGCAGTGAGCCAAGATCATGCCACTGCACTCTAGCCTGGGTGACAGAGCGAGACGCTGTCTCAAAAAAGAAAAAAAAAATGTAGTTGTGTGTGGTGGTGCCACATACCTATAGCCCTAGCTGTTTGGGAAGCTGAGGCAGAAGGATCCCTTGAGCCAAGGAGTTTGAGACTGCAGTGAGCTATGATGATGCCACTGTACTCCAGCTTAGGCAACAGAGCAAGACTCTGTCTCTTAGAGAGAGAGAGAGAGAGAGAGAAAGAAAATAATGATCATTTAATGTGAAGAATCTTAAATGTTTTATTAATCTCCTAACTACTGTGACTACATTTTGGGAATCAATATTTGGAATCAAGAATTAATTAGAGGGACTCATTTTCACACATATTTTGTAATTCTTGATATGAGCATATACTCTTCAATTACTTTTAATTTCAATACCATCATATATCAATTGAAAATTATATGTGTTTGATGTTCATCTTCTCAAGTGGCATTCTCTCTCTCTCTCTCTGTCTCTTTCTCTCTTTTCTTTTAGAAACGGTCTCCTTATGTTGTCTAGACTGGTCTGGAACTGTAACTCCTGGGCTCTAGTGATCTTCCCACCTCAGCCTCCCAAGTAGATGGGATGACAGGTGGGAGCCACTGCACACGGCTCATTTTCTTTTTTGATAGATGGTTCGTTATTTAAAAAGCACCATGACCAGATTCCTGTGCCATGCTTCAAGCCTCCTAAAACACCTAGCTATTATTTACCGCTGCTTTTCTAGATTTCCCGATCCACATATCTTTACTCATAATGGGCTGTAACTGACCTTTAGCAAAGGTGACTCTGGACCTTAGCAGATGTGTTCTAAAGCAACCAAGATCAACAGAAACACCATCCTACAAGTATGATAACCTCATAGCTCTGTATGTTCACTCATTCCCATTTCACTCTTGTATCAGAATTTCATATTTTTTAAAATTTTTTATTTACTCAGTGGTTAGATTCTTGAAAACTGGTGGGTATCTAGCAACGCTTCATTTAAAAGAGATAAATGGATGTCCTCATCAGAAACACGGATAAATCAGAAAATGTATTCTGGTAGTTTATTTTTGTTTAAAGCCAGTGCTATCCTTTACTGGTTGCTATTGTAACTCATTCTCAAGTTGGCGTCATTGCTGTCCCCTGGCTTTAAAAAGTAATAAAGCCCAGTGATCTCAACTTTACTTCTCTATCCCCTACTTTGTTCTTTAATTTCACCACAGAAGAGACACACAAAAAATAATTATTGAGTAAGCAGATAAATGGATGAATGTGAACGGTGAACAATTGAGGGAAAATAAATTTTAAAAATACTTATTAAGAAACAACCAAAATTGCTAACAATGTATGACAAAGACAGACACATCTGACCACTCCACTCCTGGTACACACTCTGCTCCATTGCTGGTCTTTCAGGCCAGTCTTGGGGAAGTGCAGAGACATTTCAGAGTAGCACATTGATCTCCACATCTTTGTCACATGTTTCCCTGGTGGTGCTTTCAGTGAGGTGTGGTTAGCAATTCATTGTCTGAGGTCTGTTATTTTCCAGTGTGGCAAGGAAGCTCAATATTGACTCTAAAGGGCATAACCTTTCGTGGTCTTCTTCTGAGAGTGTCCCTGTGATGTTAGATGATGTTCTGCAGAGATCACAAAGAATAAACTCACACCTATGTACCATCAGGCTGCAATGGGAAGTTAGGTGCAAGCAGAAGGGGGATCGTGTACTTGGATTAATGTCATGCTGCATTTGTCAACACAATGCCTTCTCAACATTTCACAAGCAATGCGAAACATAGGACTGTGCAATCCACATGTTTATATTTTAAAACAGTTGAAAGTGGAAATTCAATTGTTGTCATGTAGGAGGCTGGCATATACATTACTACGTGTCTTTGCAGTAAAACTTACCAAGGATTCTGCAACTATCACCCCCAAAGTTCAATATGAAGCTTTCGTTTATAAAAATTACATATTAAAGATATAAAACCACCAAAAACCAGCCTAACTGTCCTTGTTTTCAATTAGAAATATATTAAGTTGGAATGTTGTTGAGAAGACCCAAATTGTATTCCCAGGTTTGCTGATTAATTTCCTCAGGTTGGCTGTATCATTCATTTCCATAAGTTTATTATTCAGGGGGAGTGAGTGTTATTACTGCAAAAGAAATAATGATTCAGAAAGGTAATTCTATCTTGACACATTTCCAGGACTTTTTGCAGATGCTTCATACTTTAACCAAGACTGAAGAAATAAGAGTTTTTGAAAGATAATTATAACTTCTTTCTTTCCTGTCCATGTTATTGACTCTTCATACACAATAACAGATGTGATTCAATGAAATAGCCAGATTTCAAGTTCAACTTATTATTTTTTCCTTTCTTATTGTTCTATTTTCTGTAAAATTTGCTCTCTTTGCCTTGGTATAATGTATTTCCTCCTTTTCTTTCTTCCTTCCACCCTGCCTTTCTGTCTACCTATTTTTCTTCTTCACAAATTCATTCATTTTTAGTTATTTTGTGTTTTCAGCATATGGCTTTATTATCCTTTATTTCCCATTGTTATGTTCATTAGCTCTAAATTTATGATTCTTAACTTTTTTTTCTTTTTTTTTTTTTGAGACAGGCCTCACTTTGTTGTTCAGGCTGGAGTGCAGTGGTGTGATCTCAACTCACTGCAATGTCCGCCTCCTGAGTTCAAGCAATTCTCTTGCTTCAGCCTCCTGAGTAGCTGGGACTACAGGTGCGCACCACTGCGCCTGGCTAATTTTTATATTTTTTGATAGAGACAGGGTTTCACCATGTTGGTCAGGCTGGTCTCGAACTCCCAGCCTCAAGTGACCTGCCCATCTTGGCTTCCCAAAGTGCTAGGATTACAGGCATGAGCCACCGTGCCCGGTCTGATTCTTAACTTTTAGTTCTTTATCCTTTTCTCTCTCATCATCTTCTTCCACAGTAAACTCCTGTGTCCCTGATCTTGTTCAAGAAATGATGCACCTGTAATTTGGGGATTAAATAATATTATTAATAGCTCACCCTCACCAGCCAGAAAGTGTAACTGGAAGAAAGGCTTTTGGGGAACTGTGTTTACTCATCAAAACCCCGAGTTTTCTCCATCTCTGCCCAGCAGCCCCATTTCAAGGCAGATAAATCATGTTGTCACAGTAAAGCAGGCGTGTCTCCTTGCTCCTGTCCAGAGGGAAAGTCCATATATCCATACTTCCTTTTCTTTCTTCACTTGACTTCTTTGCTTTACTTTTTAAACCTTATTTTCTAGTTTTTACTTAATCATGATTTTCTTTACTGTCTGTATTATTTTCACTTTCTATTTTGCTTTTGGTATTTCTATTACTTTCTCAGGTTTCTTTTATTTTTTCCTTTACTTTTGTGTCTTATGGCTTTTGATCACTTGCATTTTTGTGTTCTCATTGTTTATATTCCTTTCTTACTTTTCTTTCTTCCTTAACTACATTTTTATTTTCTAATTTGTTTTCCTTAATCATTATTTTTTCTTTTGATTTTAATGATTCCCTTTCCCTCCTTCTCTCCTTAATTTTCACTTTATCTGTTCTTTCTCTTTCTTTTTTTAAAAATATTTTTGCCTTCTTTCATCCACATCCCCCTCTAATTTTTTTTCTTTTTCTTAACATTATTTCTGTTTCTTTATATTTTCTATTCTTGACTTTCTTTCTCCCTTATTTTTTCTGTACTTTCTCTTTTGGGTTATTTTCTGTCAGCACTTTCTTTCCTTTTGCTTTTCATAAATTAGCCTACAATTTTAAATTTTGTCTAAAATTTATGTACTTCCATTTTTTCTCTAGCTTGTTGATTCCTTTCTTAATTTTTCTATATTTATACATTATTTTGCTTTATTTTTCCAATTACAATATTTCCTTACTTTTTTACATTCTTATATTTTTTCGCATTGCATGATTTTATTATTTGCCTTCTATTATCTTGTATTTAATTTTTAATTCTTATTTTTATATTTTATCTCACTTGTATTTTTATAGATGTACTGCAATGCCCTGCTGGGCATCTTAAAGAACAGGGCATTGTCCTCTGCAGACACCCAGGCTGCAGACTTCAAGGACTGGAAGAGGAGCTTTTCCTCCTCTCTCTTCTCTATGCCGACACAATGGGTAGCAGCAAATGTGTTACAGATGAAGGACAGAAGCTGGGGTAAGTGGGTGCTCATCCTCCCTTCCTATCCAGATGAGAGCCACAGCAGCCCCTCAGTCCCCAGGCCTATTTTTTCCCACTCACCATGCTGTTTTCCAAGTTGAGGCTTTTAGGGCAGTAGGGAATTCTGCCTTGTTTTAAATAAACCTCTCCAAACTGCTGCTGCTGCTGCTTTAAAAGAGAAAAAAACGAAATCTTTCATCAGAAGACAGAGCGTTATGTTTTACACTAAACTTGAGGTGTATAATGCATTTATCTCTGTGGGAGGCAGGAACCTCACTGACATAAACGCACACCAAAGGGTGAATAAATGATTATCATATTAATTTCTCAGAGCTGGACGTTTTGGGAGAAAAGCAGAAAGCTTCTTCGTAACAGGGAGAGAGTTCTGGGAAGAGAAAAGGACAGAACACAGAACCTGGAGAGAAACGACTTCTTTGTCTGAAGATTATAAGATACAGGCTGGATTCATTTCTGGAAATGGCCACTTTCTCATACAAAGGGCTTAAGAGCTTACATGGCACATCGGCGTACATTGCACTTAATTTATTGAAATTGCTTACAACCTATACCTCCTTTATCAAATGCTTTTCAAGGACATAGTATGAAGAATATAGTACTGTTAAAAATAAAGGAAAGACAAGTCCCTGTATTCATAGTAATATTCTAGTTGAGGGATGAGAGATCATAGACAAATAATTGCATTCTGTGTAGTCACAGCGTAAAAAGACATTGACAAAGAGGTAGAGCAGAAGAGGCAGATAGTGTCCTGCAGAAAAGAGGAACTGTGTGTACTCCTTTGAGAGGGCAGCTACAGAAGCTTTCTGATAAGGTGACATTTGAGCAGACGGAGAGAATGATCCATACATGAGTGTCTGTGCCCGGGGAAGGGGGAGGGATTACAGGGCTAGGGAGTAAGGTTGAGGATCCTAGGACTGCAGGGCTAGGAAGTAAGGTTGGGGGTTCTATGACAGAAACAAGAAACAGCAATGGGGGCTAGTGTTGCTGGAGTGGAGTGAGAACAGGAGACAGTTGTAGCGCAAGACATGGGGAGGGTGGCCTAGAGCTGACCATACATAGGCCTTGAGCCCATAATGATGACTTCAATGTTTACTCTGAGATGAGAACATTATTCGTGATCTTGAGCATAGGCATGCTATGATATGACCTTAAATAAAGAAAGGATGTTCCAGATGTTGTTCAAAATAGAACAAAGCAGAGCAAAAGAGGAATCAGGTAGCCCAGTGAGGAAGCTTTTAAATTTCTCAGGTGATAGATAGTGGTAGAAACCAGGGTGATAGCCATGAAGACAAGATTCTGAGGACAATTTGGAGATGGAGTGGGTAGACTTTACTAGTGCATTGGATAACACATGAAAATGTGGGAGAAATAAAGAAATACTGAGTTATTTCAAGAGTTTTTGGTTGACCATCTAGGAGGGTGGAGTTACCACTAATGGGGATAGTGAATGGAGTGAGGGAGGAGAAAACAAGCAGTAGTGAATCCAGATCCTGTGGGATGTAAAGTTTGCAGAATTTGGCAGCTCCCTTAAAAAAAGAAAAAAAAGAAAAAGAACTCTCAAAACTCTCAATTAGCTACTGGAAGTTAGAAGGAATCAGTGCAAGTGACGGCCCTGAAGCTTCAGCTTCATTAGCTCCATGCTAGATCTTCTGAAACTACCATTTCAGGTTCGGGTATTTTGAGCCTGAGTTACTGTGAAATATCAAAATAGAGTTGTTCCCTGATAGCTCTTTATTGGAATCAGGGTTCATAGATTTCAGTGAGAAAGTTCTCATCTTCTAGAGGGCATTAAAATTCTGGAAATAGAATGAGCAAATAGCCAGAGCTATGAGCTTTGGGCACTCCAAGGTTTAGAGACCAGGAAAATGCGGAAAAGTCTGCTATCGAGGCAGGAAGAGGACCAGTACTCTCCGTTTTTGACAAATGCAAAGATCAACTCCTGCAGTCTGCATAGGATGTGGCATCTCTCACAATCACTAATGGCCGGTGAGGAAATGCTTATAAATAGTAGCTGCCATTTTTTTCCATGACTTGTTCCTATCATGCCCACCTTGTTGAAATAGTTTGTTTCCACGACTTCTTCGTTAGCCCTTTTTACTCATTGGTGCTGTTTCCACTGAAATTCTATTTTGAAGTGCTCAGAGTCCAGCTCTGGATGTCTTTCTTCTATATTACATTCTTTCTCATCCAGTCTTATACCTTAAAGTAGAATCATATCTACTCAAGACTCCAGATTTATCTCTTCAGTGCTGACCAGTCTCCTGAAGTCCAGACTCACTTAGAAAATCTACTGTATGACAGTTGAACATCATGTATGAACTTACATTAAACTTTAAAGGCCCAAAATAGAATAACTGATTTTTGTTGATAAAACTCTTTTCCATTTCTTCCTCAGTAAACAGCTTACCACACACCCAGTTATCCAAACACAAAACAAGAGGTTTTCTTGATTATTCTCTTTGTTTCACTCCAAAACGCAAATCTGCCGGCAAGTCTTATGTGTCTATTTATTTGCACCTGCCATTGTTCACCCACTATCTTAGGTCAACATCATCTCTTGCCTGGACAGCTATAACATTACAGAATGTCTGGCTTCCCTCTGAGCTACCTATATTCCACATTTCACCAGAAACCAGGGAGATGATTCAGGACATGGTTTAGGTTATATCACAGCAGTGATGAAAAGCCATCAGGAGCTTCCAATTTTATTTATAATAACTCCAAATTCCTGGTCATGGCCAAGAGGTCCATTGCCTGATCAATGGTCTATCTCATTGTCCTCGGTCCTTCCAAACATGGAAGCTGTTTGGAAGTGGAGCTTCCTGTGCTTCACCACTCTGGCTTAATTTCTATTCTTTGAAAAAGTTAACTCATGAAGTTGCAGCCCAAGGGCCCTTGTTTGTCCACCTCCTGGCCTGGAGGGACACTTCTCCCAGATTGCTATGTGGGCTATGCCAGGTTTTCACGTAGCTTTCATGGAACATCCTGTCTGAAGTGACTTTTCCTGCCTCATCTCACCATTCTGTCATGCTGTTCTGTTTTTTAGCATTAATACAACTCATCCTTTTCTTAATTTTTCTCCATGAATTAATTGTTTTTTCTTTCCTTGTTTCTTATCTGTTTCATGCCTCCCTCCTTCTGCAATGGAATCTCCAAGAGAGGATTCTCATTTGCTTTTCTCTGTGCTTTTACCCCAGGAAGGAACCTCTGCATGGTACAAAATAAGCATTAAAATATTCATTTAATAAATGCTCAGCTATCAAACTGAAGACCTTGGAATGAATTCAAACTGTGTCATTTGGCTATTTAATATTTATTAATGTCATGGATACTTTAGAAGGTGCTGGAAATACCTTGAAAAAATACCCAGTTACTCACCTCAAGTACTTCAGGGTTAAAGTTGGAGGCACACACATGTAAATGGGCAGGTATAATCCAGTGTATTAATTACAAACAAAGGAGAGGGAACAATGGTATGTATGGAAACACAGAAAAGATGACCGAACTTTAGGAAGCCCAGGAATATTTCAGGGAGAAAGTTCCATCAAAACTGAGACCGTAGAATGAGGGTGAGTTTCAGGAGGTGGTGCTGTGTTGATTTGGGGGCACATCTTATTCCATATGCACAGTCCTAGATATGAGGAGGAAGTTTGCTCATGTGGAGAACTGCAAGCTTCTCAATGTGTCTGAAGCATTTGTGACAAAAGGACCCTCATCAGAAGTCGGTTACAGTGAGGTGAGTCTAAGATCACCAGGCTAAACAAAAGATCGAGGTGATGAGGTGGAGGAAGAATAGTGCATGCCACAGAGGATAGTGTGTGGTACAGGTCCGCAGGGCATGCATGAAGGAAACATTGGCAGGAGGGAATGAGAAACCATGTAAGGAGAACAGACAAAGATGAAACAGTCATGGAGCAGAGTTTATCGAGGACAAAGCTTTTGAAGCCCTTCAAAATATTCTTTCCACCTATAGAAATGTTTCCATGGGACCAGGGATGGATATGTGACTTCAGTCACCTCCCTAGGGATTTTCAGAAACGGAGAGGGTAAGACGACCTCTATTGTAATGGGCTCAACAAAACCAAACTGAAACTAATAATGTTACAAGAAGCAGGACAAGTAATGTCTGGAGATTCAGTTCTAATCCACCTTTTCAATGGGAACTTCAAAATTCCAATCATATTTCTGGTGGCCTTGTGATCTGATTGTTGTCTGACATGAATAGTAAGTTTGGAGACAGCTAGGTCCCCACAATTTGAAGTAGAATTTATATAATTTATTTCAGACTTATATCCAGGTAGAAACATCGGAAATAATATTTTGCTTCTTTTAGTTATTTTATGATTTGTTTGTTTTTCAGTAAGAGAGGGTGAAAGCAACATGAACCAGAAGTGAAAGCTTAAAACTGGAAATATTTCCCTGTGACCCCTAAGGGTGAGGACTTTTCATCCTCGGTCTGGCTCTGACTTCTGATCCTGGACATGTTCCCCAGGCATCCTCGCTGGCTCCCCATTGCCTGAGCAGGAAATGGGCCCTGAAACACATGCTCTCCAATTGCTTCCTGACTCTGCTATTCTAGGTTTCAGCATAGGAAAGCCCAGATGCTACTGAAAAATGTGAACATATGGATATATTTCTGACCTGCTGGAGTATGCTGCCTCCTTAGTTACCAGGCAGAATGAGCTCATTACCCAGGATTTCACAGATGTTTCAGGTCTTCATTAGGAAAATTATTTGGATCACAATTTCTTAAAAGCTTTTCAAAATATTTTGCTCTGTCTCTCGTTTGATTCTTGTGCCTTTTAGTCTTTGGTGGGGGCAGGGTAAAAATAGAGGGGGAAAAAACGAAAATTACTCCCTGACTCAAGCACTTGTTACAAAAAGAACACTGCCATAAGTCGTATTATGTGGAAAGTCTTCCAAAGGTAATAAGTTCAGATTTTAAAACATTTAGGATTGCCTCCTTGCTGACCAGCCCCAGGATAGGATGCTGGGGTGACAAAGAATAATAAGACATGGGTTCTATTCTCTAGCAGCTTGTGACCTGCTATGAAAGGATCACCGACAGGTCAGAGTCTGCTAAGTGTTAAGAGAAAGGTAAACATGGTTCTGTGGAAATTTCAAATGGCCCTGAACCTAGTTTGAGGGTTGCAGTGTTTGCCCCAAGAATCTCTCATCGATTCCATGTGAATTAGACAAGGCTTTGTGTATGGAAATGCTTTATAAATATGTGATGAGAGACATATCTTTATCAATTGTTATGCTGTCAATTTCACAAATTTTCTCAGCACCAGTGAACCATTTGATCACATTGTGAAGGCCCTTCTAAGGCCCTGGAATGTGTACTTGCCAACAAGATGACTTTAAGTTTTGTTATCTTTCCAATAGTTTGCAGGATCCAGTTCAAAATAAAAATATGAGGCCCTTTATTCTTAAAGCATTAAAATTATCAAAGAATACATCGAGACTGTGAGCATCAGAGAAAACAGCTGAAGACACTGAGCCTGTGTCCATGGGTAATGACAGACAAGTGTGACATGAGTTTCAGAGTGAATAGATCCTTCTCCTCTTTAGCAGCTCTCAATTACAAATTTTCTAGGGCAGATCCCAGGAAGGTACCTGGTGGCTCTAAAGCAAACTCTTCTACAGGGATGGGAAAGCATGTAGCATTTGGTAATCATTGAATTCATTACCTTAGCTTTCTCTATTACCTGGATTTGTGGATTTGTCTCCATCTCCAACCCCTTCTCTTTCTGCTCACAGCTATTAGGGACCTATAGTGCATCAGTCGTGGATCCATGTTAGAAAATTGTCCCAAGGATAACCAGGACCTGCTGGAGCACAGGTATGTGGGGACCTCAGTGACAAGGGCCAGGGGACTGCAGCAGTCCTCCAGTCAGTTAGCCACCGGTGCTCAGTGGAAAATCTAGGAAGAACCCGGGTCAACAAAATGGAGGTCAGGACATGTGGCAGTAAAAGGGTCATATTCCTTATACGTGAATGATTTGGAGTGTTGAACACCAGAGAGTAATTCTTAGAAACTTCTGAAACACCTCTCGAATACTGCTGTTTGGACTAGAAATCTACTCAGGTAAATGAATGTCAGTCAGTTCAGTTCTAGGCAACTGGAGAGTGAAGCTAGGGGACGATGCCAGAGCTCCAAGGATTAGATTAGAGACCATGAACCACGTGATCTCTGGCTTGTGGATGAGCAATTGGCTCTTCCTCCCATGAGACACTGTGGTCAAGGAGACCTTGATCTGAATCCCAGCTTACCAAATGGTGTGTTGTGAAATATTTGTTAAAGAATCTCTATATTAAGCTTTATATATTTTATTGGTGAATTGAGGGCAACTGAATTGGCTAAGCCTGGGTTTCTCAGAAAGCAGAACGTCAAAGAAAGGCTCAATTATAACACTATCTTTTGAAATCAGCAGTCAGTACAGGAGCCAAGCTGTGGGCAGAAAAAGTCAATGTCAAGGTACACATGGAGTCAAGTCCCTGGTTCCTTGAGCATCTCAGGACCTCCAATTCAAGAAAATAAATGGGGAAGCATTGATGCATTGATTAACCTATGATTCTGCTCAGGCTGTGCTATGATCTGAAGATTTGTGTTTCCCTAAAATCATTTATGGAGATCTTAACCTCTAAGGTGATGGTATGAAGAGGCGGGGCCTTTGGAATGCAGTTAGGTCATAAGAGTTCCACCTTCCTGAATGAGATCAGTTCCGTTACAAAAGAGGCTTAAAGAAAACTGCCCTTCCTGTCATGTGAGGATGGACAGAAGGCACCATCTATGAGGAACTGGACACCAAATCTGATGCCTCGTTCTTGAATGTTCTGTCCTCCAGAACTGTGAGCAATATGTTTTTGTTGTGTGTAAATTACCCAGTCTGAGGTATTTTGTTGTAGCAGCAAGAATGGAGTAAGACAGGTTGATAATAAAATACCATAAACTGAGTGGCTTAAACAACAGGTGTTTATTTCTTAAGTTCCAGAGGCTGAGAAGTTCAAGATCAAAGTGCTGCTAGTCAATTTGATTTCTGGTGAGGGCCCTTTTGCTGGCTTGTAGGTGGTAGTCTTTTTGTTGTGTCCTCACATGGCAGAAAGAGAGAGAAAGAGGACTCATGAGTGCCCTGCTCTCACGGCTTCATCTAAACCTAATTACCTCCGAGGACTCTGCCTTCAAATACCATCACATTGGAGGTTAGGGCTTCAACATATAAATGTGGGAGGACAAACATTCAATTCATGAACTCCTATTTATTGTTTTATTGTTTCGTTTTGTTTTTTTGAGACAGAATCTCGCTCTGTCACCCAGGCTCTCTGGCTGGAGTGCAGTGATGCGATCTTGGCTCACTGCAACCTCTGCCTCCTGGGTTCAAGAAAATTCTCCTGCCTCAGCCTCCAAGTAGCTGAGATTACAGGTGTGTATCACCATGCCCAGCTAACTTTTTATTATATTTTTAGTAGAGGTGGTGTTTCGCCTTATTGGTCAGGCTGGTCTCGAACCCCTGAGCTCAAGTGATCCGCCCTCCTTGGCCTCCCAAAGCCATTCATTGTTACTCAAAGCTTTACTCTTGGGGCTGCTAACTCCCCTATATTTCTAGGTCGCATGTAGAGGTGAACCCCAGTGGATTCCTATGATGTCCTTTGCAGTAGTGTCAACAGAGAAGTCCCAGATGACAGAACTGGCAAGGATCTGAGGTGGGACACTAACAGGATGCAGTGCATCTTAAAATAGGGACTGTTGCAATTGTGGCTAAAATAAGGGACAGGAAAGGCTGAGAGGATCTGAAATATTACACAAGATGTATTCAAGGCAGGCAGCTATATGCAGATTTATTTGAGTGTTTATTTTAAAAAACAAAGGCACAAAAGAATCATCCAATGCCGAGTGAATGTTTGCTTCCTTCTCTACCTTGCTTTTTCTCTTCAGATGCATTGCATTCCTCATTCTTTACAATTAAGATCAAAACCATTAGAAGAGCAGCCCTTACACCCAGTCCTCAACTAGTTACAGATGATGGAGCCAAAGAGTTAATGTAATTACAAGACCTATGCAGTTTATCTTTCTTTAAAAAAGTGCTCTCAATATTCGACACATGTGCTGAGTTTTAATAATTTTCCAGTAACTATCACCCCAGGAGCCCATATTAAAGCCATATCACAGCGGGTTCATCCCCTTGAATGCCCTCCACCTCAGTGAAAACGCCTTCAATCCAATTAGTCTGTGCAATTTAGTTTGTTCAATGCAAATCACTGGAGTTTAATTGAATTCCATTAGACACAAATCAATAGAAATCAATTTCAAGAGATTATCCTCAACATTCATCAATAGAATTAAATTAAAATTAAAGAAGATTTCCCTAACTGGCTGACATGTTTCTAAAATTTACTGCAGGTTACTATGGTATCAGGTGGTTAGTGGTCATTTTGGAGGTTATGTATAGGCTACTAATAACTTGCTGTCACTATTGGAGCTGGAGAAGAACTTACGAAAAAAATAAATGGAAACTATATTATATACTTTTAAAGAACTTCACAAACAGATGGTTTATCTTCGCAACACCCAGAAAAAGTAGGCCACGGTAAGTTTATCTTCAAAGGCGAGACTGAGGCTGAATTAGTTGGGTGACTTGATTATAAGTCTCAAGAATGCTAGGATGTGGATGTCTGTTCAATGACATTTTGATGTCTCCACTTTCTGCAAACCCTCGTCTCTCACCTGCACCATAAAAAGTATTTGCAGCCATCTCTCTGCTTTTTTTGGCAGCCATCTCTCTGCTTTTGCTTCTGTGCTTCCACTGTGTGTTCCTAGTAGAACTACCAGGGTGATCTTTTTAAAAACATAATCACGATAGTTAAATGGCTTACAATGTGCTAAGCACTGTTTTAAGTTCTTTTATGTATTAACTCTTATTTTTACATCGACTTTAAGTGCAGGTGCTATTACTGTCTCCTATTCACATGTACGGAAGGTGAGCCACAAAAGGCTTCCATTAGTGAAGGTTCTCCTGAGAAGCCAAACCAACAGGATATACATAATGAAGAATGGTGATGAGCTTCACATGACTATGGAGGTTGAGAAGTCCCACAGTCTGTTATCTGTAAGCTGGAGATCCAGGAAAACCAGTGGTGTCTGAAAGGAAATTAAATCTTGGGACTCCAAACTCATTAAGTCAAAGGGTGAAGTCAAGCTGGGAACTAGGTCACACAAACTTGCCTCCTCCTTTTTGTTCCTAAATAAGATGGCTAGAGGATGGAAAGCTACATGCCTACCCTATATTTTTCCCACAAGGAAATTCCTAGTGAGCTGCAAGAGCTTTTAAGGTGTTTCTGTCAAAATTTTACCACAGCAATGTAAATAGATAGCTTATTTTAACAGGTGCAGTCGCACCCCTGCCCCCCAGCTGGCCCACTAGACACAAATACATATCTGATTGTTCCCCTGTCCCATTTTGTCTATGTTGTCTCATATAAAACACAAATTCCCTATATTTTTCCTCTGCTCCATTTGTCTATGTCATCTTATGTAAAAAATGCAGGCTCACCAAGCCAGACAAAGGCATGAATGACTATTTTTCTCTACCCACCTTCTACATGAAAATTGTGTACTTCTCAATACCCCGCCCTTTCCCCTTTAAAATTGGAGCCCTCCAAATCATCTTTTGAGAAAGGCATAGACCTATCTCCTGGGTATATGTCCTTAACTTTGGCAAATAAACTTCCTAAGTGATTGAGACTTGTGTAGTAATTTTTCTTGATTGACAGGTGTAACGTCAATTCTTCTCTGAAGTCCTGAAAACCAGGGGAGCCTATGGTGTAAACCCCAGTTAAAGGGTGGGAGAAGACCAGTGTCCCAGTTCAAACAGGCAGGCAGGAACTGAACCAATCTTCCCTCTTGTACTTTTCTTCTATTTAGGCCTTCAATGGATTGGATGATGCCCACCCACACTGGGAGAGCCATGTTCTTATACTGAGTCCACCGATTCACATGCTAATCTCATCCAATACACCTTAATAGACACATCCAGAAATAAAGTTTATTCCAGGCCCCCCAAACCCAGTCAATGTGACACATAAAAGTAACCATTGCAAGGGTTAAGTAACCTGACCAAGGTTACTAAGCAAATCATTATCAGAGCCAGGGTTTAAACTCAGGCAGTCTGATCTATAGGCTGTTTACTTATCCTGAATATGACTACATCACTGCTTAAAGTCCAACATTGGCTCCCCATTAAAATTTAAAACAAAATATGGACTCCTTAAGAAAGGCAGAATAATGGTCTGCTGCCTTCTCTCTGGTCTCATCTTTAATAACTCCTAAACTTCCTTCCAGCCACATGAGCCATCCTAAAGTTCCAAATGTATTCTTTATTGAGAAAAGCCTTGGCAAGGCTTCTTCTCAAATTCAGGTAATGAGTTCCGAGGAAATAAAGACTTGGTATTCTCAAAAAGGATAACTGAAAAAAAAAAAAAAAGATTAATGAATAGGATACTTACAAATGTACGGCTTCATTAAGGAAACTAAGAAGGGTCAGTGAATATACCTGGGAATGGCAAGTGGGAAAGCTCATTACTATCCTTAACTCTGAAACAGCAAGAGAAGAAACAGTTATCAGAACCTAGCAGTAGCTTTAGCTTTGGGGATGGATCAATTGGGAAAAGAATGGTTTACATAGGGGAGAACTAACTGACAAATTTCAGCAAGGAGGGTGTGGCTTTGAGGTTGATCATCCTGGTCTCATTCTTTTTCCTCTCTGAGTTGCTGATCACCTGCTGTTATTGCTCAATAATTGGAGCCAAGCGGTAGTCAGAAGCAACTCAACTGTTGGCCTCCTATAAGTGAATATGTGTAAGAAGGGATGACAGAGTGCTTGTGGAGAGGCAAACAGAATATCTGTAACAAAGAAGACTTCCTTTAACATCTTTATTCATGATAGCAAGCTCCCCTATTTCGGTGACTAATAAAATATCTTAGTATGATTTATTTTTCTTGTAAATTGGTTTAAGTTCCTTGTAGATGCTGGATATTAGACCTTTGTCAGATGCATACTTTGCAAATATTTTCTCCCATTCTTTAGGCTGTCTCTTTATTCTGTTGGTAGTTTCTTTTGCTGTGTAGCTCTTAAGTTTAATTAGATCCCACTTGTCAATTTTTGCTTGTGTTGTGATTGCTTTTGGCATCTTCGTCATGAAATCTTTGCTCATTTTTATGTCTAGAATGGTCTTGCCTAGGTTGTCTTCCAGAATTTTTATAGCTTTGAGATTTACATTTACTCTTTAATCAATCTTGAGTTGATTTTTGAATATGGTGTAAGGAAGGGGTCCAGTTTCAATGTTCTGCATATGGCTAGCCAGTTATTACAGCACCATTTACTGAACAAAATCCTTTCCCTATTATTTGTTTTTGTCTACATTGTTGAAGATCAGATGGTTGTAGGTGTGCAGCCTTATTTCTGGGCTCTCTGTTTTGTTCCATTGGAGTACATGTCTCTTTTTGTACCAGTACCATGCAGTTTTGGTTACTGTAGCCCTGTAGTGTAGTTTTCTGAAATCAGAAAACATGATGCCTCTAGCTTTGTTCTTTTTGCTTAGGATTGCCTTGGCTATTCAGGCTCTTTTTGTTTCCATACGAATTTTAAAAGAGTTCCTTCTAGTTCAGCGCAGAATGTCCTTGGTAGTTTGATAGGAATATCATTGAATCTGTAAATTTCTTTGGAGAGTATGGTCATTTTAATGATATTGATTTCCCCTGTCCATGAGCCTGGGATGTTTTTACATTTTTTTCTTGATGTCATCTCTGATTTCTCTGAGCAAGAATAGAACAAAAAAACCCATTTAAAAAGTGGGCAAAGACATGAACAGTCACCTTTCTAAAGAAGATATACATGTTGCCAACAAGCATATGAAAAAAGGTCAATATCACTGATCATTAGAGACATGCAAATCAAAACCACAATGAGATACTATCTCACATCAGTCAGAATGGCTATTAATAAAAAGTCAAAAAATAACAAATGCTGATAAAGTTGTGGAGAAAAGGGAACACTTATACACTGTTGGTAGAAATATAAATTAGTTCAACCATTATAGAAAGTTGTATGGCAATTCCTCAAAGCTAAAAACAGAACTACCTTTTGACCCAGCAATTCTATTACTGGATATATATCCAGAGGAACATAAATCATTCTACCATAAAGGCACATGCATGCAAGTGTTCATTGCAGCTCTATTCACAATAGCAAAGACTGAAATCAACCTAATGTCCATCAATGACAGACTGGGCAAAGAAAATATGGTACATATGCCCTATGGAATACTATGCAGCCATAAAAAAGAATGTGGCAACATGGAGGCCATCATTCTTAGCAAACTGACACAGGAACAGAAAATCAAATACCACATGTTCTCACTTACAAGTACGAACTAAATGATGAGAACTCGTGGACACACAAAAAAGGAATAGCAGACACTGGGCCCTACTTAAGGGTGGAGGGTGAGAGAAGGGAGAAGAGCAGAAAAAATACCTATTGGGTCCTAGGCTAAGTACCTGGGTAGTGAAAAAATCTGTACAACAAACCCCTGTTACACAAGTTTGCGTATATAATAAACCTGCACATAAACCCCCAAACCTAAACTAAAAGTTAAAAAAATATATCCTACAGTGTTAAATGGCAACAATTTGCATGTCTTTGTTGTAATATCCCATATTCAAATAAACTATTGCTTTATATTCACCCCATTGTTTTCTTCCACTTAAACACTAACATAAGTTCCTCAGGGATGAAAATGATTGCTTTTAGTTTGCGACTCAGTGCCTGGATCAGTGTCTAGTATTAGAATATTGTTCAAATAGGATTCTTGAATTCATGAATAAAATGTTTGGAAAGAGATATGAGAGAATGAATGCGTCATAGGTTCAGACATTTATTGAGTAAATTTATGTGGGCAAAATGCACAGGGACTGTTAAGGACTAGGGACTGATCAAAGCTACACACATTCCCACCTCTTCAGCAGTTCCTGTCCAAGGGAGTGTCTGGCACATGTAGTTCAACATTCCGGAGTCAGCCTTGTTCCTGTCTACTGTTCCATTTTTAGATGACAAATCACTAGTCTTTGGAATGAAATAATTGAAAGAAATTTTAATGACTATATGGACAAAGGATTCTCAAAACTTTGAATGACAACCATTTGAGAATCTTGCAAAAAATGCATATTTCATGACCTCACTCCGGAACTTCTCTTTCAGTAATCCTACTCTGGGGCTTAGAAATCCGCTTTATCTTAAGTTTCCTAAATGACTCAGGGATAGATGGTCATCAGACAAAATTTCCAGAAATGTTGATTTAGACCAACATCCTGCTCACTGCGAGAACCCTTTGTATATCATTTTTCTTGAAGTCTAGTAACTTGATTTCTATCAGTGACAGCAAGTTCACTATGTTATACCAACAGTGTTCCTAGTCTTACATTTTGTGCAGTGACTCTTTGAGTGGACTTCAAAATTCCACAACATGCACTTCTAGTTAAATATTCTGTTAAATTGCATTTGAAAGCATTTCTCACTGAAATACTTCAGAGATCCAGTAGGAAAATGGAAGAAGTTTAAAATATAAAATGGGAGTGGTGGTGGAGAGATGTTAGTCAAAGGATACACAATTTAACTTAGGAGGAATAAGTTCATGAGAGTTGTTATATAACATGGTGGCTAGAGTTACTAACAATGTATTTTTTTTTAACCATTCTAAATAATTGATTTTATTTTGGATAAACAAAGGTGAATTTCTACTTGTACATCCAAAATAACCTTGGTTCAAAGAAGAAAATTCTTGTCTTTAGATTTAAAGTGAGCATATCAATAACCACCCATGAAAAGCAATAAAATTATCCCTCAAGTATTTCCAGTTTACTGCCATTTATATAGCCTGTTACCTATATGATCCTCATTTAATTTTCTTTTTTTAAAATTTTTTAATTTTTTTATTATTATACTTTAAGTTCTAGGGTACATGTGCATAACGTGCAGATTTGTTACATATGTATACTTGTGCCATGTTGGTGTGCTGCACCCATCAACTCGTCAGCATCCATCAACTCGTCATTTACATCAGGTATAACTCCCAATGCAATCCCTCAATGTATTATATTATTCATGTCCTTTGCCGGAACATGAATGAAGCTGGAAACCATCATTCTTAGAAAAGTAACACAAGAACAGAAAAACAAACACCGCATGTCCTCACTCGTGATTGGGAGTTGAACAATGAGAACACATGGACACAGGGAGGGGAATATCACACACCGGGGCCTGTCAGGGGGTGGGAGACTAGGGGAGGGATAGCATTAGGAGAACCAGTTAATGTGGTTAATATTTTGTATTAGAAGGAAAAAGAAGAGATGTGCTGGGCAAAAGAGGCAAATATAGATTTTTAAAAAAAGAAATAGAAATCTGAGCTAATATTAATAAGGGTAAAGAAGGAAAAAGTGATAACATCATGTGGAACATTCCAGAAGTTATGTGCAGGGCTCAGAAATGGGAGCAACACATCAATAGCATATGTATACAAGGCCAGCCCCTTCGTCTCCATTCCCAGAAATCTGGTAGTGGGGTACTGTATGTGTACAGGTAATATGTTAAATAAATGGGCTGTGCTGGATGCTATGGTTGCAGAATGTGGTTGAAGTAGAATTGCGAAGCCAACAAAGCAAGGGTTGGGGCAGAGTTTATGAGTTGTATGAAGTTTGTGTAGGGATTGAGAATTTTGGATTTTAGACAGCCTGTGTCCTACACGGCAACTCCTCCACCCCCACCAGTCATGTCTGGTGGAGGCAACTATAGCAGACGTAGTATGCCTACATTAAGAGAAGGAGGCAGTTCTCTGTAATGAAAACTCACTTTCCAAGTTGACCCTTCTTAATCCTCTGCTGGAAAAACAGTGCACTGTGATGCCCAAGGGCATGGGTTTATCCTTTAGTGCCACTATTCATCATATCCTCATTGTACTGGAAAAATTAATTGATTACTCTGGACTTCACTTTTCTTGTCTGTCAAATTGAAATTCCATTACCATTCATTTGAAAAGATCTGATGTGATTTAAATGAGATTATATCATGTGTGGATCATTCCTCAGCACGTGATAAGCACTCAGAAATTTTAGTTAAATAAAAACAACACTAATAATACCAGTACTACTAAAAATGAGCACTAAGTAATCACTTGAGTTTTATTTAAACAAAAACATAGTTTTCTTTCATCTTTCTGTAAAATTGTTCAACAACAAAATATTAACATTCATAGATGATTTCAGAGTTTATAAGAACTTTTGTGTGCTGCTCACTTATCAGAGCAACTCAGTTGGATCTTGTTATTAATTTGCTCACTTTAGAAATGAAGGGACTGAGACCAAGAAAAGGAAGTGACTTGCTCAAGGATACATACACAAGAAGTAACCATGCCAAGAATTCTTATTTGATGTGCAATTTCCCCCAATCAGTGACTATAGATATATATATAGATACATAGATGTAGCTATCTATCTATCTATCTATCTATCTATCTATATAGATATGTAGATGTAGATACAGATACCACACCTAAGTATACCATACCTATGTATATATCTATGCTATTTGTATGTTCCATTTCGGATATCTTCTCACATTCAGATATCTAGTGTCCACATGTTTTTTCCCTAGATTCCTCTCTAAACACAATCACATGGCAAACAAAGTGAGTTCTGCAATAAACTTTAAGATTTAATATAATACATTTTCAGGGAGGGTGTGGGCAGAAATATTGTGTGACTTTAAATTTTCTTAGCAAATAAGTGACTTGTTTCCTAAGACGCAGTTGTTTTTCTTCATTTTTTGTAACTCTTTTCTGTTTCATGAAATTGCTCTGTCCCGATGTTAACTGTGTCACATCCCAGCTCTCAGAGGGTAGCCAAAATTTGGAAACAAAATATTGTTTTGCTAATTCCCATTCGTTTTGAGATTTTTCATTTGCTTATTCATGACCACATTTAACTTTATATACTTAAAAATGTTCCTTATCAGAATTTTTACCTTCTTGCTTGATCAGCACCAAATCTGGGACACTTGGGTAGGTTTTTATTGACTATACCCAGAATATGTTAATAGCTCCTACATTAAGGGGGAAAAACAACTTAATAAGACAATTGCTCATGATACAACCAGGTAATTTATAAAAGTATACATGGGAGACGTTTGACATAATAAAAATGCACTGGAAATGAAGGATATATAGATTAAAGAAACAGATACAATTTTTAATCTGTAAGATGAGAGGTTTTTAAATAAATTAAAAAAATTAAAACGATAACATTTTGGTGGGGAAAGGTGTTCACTAATACACGAAGATAGGAATACAAATTTCAGAAGTACTTATAAAAAGCAATGTATCATCATTTTTAAATCCGAAATATGCTCACCTTTAAATTTATAAATTCATTTTCATAATAGATATATTTGACAAACAATTAGATATTTCTCCCGTATCTTCCTCTCCCATCCTCTGTATTCTCACTGGGAGAGGAGACAAGCTAAGAAAAGAAGATTGGAAATTGTTTCTAATTTTATTTGAAGGAGAAAAATCCCTATGAAAACAAGTATTACGATGCACAAATTGTAATCCACACTCGAAATGGAAGGCTATGGATCAAGCTCTCCCAGTCCTGTATGTTTATTTCCATGCGTCTTAGGTGTGCAGAACAACGGTCAATAGATGGTGTCCGCTGGGCGTGGTGGTTCATGCGTGTAATCCCAGCACTTTGAGAGGACAAGGTGGGCGGATCACTTAAGGTCAGGAGTCCAAGACCAGCCTGGCCAATATGGTGAAACCCCGTCTCTATTAAAAATACAAAGATTAGCCAGTTGTGGTGTCAGACGCCTGTAATCCCAGCTGCTCAGGAGGCTGAGGGAGGAGAATCGCTTGAACCCAGGGAGCAGAAGTTGCAGTGAGCCAAGGTTGCAGCACCAATGCACTCCAGCCTGGGTGTCGCAGTGAGACTCTGTCTTGGAAAAGAAAAAAAATAAAAGAAAGAAAAGAAAAATAGATGGTGTCAGTTGTTCCTCTGAAGAATTTTATACGACCCACTGACTTTCTCTGATCTGTCGCTGGCATACATAATGCTACCTTTTAAAACTAATTAGTTGTGCTCCTTTGGTATAATTAATAAGCAATAACCACACTGTTGTTTGAGGATGCTAACATTTTAATGTCTTCTTGTTATCTGCCTCACTTGGATACTGAGGAGTATAATGGTTCCACAGAGTCATAAAGTAGACGGGACCCTTTTTAGCTTTATTGTTATTGCCAACTCTAGCTTATTTTTGACTGTGGTGTTGAACTATTTCAGATAATTGAGATAGTTACAGGCACTGGATAAGAAATGTTATGACATGAATGTGAATACAAGGTGATTACATTTATTGCCTGTGTCTTCACAATTAGCATGAGAAATTTAAGATAAGAAATTTAGCTCAAACGATTCTGGCTCTTTAAGCTAATTAAATACGTTGAAGTCTCCTAAAGCCTTATTTTGATATTCGTTAGTGGACAGAGAAGTTTGGGATACTCTGAGATATGCTAGTTCCCTGTAGTCTAGAACAAAATAGAAATCTAATCCACCCACTCAACATGCACTCACTAAGTACATGACACTAAGTGCTGGGTCCTTTCCTGAGAATTGAAAATATAGTCTCCACTTACATGTAGCTTTCAGAAAACATCATAGGCTCTCAAAATTAGAGATAGAATTAAAAGGTATCTAGTTCAACTCTCATTGAATCCTTGAGTAGCAAACCCGGAGATCTCATCCAATTCCAGCTCTTCAGCCTGGAATTCGACACGGCGAGCTTTGTTTAACCTTACAATTTTCTTTGGGGCATTATGAGAGGTCCGCCTCTTCTTTCACAGGGAAATGTTCTGTTATTATGCAAACCAAACCTGATTTCTCACATGCCTGTTCATTCTGCTGTTTACTGTGTAACAGGATTTTGAATCCTTCCAGGACTCTTCCTGTTTGGGTCTGTGTGTTTGTCTGTGGGTCTGTATGGCTTCTTAAGTCTGATGTCTAAAATGGAATTCAGTTGTCTTGCCATGATTCTGTCAACAGAGACAGCGACTATTGGACTATGACCACATCCTTCATTCAAGATAGTATCTTTTTAATATAAACCAAGTTCACCTTGGAATAAAGGAAAAAGAAAACAACATATAAACATTGACATAGAAATTAGTCTGTCAAGGGAATCAGTTCAACTCTACTGTGAGGAGATTTACCTTATCAGTCACTATGCTGACAACAGGAAGTGGGTACACTGCTGGAGCATCAGAGATTGCTTCCCTGGAGAAGTCAGCTTAGCTGGGCCTTAACAATGGGATACACTTCAAAGAATAAAGAAAGATTTTAATGAATAGAGAACTTTACAAAATGTCGAATACCAAAGATAGAGGTGGAACTGCTGCTTTGAATTATCCAAAAAGACAAGTCATCAAAATCAGAATGCACTGACCCACCTGAGATGTACAAGGCCCTCTTGTCCTCCAGGAAGTTGCAGTCTACCAGTAATGAGCACATGTAGACATCTCGTTCACACAAACCATAGCAGGTCACTGTTAACTGTGCCTCTTATGGCAGTACTGAGCTAATAGTGGTTAATTCTCCCTGGAGAAAATTGGAAATGGCTTCCCAGAAGGTGAAAACTTGTGCCAATTTAAAAAAATAGCTAAAATATATTCTATATTTATATTTTGCCAGCATTGTGCTAAGAGTAATATGTGTCACTTTTTATTTCTTGCACAGATTCTAATACAGAGGTATTATTCCTTTCCTTCCTTCCTTCCTTTCCTTCCTTCCTTCCTTCCTTCCTTCCTTCCTTCCTTCCTTCCTTCCTTCCTTCCTTCCTTCCTTCCTTCCTATATGTAATATGAATGTACTCAATCTAATACGTTGTGTTATAGATAAGGAAAGTTGAGGTTTTAGAGATATAAATCTGGTGTATAACTTACCAGGGTCCCAAAGCAAGCCAGTGGCATAACAAGGTAAGAACCCAGACAGTTTGACTCAAGACTCTTCAGTCACTACTACATAGCACTAATTCTGTGTCATGCTTGACCAATCCATAACCAGTGGTTTATGGGCTTGTCATTAACTTTCCATTCACCTGAAATTAGTTTTGACACTGAATTATGGCTTTACGTTAACTGAGGAGTTTCTGCCAACAGAAAACAATATTCCTCTTAATGTTGATAAAGTGCTGTTACATTGACTCTCTTGATTCACGTGTGCTCTGCCACTTTGCTACTCAGTGTTGTGTGAATTACAGCCATCACCATCTCCTGTGAGCTTGCTAGAAATGGAGAATATTGGGCCCCAGCCCGGATACACTGCCTTAGGATTTGCACTCTAACAAGACCACCCGGTATGTTGCTATAAACTGACATGCATTATCTGGGAAGACTTCAGCTCCTTCGATGCTGCTGATATATAGGGACAGTGAGCACAACAGTAGCTTCAGCCTAACAGGCTAACGTGCTCAGGAAAGGACCAGACTACTAACTGACATAAAGCTAAAAATATCAAGGCTTAATTTGATTTACTTTACTTTAAAGTACTGAATTTATGATAATACCACTAAGACCAATAGTGTTAACGGAAACAATCACAGTTAATTTTATTGGCTGATTATTATGTTCCATCCCAACAGAGTGTGCTAGGAATGTAGAGATTAATTGGACATCCTCTCCTTCATTAAGGCATTTATGGTAGTGTGGCATCAGATAAGACTGTAACTCTTGGTTTGCTTATTCTTTCTGAAGATACAGAATGAATGTGATGAGAGTGGGAAGACGGTAGCACCCAATCCTATTCCTGGTCATCAGGGATGGTTTCATAGGGGTGCCTTTTGAACTTGATGTTGAAGAATGAGAGTAGGCATTAGTGACGACGATTCCTACATATCAATGGATTCACAGCTCTCCCTGACATAGTGAGTGGGTGCATCTTCCTTCTTCCTCTTTCCATTCCTCTTTTCCCTCCCTTCCCTCCCTTCTTCCCTCCCTTCTTCCTTCTCTTCCTCCGTCCCTCTCTCCCACCCTCCCTTCCTTCCTTCCTTCCTTCCTTCCTTCCTTCCTTCCTTCCTTCCTTCCTTCCTTCCTTCCTTCATTTTTTTCCTTCCTTCCTTCTTTCCTTCGGTAGATTTTATTAAGTACCATTAGGTACATTCAGTCATGACTTAGGTGAGGTTCTATTTTAGATAACTGTATCAAGAAAATTGAAAACATGGTCTTTGTTTCCATTTAAGTTTCCAGCCTAGTAAGGGTAAGAGTCAACAAAATATGAAGAAAGTAATGAATAGGTTGTCATAAAGGATAGAAAGAAAACAAATAGTGGGGCATAACAGAGAACAGCAAGTGGGGCATGGTGACTCAGGCCCATAATCCCAGCCACCTGGGAGGCTGAGTCAGGAGGATCACTTGAGCCCAGGAGTTTGAGGATAGTGAACTATGATTACACCACTGTACTTCAGTCTGGGTGACAGAAGGAGACACTGTTTCTAAACATAAAATAAAATAAAATAAAATAAAATAAAATAAAATAAAATAAAGGTGTAAGTTGTTTATTTAGATAGGATCACTTCAGTGAGTGACATTTAGAAGGAGAAAATAAAATGAAAGGGATCCCGCCACGTGAAGAGTAGAGGAAAGAAGACCTGAGATAGAGAGAAACCTCAATGCCAATGTGTAAGTGAGAAAGACTTCCACAAACTGAAAGAATTCCAAGGAGGTTATTGCATGGTATACAGCAGACAATACTGGAAAGTGAGGCAGGGAGTGCCATTTTGTGAATTATCTTCTAGATTCTGTTTCTTTTGTTTTCCTTTTTATGGAGATGGAGTCTCACTCTGTTGCCAGGCTGGAGTGTGGTAGCACGATTTCGGCTCACTGTAAACTTCACCTCCTGGGTTCCAGAGATTCTCCTGCCTCAGTCTCCCGAGTAGCTGGGATTACAGGCACCCACCACCATGCCCAGCTAATTTTTGTATTTTTTAGTAGAAATGGGGTTTCACCATGTTGACCAGGCTGGTCTTGAACTCCTGACCTCAGGTGATCCACCCACGTCGGCCTCTCAAAGTGCTAGGATTACAGGTGTGAGTCACTGTGCCTGGTCTGTCTTCTATATTCTAAAGCATGGAAATACCTGGTATTTTATTCTATGTGTGGTGGAAATACATTGAAGAAATCATTTTATATTTTAAAATGACCCTGCAGGCTTCAGTGTGGTGAACAAAGAGGAGTAAGTCAGGAAAGAAATCAATAATAAGATCAGTAAGAGGGTGTTAGGTCAGGGAATCTACCTTTTCTCCCCTTCTAGAGTCTGCCTGGCTGCTATTCAGTTAGTCATCATCCCCCTGGGATTATACCTCTACTTTGAAATATTTGTCCTCTCTTTAGGACTATGGTGGTCCTCTGAGTCAGAAGGCTGTATCTGGCTACCTATGATGATCCTGAATTTGTGTAGGCTGAAGCTAGTGTGTGTTTATCTTAGTCTTAATAAAAATGCTTAATATAAAAAAAATCAAAAATAGGAAAACACATATGGAATAAGTATATAAGGAAAGAATTTTTTTTTTTTTGCACAGATGTGCAACGTGTGTCTTAAACTGTTTTGACAAAAAAGATAAAAAGATAAAAACAATTGAAAAGTTTATAAAGGCTGGGCATGGTGGCTCACACCTGTAATCCCAGCACTTAGGGAGGCCAAGGCGGGCAGATCACAAGGTCAGGAGATCGAGATCATCCTGGCTAAAACGGTGAAACTCCGTCTCTACTAAAAATACAAAAAATTAGTAGGACGTGGTGGCGGGCGCCTGTAGTCCCAGCTACTCAGGAGGCTGAGGCAGGAGAATGGTGTGAACCCAGGAGGTGGAGCTTGCAGTGAGCTGAGATCCGGCCACTGCACTCCAGCCTGGGCGACAGAGTGAGACTCCATCTCAGAAAAAAAAAAAAAAAAGTTTATAAAGTAAATGAGTTCCAGTATACTGTTTAATTTATTATTAGAAAAATAATGTTTTTAATACATTTGGTGTTGCCTATGTGTGCAGTGTCTATGAAGTCTACAGTGGTGTATAGTAATATCCTCGGCCTTCACACTCACCACTCATTCACTAACCCAGAGCAACTTCCAGTCCTGCAAGCTCCCTTCATGGTAAGTGCCTGTGTAGGTGCATAGGTGGACCCTTTTTCATCTATTATTTATCTATGGATCTATGTTTTTATTGATACATAATAACAATGCATATTTATGGGGTGCATGTGGTATTTTGATACACACATTCAATGTATAATGATCAAATCAAGGTAATTAGGATATCCGTCACCTCCAACATTTACCGTTTCTTTTCATTAGGAATATTCCAAATCTTTTCTTCTGGCTATGTTTAAATATAAATTAAATTGGTTAGCCTTTACATAGTATTTTTTTCTGTACCTTTTCTATGTTTAGATACACAATACTTACCATCGTGTTACAATTGCCTACAGTAGTCAGTACAGTAAGGTGCTGTACCACTTTATAAGCCCAGCAATAGTACGCTAGACCACATAGTCCAGGTGTGTAGTGCGCTCTACCAGCTAGGTTTGTGGAAATACTCTCTGTGATGTTCACAAACTGCTAAAATCACCTTAAGAACACCTGGCTCAGAAAGTATCCTCCTTATTAAGCAACACATGACCATAGTTAGTTTCCGAGGAGATTGCGAGGATGAAGCCCACATGGTGGAATTAATGCCCTTGTAAGAAGAGGAGGAGACGCGAGTTTCCTCTCTCTCCTCTATGTACAGGCACGGTAAGAAGGTGGCCATCTACAAGCCAAGAAACAGGCCCTCATCAGGAATCTAATCCTTTGTCACCTTTAGGCTTCCCACCTCTAGAGCTGTGAGATATAAGTGTTTGTTGCTTAAGCCACCCAGTCTATAGTTTTTTTTTGTCACAGCAGCCAGAACAGACTGAGACAGCTCTGCACCCTGGCTACCCTTGATTAAAAGCAATGAGAATAGAATCTTCCCTCTGGTCTCTTGAAATAAGCCGTACTCTCCAAATCACTTTTTTATTTCTGCATTGTGGACTTATTTCTTCTTCATTGAGCTTCATCATTAAGTAGCTTCAAAATGCTAGAATCACTGATAGCAGTGTTTTGAACCACATCCCAACTTTAACTGAGATGCCTCTCCCTTGCATTTATTTATCTGACTCTACCAGGAAGAAAAGCAATCCCAATAGTGATGAGTCAAAGCAGGAACAAGACAAGAAAGTTTAGTCACTCTGATTTAAAAAAAGATTCAAAGCTCATACTTTCAGGGAGATAATCTCTTTGAATTATTCTCTTTTTCTGTTTTTTGTTTGTTTGTTTGTTTGTTTAATTTCATCCCTTAGAAGGAATATATATTCTTTTATATTTTCTATTTTTTATTTTAATCAGTTTTAGGTTCTCACCAAAATTGATTTGAAAGTATAGACTGCCCATGTACCCCTTCCCCCAATATGCAGGAATATTCCCTTTTTAGAAAGAAATGGGGCAATCAGACTATTTCTGTTATAGTCATTAGGCAAACTTTTTTTTCTAACTGCCTGTGGGCTAACTTTTCCTAATTAGCAATATCCAAAGGGACATTGTAACCCAGTACCCCCATTTTTCAAAGAGATATTTTAATTATTTTCCTCCTTCTCTTCTCCTTTTTCCCACTTCCTACTGTGCTTTCTAGAAGTACGGTTATAACCTTTTACCTCTCTTTCACCAGACTCTCCCCACAGGGCAAGTCCATCTAACTTTGTGCTTAGAAGCGCCAAAGCAGAACTTTGTCCCACCAGGAGATTGCTTGAGAGACAACAGTCAATCTGCAACCCAAAGTATGCCTGTTAGCAAACTCTCTCCCACCTGGAGATTTTTCAGTCACTAACTTAGTTCTTTCTACAAAGGCATCAGTGGTCACCAGCTCCGCTGCCTGGTAGATAAGGCAGCAAAGTGAGTTACATTGACTCCCCCCTGTGTTTTCCCACAACCATGTGCCATTCATGCTTTTTAAAAGCACCTGCTTTCTGCTCCATTAGCAAAGTGGCACCCTTAAGGTGGGGAGCCTCTACTTTCTTCTCCTTAGCTAGCTTTGGAATAAAAAGTTGCTTTCTTTATACTAGGCCTTGCTCTTATTAATGGACTGCAAGCGGTGAACAACTGAACTTGAGTTTCTGTTACAATATGATTAGAATGGGGTCAAGGAGATATGATTCTGCAGTGCAGGTTTACTGGGTGCCTAATACTCTTGTGTGGTCTTTGTGTGTCTATGTAGAATTTATGTCTGCTTATGTCGAGCTATATGGCTTACCAGGTTCAGTTTTCACTGAACTGAAAATTAGGTCCAACGCCTTTCAGTACGAAATACAGAGATTATAATTAAACTGGTAGGTATGCTGTCTTCGTTAGGAAAATCTGCTGTGGTGTTTGGCTAGTGATTTGAGGTGCTGGTCCATGATCCAGTTCTATCTCATAAAGATCAGTACTGCATCTGACAACTACACAGTACTTAGTGAACTCCCCCGGCCAGGCTTGGGTTTCCCAGCCACTTTGGTTTCTCAGTCCTCACCTCATATAATTTTAGATGCCTCCTTTTCATAAAGTGCTCGTGTGGCTTACTGGTTCTAGAATCCTCTGCCTTCGAGTGCCATTTGATTAATAATAGCCACGAACCATTATGTCAGGAATAATTCTAATTCATATATAACTTATTTAATTTTTTCAACAACTCCCTGAGTTAAGTGCTCTTAATATTACAAATTTATCAACGAGGGAACAAGGCATTAAGAGATAAAGTTGTGCAAGATAACAGAGCTAGCAAATAACGAAGTCCGAGCTTTCTGATTTTAGAGTTGCTGGACATTGGTATCCACAAAGGTTGAAACTGTGCAGCACTCTTACTTTTTCAAAGCAAACTTGTCTCACACAGGGTGAGATTGTGCTTCATGTCAAAATCAAGGCACTCATTTAATTCTCAAGAATATCTGTTCTAACTTTGCATTACTCACCTGAGGGTTGTGAGGCAATAAAATTATAAGGTGTTTCAAGCCACCTTAACATGATCCCTAAATGACTCAACAATGCAATTATCATTACTCAAACCTATTATCTTTCAATTCCTTGCTTTTTGAAGAATTTTTACAGGCATCGACTCAGTTGAAGTTCTTGTTATCCTGGAATGGTGCATGGTATTGTGAAAAGAAAATAAAATCTTAGGGCTTGGAATTCACTATGCCAAAGGAAAAAGTTAAGCTTGGAAACTGAGTCATGTGAAATTGCCTCCCATTTTGTTCCTACGTAGATAGCTGCAAAGATAGAAGGTCATGTACCCACCTAGAAGAACTTCCTCAGTATTTGCTCACAAGAAAATTCCTGTGGGCCCTCTTATCTTTACCCTAAAACAAAGTTCTATTGAATTTTATCCTGGCAATGTAAATAAACAGCTTATCTTCAAAAGTACAAAACAATAAACACACATGTGCGCATATATTCACAGCAGCAATATTCACAATAGCAAAGGAGACATGGAATCAACATAAATGCCTATCAATGGTAGACCGGATAAAGAAAATGTACATATGCACCATGGAATACCACACAGCCATAAAAAGAATGAGATTATGTCCTTTGCAGCCACATGGGTGGGGATAGACACCATTACCCTAAGTGAATTAATGCAGGAACGGAAAACGAAATACCTCATGTTCTCACTTGCAAGTGGGAGCTAAACATCGAGTTCATATGACACAACGAAGGGACACCAGGGCCTATTTAAGGGTGGAGGGTGGGAGGAGGGTGAGGATCAAAAACATACCTCCTGAATACTGTGAAATAAGTTGTACACCAAACCGCCACAACAAAACGATTTACCTATATAACGAACCTGCACATGTACCTCTGAACCTAAAATAAAAGTTAGAAAAATGTTTTTAAAAAATACAATGATGGCCGGGTATGGTGGCTCACACCTATAATCCCAACACTTTGGGAGACCAAGGCAGGCAGATCATCTGACGTCAGGAGTTCGAGACCAGCCTGGCTAACATGGCAAAACCCCGTCTCTACTTAAATTACAAAAATCAGCTGGGCATAGTGGCAGGCTCCTGTAATCCCAGCTACTCAGGAGGCTGAGGCAGGAGAATCGCTTGAACCTGGGAGGCAGAGGTTGCACTGAGTCGAGATCATGCCACTGCACTCCAGCCTGGGCGACAAGCGTGAGACTCCATCTCAAAAAGAAAAAAGAAAATACCATGAAGCGAATCTAAAAAAAGATACAGGACAAAGACAGGACTAGAAGTCATCCCTCCACTCATCTGAAACAAATGCATATTTGACTGCTTCCTCTACTCTATGTTTACTTCACCTGATATGAAAAATACAGACTCACTGAGTGCAAGGCTAATTCATAGTTGACTGTTCTTCCCCCTCTTTCACATGTAAAATGTGAATTCGGTGAATGCAGATCAAAGCCTCAAAATAATACAATCACTTGCCTCTTTTACCCACCCACCCCTTCTTGTTCTTTCCTCTTTTCCCTACTGTCCATTCTTTCCCCTTTATATACTGAAGTCCTCAAACCCTCTTTGAAGAAAGCACAGATCACAGGTGTTCCTGCCATTTTTTGTTCCTTTTTCCCAGTCATGTTCTCCACCTTGGCAAAATTAACCTCTAAATTGATTCAAACTTGCCTCAGTAATTTTCTTGGTTTCACAGTAGATGTGATTATACCCATTAGACTCATGAGGCCACTGCTGCCAAGGGACATTATGGAATATGGGAAGTCACAGTAATCGCTTTTGACAGGAATGACAAATAAGTAAATCTTGGGCTGCCACATACCCTCTTCTCATAGCTCCTCCCCAGGCTCCTGACAGACATTACAGATTCGTCAGGGAATTACTCTGCTGAGCCCAGACTACTGTGTCCTTTAAACCTAATATCCATTAAGTAAGTAGTAAAACCAACATTTGCACCTATCGCTCTTTGAATCCAATGTTCTTTTGTGAAGAATGGCAAAATCAAATCTAGACTGCAGGTGCTTGCTCACCCAGAACCTTGTATTGGTGTCTATTTTATGGAATCGAAACTTTAGCTAATATGAAAAGGCACACTCAATCTTAATTTGTAATTATTGCCTGGAATTTGAAAAAGAATAGAATATTGAGGAAAAGAAGCCTATTCTTTTAAGTATCAGATGTGTTTCATCTATGCCTAAGTTATTATATATCATCAATTTGCATGGTTTTTAATAACCACATAGGGCACTATTCATAGGACTTAGGATTTTTAAATATAGGGCACCACAAAACTTCAAGACAAAATCCAGCAGATTTTAGTTGGTGACTGGGGGTCAGTGATAATGTCAATAAAGCTCAATGAGACATCATGTTCTGAAACATCAAGGGAGACATGACCTCTAGATTCCCAGAAACATATTAAAGACACTCTAATTAAAATCTGCTTTGGGTTAATGTAGCCATGATGATGGTAACTCTATCTCTACCTGTCTCTACCTCTAGGGCTGTGGAGACCAAAGGTAAAAACTAACTAATGCATTACACACTGACTATATACCAGGCACTGTGCCTTTCCTTTAGTACAAAGAACAGTTCAGGTGTGATCCATATCTCGGGCACAAATGAATTGTTTCAAAAGGACACATAGCAGAAAGCTCAGACATCACAGATTTTTTAAGGCTTGAGTCTGCAACCCAGTGTAAGATGACCTGTAACTGCTAAAACGAAGAACAGAGGTGAACTAAGTAATAGTCATCTCTAAAACAGGGTACATTTATTAAAGAAGTATTTATCACCCTTTGGGGAAGAGATATTTTTCCTTTGTTGCTGTTTTGCTTGTTTTGCTTTTGTGTTTGGGGTGGATTGTGGAGTAATATCTTTTCTTACACACAGTATAAGAAATAATAAATTTTACCTTGTTCATTGCGTCTATTGATGTATGGAAAACAGACATTTATTTTTCCAATATCAATAGATCCCTTTTAATTCCTTTGAAAATGTCCCCACATTGTTTTTTAGTCTATTTATTTTCTATTTCAGAGCTCACATCAATTACAGTTATGACAAAAAATCCGTCCATAAGGCCGGGCGCGGTGGCTCAAGCCTGTAATCCCAGCACTTTGGGAGGCCGAGACGGGTGGATCACGAGGTCAGGAGATCGAGACCATCCTGGCTAACACAGTGAAACCCCGTCTCTACTAAAAAATACAAAAAATAGCCCGGCGAAGTGGCGGGCGCCTGTAGTCCCTGCGACTCGGGAGGCTGAGGCAGGAGAATGGCGCAAACCCGGGAGGCGGAGATTGCAGTGAGCTGAGATCCGGCCACTGCACTCCAGCCTGGGCGACAGCGCGAGCCTCTGTCTCAAAAAAAAAAAAAAAAAAAAAAAAAAAAAAAATCCATCCATAGCTTCTTATGACAAATACCCCAAAATACTTTCTAATGACACCCTGCATACCCTCTTATTAACATTCAGAACTAATACGGAGTTCCATTTAGGTTTCTGATTATTCATTATTTTATTAGCAGCTGCCTTTTTTGGTATCATGTCACTTCATGAAAAAGGAGGGTATCTGATTTGCTTGTATGTGTTTCCTAAATGCCCAGTAGGGTGCCTGACATATAGTGATTCTTAGCTGTGAAAACAAAAAATTGATTAAAAACAAGTCAAATCCTTTTTTATGGCTGCGTAGTATTCCATGGTGTGTATGTGCCATATTTTCTTAATCCAGTCTGTCACTGATGGGCATTTGGGTTGATTCCAAGTATTTGCTATTGTGAACAGTGCTGCAATAAACATACATGTGCATGTGTCTTTATAGCAGCATGATTTATAATCCTTTGGGTATATACCCAGTAATGGCATGGCTGGGTCGAATGGTATTTCTAGTTCTAGATCCTTGAGGAATCACCACACTGTTTTCCACAATGGTTGAACTAGTTTACAGTCCCACCAACAGTGTAAAAGTGTTCCTATTTCTCCACATCCTCTCCAGCACCGGGTCCTATTGTGGGGTGGGAGATGGGGAGGGGGTTGGGGGGGGAGGGATAGCATTAGGAGATATACCTAATGTAAATGACGAGTTAACGGGTGCAGCACACCAATATGGCACATGTATACATATGTAACAAACCTGCACGTTGTGCACACGTACCCTAGAACTTAAAGTATAATTTAAAAAAAAAACCAAAAAAACAAAACAAAACAAAACAAATCAAATGTTCTATTTTATAGCTAAGGAAATAGGATCAATGTAATTACACAACATTCTACCAAAGAATTCATAAACGGCAGAAACTGACTTAGAACCCAAGTTTTGTGAGCATTTAAAAGATCTATCTATCTATCTATCTATCTATCTATCTATCTATCTATCTATCTACCTATCTATCTATATCTGTCTATCCACACCTGTGGAGGTGTGTATATGTGGAGTCGATGTTTCCAAACCCCTTGCAGTGAGCCCTGTGGACTCTATATTTCCAAACCCATTGCAGTGAGACCAGAACCATGCAACTGACTTTTTGTCATATGGGATGTGGTTGGAAATGATGCTCTTTATTTTCAGGACAACCCCTAAAATGTCCCAGAAAACTCCGTCATTCTCTCACGTCTTTGCTGCTGAAAACACGTCAGCTTAAGATGACAATATTCATGGACGTAAGGAGGTCAAGATTCCTTTGTCAATATTACAGCACAGTTTCCTCAGAGAATGGTTGAGCGCAGCGGACCTTGACGTCAGCAAGAAACGAGCATGTCCTGTGCCAAACTACTCAGTGTCCAGGCATTAGTCATGGCCATTGCTGAATTAATCTATTCTGACAAATTCACATACTTTATAGGTAGGAAAGTGACTAGAACCAAATGGCACTTGAATTGAAAGTTCTCTGAGAATCATAGAAGGATCAATTCATTAAAATGTGATTTTTAAAAATAACGTTTATGATGTTTAATCACCTAACAATAATTCACTATGTTTCAGAGGTATGGGAGTTGGGGAGGTCAAACAAATATAATTATTGAAAACTAATCACAAAACCTTGTAAGCAGGGAATCTTGAGGTCACTATATGGAATGCTTTTGGGCCATTTTAATATGAACAAAAGGAAGCCAGCTGCCTAACAACAGCGCTGAGCCATATGGATTATCAAGTGGGTCTTAGGCATGATGTGATTTCTTTTCCTACTGTTCATTCTTACACAATGAACATTTTGTCTTTGTCTGCTAAACCCCATCGTCTCCTTGTACCCTACTGAAAAAACTACTTCAGATTATAAGATAATAGACTTCCAAATGGAAAAATATCTTATTTATTTATTTGCATAAATGTATGATAGACAAGTGTAATTTTATTACATGCATAGGTGGTATCCTGGTGAAATCAGGAGTCTTAGGATATCCATCATGCAAATAGTATACATCATGCCCATTAAGTAATGAATCCCCTTAGAGATACAGTGACTAAAACCTTGGAAGGAACGTGGGGGAGGGTGCTGAACATCTTATGTATTCTGACTTTGTGTCAGGTACTTTACCAAGCCTTGGGAAATAATTTTACCAAAGTCATGCAGCTAGTGAATAACATATGTGGGACTCAAAAATGGTCCTTTCAGCCATTCCCTGCACATTAACATAGAGCACAAGAAACAGAAAGATTTCTGAGAATGGAACTGCTGTTTTAAGCATGGGGGGAATAATGGTAGTCAGTATATTTGAAATGACAGCTCCTCTTCATCAAGATATGTTTTAATCCTGTATAGAGGTAGAGGTTGATCATTAACCCATGCATCAACTACATATTTGGAATAATTTAACAAACATGGTGAGTCAAGTGGGCACAGTTCATCTAATAAGTGATAGAGTTGGGGGCAAACACAGACTTGTCCAGCTTAAAATTCTGAACTACTTCTTTCATGCAGAATATCTGAGAAACTAGTTGTCAGTATATATAAGACACATGTTAAAATTAAGTAGGGGTGCAACGTAGGTGTGGTATAACAATTCTTGGGGAATTGTGACCCATCTAGGCTGTTTCTGTCATCAAGGGTATGGTGGAGAACTAAGCGAACTCAGTGGTCATTTCTTCAAGTGGGCACTGGAGGTACCATCCTCCTCCCAATGACATTGTAATAGGCCCTTTAATTGTCAAAGCTGCCTCGTGCATTCCTCTAAGTTGTAGTTTACTTGTCTCTGACCTATGGCCCTTTGAGTCCATTGTCCTGGGCACAGAATCAACTTTAATATTGCTTTGCTGGAATACATGAATTGCTGCATTTAAAATTGCTGAATGGGAAGGGTTTGAGAAATTCATGGACCTCTTGTTAAACTTCTCTTCTGCTGAATCCACTGTTTTGGTTGCACTACTTATATTAGTTTGAGTTACAAAAGTTGACTTTTATAATACAAAATGGTTCCAAGTTGTGACGTTCTTAGTAAACTAAGGTTGCAGGCTGCTGGCGAAAAAGGCCCATCTTAGAAGGCTATATATTTTTTCCTCTCTGTGTCTAGCTTTCTCACCACATACCTAATCTGATATCTGTTGTACAGCATTGCTGACAACTATAAGAAACTTAAATATCCATTATTGTGCTTTTTTTCCTTTCTCCTAATATTACATCCTCAGATGGGATGTGGTTGTAGTTTCAATGTGCAGTCACAGATATTTTAATTAAATGCTTCCTCCTCTATAACCAGGGTCAACTACTTTTAGCCTACTGCATTAGTTTTCTATTGCTTCCTAAAAAATTATCACAATCTAGCAGCTCTTAATATATATCACTGTTTCCACAGATTCGGAGAACAGGATGGTGTGGCTGGGTTCTCTGCTTAGGGTCTCACGAGAGTGAAATTGAGATGCTGTCAGAGCATGTGGTTCTCATTTGAGACTCAAGGTCCTTTTCCAAGCTCACCAATTGTTGGAAACATTCATTTCTTTGCAGCTGTTGACTGAGGTTCCATTTTCCTGGTAGCTGTTGGCCAGGGACTGTCTCTCAGGCCAATAAAGCTGCGTAATGTTCACTGGCATGTGCTCCCATCATAGTTCCAAACATGCTCTTTAAAATTTTTTTATTTTTTTTAACTTCTAGACACATCTCTCTGACTTTCTCTTCTTTAGCTATCCAGAGAAAACTCTGTTTTCAAAAGGTTCATGTAACTAAGTTAGACCCATTTAGATAGTCTTTCTAGTTTTAGGTTATTTGATTATGGAACCTCATTATATCTGAAAAACCTCTTCACAGCAGTACCTCGGTTAGTGATGGACTGAATAACAGACCGGGTGCGAGTACACCAAGAGGCAGGAACCTTGGGGGTCAGGCTGGAATCCTGTCTAACATGCCTGCAAATATTGGATTCTTATCTCCTGCTATATTTGCTAATTAGCCAAATCCTTATCCTTGGGTCTGTAATTTGCAGTGCCCCACTCACTTTGAGTGTGAAATTTGTTTCAGCCAAAAGTACTTTTTTGCCGCAAGTAACAGAATATCCATTTATAATGTTTAAGTAGTCAAGGTATTAGCTCTCTGAAATCAAAGGCTTTCTGAGGGTAGGTGGCATGGTGCTGGCTCAGCAGCTCAGTAATGTAATCAGAGAATAGATGCTCTCCCTCTTTATTCTTTACTATGTCCAGGCGTTACATTTGCTGCCTGTGTGCCTCTTGCATTATGAAAAAAAAAAAGGTCTCTGTTATTCTTTATAACCTTTGTGCAGACGACAAAACAGGAAAGAAGAATCAGAGGCAAAAAGATATTCTCCTTGTAAGATTCCATGCTTTTGTAAAGAAAACAAACTCTCTGAAGGATTCCTCTAACCCCTGCATACTGCCCTTCATATTTGGGTCACAAGACTACCTTAGTACAATAAAGGCTTGGATTGCTAATGACTGGCCATATGGCAGTGGGCAGGAAAGTCAATGTTTTGTTAGCAAGGGAAGAGGGAAATGACCGAAGTGTGTCAGCCTCCAGTCCTCTCAGAAATTTTCTCCAACTGAGCACTTTAATTGGCTGAAGTATGTTGTGTGCCAGTTTTCTAGGCTGATAGGGTAGTGGAAGCTCCTGACTCATGTTACCATTGGGATAATTAGATGGGCTAATATATTTTAAATATTTGAAACAGTTTCTGGCACTAACATTAGCTATGAATAATGTTATTGTCTCCATTCCCTCAGAAGTAGAAGGTTTAAGAATGTGAACGAGAGAAGAAGCAATAGATTTGTAATACTCAAGGAATATGACAGGGATTTAGATTACAATCCCCCAAAGACGCAGAACATATATGCCTTCATCTATTCATGCACTTTTTCAATAACAGATACACATCATGCCTGGATATTTGAATGGGAAGGTTAAGATCTGATTTCATGCCAAGGAATGAATCAAATTATATGTAGAATAAATAAAATTAATGGGTCAGCACCAAATCCCTAAACTCTACCAAAGTCAAACCATCATATCAAGTTATCCAGGGCAGAAGAAATACTGCAAGAAGAGAAAAAAGAAGTGAGTGGCATCAAATGCATAGACAACTTCAGCTGTATTTTGGATAAGAGCCACTAGAGGTTACAGCCAAGAAAGACGGTCTTGGGAGCTTGAATTTCCAGCATGTTTGGATGCAGCTAATTTTAATGATTAGATATCACATTTTCTCTTTTTTAAGACTCCAGAAGAAACTTACAGACATTCTAGGAGTGGTTGAGCTTTTTAAAGAAGACTTAATCACTATGGATTAATGAAGCATATTTTTGAACCATAAAATAAACTAGAAAGTATATATCCCTGTTTTAATGACAGAGCCACTAGAAAGGAAGAAAACATTCTTAAATTTGGAACCAGGCAAGATAACGTTTTGATCTAAGGTCTACCAGGACAATATGTGAAAGCTGAATCCTTGCTTTATCACCCATGGCTTGCATGATGACTCTGCTCAAGTTATTTAACTTCTATAAGCCTCAGTGATCTCATCTGTAAAAGAGGGTTAGTGTCAGTATCCATCTCATAGGACTGACGTGAGGATTTTACCATTAAATTCAGAAAGCATTTAATAGAATCTGTCACTTCATGAATACTTAGTAAATGTTAACAAATATTAACCAATACTCTAGCATGTGTCTTAGATCCCACATTTGTAAACTGAAGGTGTTTGTAACTACCTCATCCAGCTGTGATGTTTAATATGATGAGGAATAAGTTCATAAACACATGCAAAGCCTTGAACAGAGACTAACAAAAGTAGTGAATCAAAACCCAGTAGCTATTATCTGTATCTTCTTGCAGATCAAGTAGTGGAGCGTAACGTTGAGATACAGCTCTCATTTTCCCTTATAATTATTTTATTATGAATATTTAAGCAATGAAATTTATTTTCCCCTGAGGTGGTGTGGACGGATTTAAGTTTATTGCGAGGCCAGCATAACTTTCCAAATATCTAAAATTAAATAGTAGTGAAATCACCTTTTAAATGTAAAAGACGGCTAGTGCTAAAATATCAACAATGAGCTCTCCATAATCTTTGGTTTTTTCCCAGAAGATATTGGAGTGAGTAGGCTGGAGATGGTGTTTCTGTTTTTAGATAGTTTCATACTTGATCTTCCCTTTTATTTCAGAGTTACTAATTAAGTGAAATGCTAATAAAGTACTTAACATTTCTGGCCATGAAAATGAAAGAGGAAACTACATTTTAAACTTCTTTGAATGTCTCAGGGAGCTCCACTAACATTTGTTAAAGCCCCTTATCTTTTTATCATAAGCATTCAATGGTCTTTAGGAAATGAATATAATTATTTCTCATTGAATTTTTGACATTGAAACACCTAAAGAAGGGCTTGCAAGCAACCACCTACATCCTCTCAGACTTCAGAACTTTCTCCCTCAATTCGCCCAGGGGTTTCTTTGCATTTATTCATCGCTCTGCAGTTCAGACCAGTGAACATTAATTAAATAGTCACTGCTTAATACCATGTGGTAGAAAGAGGATGTAGTTTGAAGCCAGTCGGAGCTACAGTCAAACCCTCCTGTGCTCTAACTCTATGACTTTAGGGATTACATGGAGGCGTGTGATGGAAGGTGGAGTCAACTTACATAAAATGCATAGCAGAGGCTCTGGCATCTAATCCTCCCTAGTCATTGTAACTAATTTTATGAATGCTTTTTGTGTATATCTATCAATATTCTTATTTACCAATTTCACAGGACAATATATTCAAACTGTTCTTTTCCTGACATTATGATTTAGCTTATTGAACGTTCCTCCTTCTTTCAATTTTCTTGTCTCCACCTTCTACCTCCAACCACCATCACTCCATATGATGAGTGCAGTTAAACAGAGCTGGAGTGCAGAAGAAAGTACTGAATTGTAAGACAAAAAAACTGCTGAAAGATTGAGAAAAGGACCAAAAGTCCTATTAGCGATCTGTGGTAGACAATCTTGGTGTCTCTAATATTTCCAAGATGCATGGAAGACTACCTTTCTCATCCCCTTTCCTTAACGGGGTTCCATGTAAACAGTTCCCAGCAATTGATGGTATCAGGAAGTAATGGGTGCCATTTCCAAGCTGAAACATTTAAAAACTGGTGCTCAATTCTTCACGTTTCTTTTTCGTGATACAGCAATTATGAAAGGATGGTTGGGATTGAAAAGCCACAAGTTTGAAGCATCCACTCTCACAGAGCCAGGATAATCAGGAAGCTTGATTGCAAGTTGACAGAACGTGATGCAGTCATTGTTAGCACAATAAATAAGTTTTGTTGTTGATATGGTTTGACTGTGTCCTCATTCAAATCTCATCTTGAACTGTACTTCCCATAATTCCCACAAGTGGTGGGAGGGACCCCGTGGGAGGTAATTGAATCATGGGGGCGGGTCTTGCCCATGCTGTTCTCATGAAACTGAGTAAGTCTCACGATATCTGATTGTTTTATAAAAGGGAGTTCTCCTGCACATGCGCTGTTGCCTGCTGCCCTGCCAGACGTTAACTTTGCTCCTCCTTTGCCTTCCGCCATGATTGTGAGGCCTCCCCAGCCACGTGGAACTGTGAGTAAATTAAACCTCTTTCTTTTATAAATTACTCAGTCTCAGGTATGTCTTTATTAGCAGCATGAAAACAGACTAATATAGTTGCGTTAGACCATTAGGTTGGTGCCCTGCGGTATTTTGTAAGAGCCTAGCCTCTCCTGACTGATGCAAGCCCTCTGCAAGGACTGGAGAATGTCAGCCTCCAGACATCTAGGACTTCAGAAATAAGCACTGACCTCTTACTGATGTTAGGAGAAAGAAGTTGTTTCTATTGTCCTTGATAGGAACTAGCAGAATAACAGATGCCTGGTATGTGAGCAGGAAGAAAGAGTGCATACACCTGGTTTGAGTTGACTAAAATACATTGAGCACTGAGGAAACACCTGGGGGATTCCCAGAGCTTGTCTGCTTTTCACAAAGTGGGTTGTTGTCAAGCAGGATTATGCTGTTTAGAAATTATTCTCATACAGTCGAACATTTGATGTGGCAGGATCCTTGAGGAATTAAATCTTTTCACCAGCAGGAGGTATAGTAACTCTTAAGCAAGACGATGGCTTCAAAGAAAGGAATGCTCCTGTGAGAATGCTTTAGGGAGATAATTACCATGTGACCGTATATAGATTTGAATACTGTTGTTTAACTTACGTTTTTAGAACTTATTTTAGCATTTATTTATTTATTCAAAATATATTTGCCTGAGTTGTGCCTGCATCTGTAACACTTAGTAGCCTGAAGATTTTGCCCTGAATTTCTTTTTATGTTCCTAAATTGTTGAAAACTCCCTTATGCAAAAACTATGATAACCTTTTAAGGCCTTTCCTTTGAAGGTTAACAGAGCCCTAAACACAAGGCTTCCCTTTTCTTTCTCCTAGACCTTATTCTAATCACTTTCTTGTAAGGGCGTATCATTTTTTGTTTGTGGTCTTGTCTATTAGTGAGTTTTGCATGCTGTGTTGGAAAGTAAATAAAACCTACATTTCAAAGCCGGCACTTGATCACTCCAGCCAAATAAGTACATTGCATTCCTGGGGATTAAGCCTTCTCTGAAGTTCATGTTTCTCTTCTGGAGATCAAGACTAAATAGGGAACTTAAAAGTTTCCGTTGGTCATCCCTTTATGAACCTAGATTAAAAACTAGCCTTAGGAGATCCTTCCCTCACCCCTTTCCCAGCATATTTTTAGCTCTTTAGATGCCATCCTGGTTCAGTCATCCCCAGGCTAAAATTTTGCTAGTTGAATGTTCCTTCTTTCTCTCCCCTATTCCTTCCTTCCTTCCTTCCTTCCCTCCTTCCTTCCCTCTTTCCTTCCTTCCTTCCTTCCTTCCTTCCTTCCTTCCTTCCTTCCTTCCTCCCTGCCTCCCTCCCTCCCTCCCTCCCTCCTTCCCTCCTTCTCTCTCTCCCTCCCTTCCTTCCTTCCCTCCTTCCTTCCTTCCTTCCTTTGTCTTCCACAAATATGTTTCTGTCATTGTGTGCCTGTGACTGTCATAGATAAAAATTTGGCATTGAAAAAGTTGGATTAATTTTCCACATAGTTCATATATTCATAATTCACATAGTGAGGGAACCAGACATAAGTCCATGCAGATACCAAATAAGAGTAAAGTAGGTTTGTCAAGGAAGGTTCATTTAGATGAAATAACATTGATCAAGCTGGAACCTGAAAGTTGAGAAAGGAGGGGCCATGGAAAGATCTAAGGAAAATCATATTTATCTTCTTGGAGAGACCAGAATATGCTTTCCCAAAATATGAAGTGTTGATGAGCTGAAGACAATTAAGAAGATACAAGAAAGCTCTCTGCCCTCCCTCTACTTGCCTAAAAGCAGAACTTAGATTTACAAAGACAAAAGAGATCCACTCCTCCTCTGTCAGGGGAGACAAAGGTAACTACTGAAGACAACTTTGAACCCTCATAGACCTGGCAATGGGACCAGAGGAATCTACATTAACAAACTTCACTAACCAGCCTTTATCTGCCAGTTATCTGCCTTCTCGCAATTTGTTGCCCCTGGAGACTCAAAATTCTTTTCCCTTATCTTGTCACTTATCTAAAAATATACTGTTCTTTGTTAATGATGCCATATAAACTGGAATTCAAAGTTACCTTTTTGAGGACTTCTCATTCTCTGGGTATCCTCCATGTATATGTGAAATGTACATGTTAGTGAACTTTTGTTGGATTTTCTCTTGTTAACCTGTCTTTTGTAATGGGGATCCTTCCAACTAAAACTTTCTGTAGATTATTCTTCTCCAACACTTCTTTTACAGAAGGAGAAAGAAAATGAAAGGTAGAAGCACTCTTATTGTCATCTTCTGAAAGAGATCTATCTTCTCTTACTAATCCCAAGTCTATGAGAAAAGAAAAAACGGGGAGCAAAAACTAGGGCATGTCCTTGACATGGGGAAAGGGCTTCTGGTTCTGAGGCTGTCATAGAGAAGGAGGACAGTGGATGGGACACTTCTGCTCACCAACAATGATTCTTTCTTGGGAGGTAGCTTTGTGGTTTGGCCACGTGAACATCCAGTGGCAAGACAGCCACTTTTAATTGTAGCATTTAGCTGGAAACAGACTAACTAACCCATATGGGAAAGGCCTGGTTCATTTCATATGATTTTAGTGATACTCAATGTAATTTGTGAAAAAAAAAAATATATAAAATTGGTTATTTGGTGTTATCTCCATTCTATTTTAGTAGATTTTCTTTTTTTTTTCCTTTATGGAAAGTATTTCAGAGCCACAGCTGCATTATTTGCATAACACATGCAAAGAAACCCTGAAAAACAACAACAACAAAAAGCCTTAAAAGAATTTTTATAGGGATTCATTTTCCTTATAAAAAGTGTTTAATAGGAGTTGTCAAAACAAGTTAGACCAGAGTGGGAAAAAATGAAAATGCATCCATGTGTCTTTGAGTACAGGAAAATAACACACTATTCCATCAAGATGAAAGTCATAGTACCTTAGAAAGGACTTCAGATACAGGGAACTTAGGTAAACGTGAGATGAAATGAAAAGGAAGAAAGTCCCTCTTTCAGTATCCAGTGTTGAAATGTACCATACAGCTAAAAAAGAAAGTTTAATATTAGAACTACTACTAATAAAAATAATGGTAATAATAATCATAGAGCATGATTAATGGGCTAAGGGGTATATTCATATTTTAATATAATTCAACATTTATTTGATTGGTACATGCTAAGTACTAGATTCTTCCTTACATACAGAGACTATTGCAGTGAACAAGAATATTCGTTTTCAACCTCATACAGTTTATGGTCTTAATGGACATTCACATAAAGACAGTGGGCTAAGTTTCAAGAAGAACCAATAAAAAAGGAAAATTGAAGTGGGGTGAATGTTACATAAGGGGACTTAACATCAAATGTGAATAATCAGATTAAGGCGTCCCTGACCAAAAAACCAAAGAACATTGAATTTTGACCGCAAGGATGAATGGAAGTGTGTGGTGTGGAAAGTTATGGGAGTGAGGGGAAGTAGAGGAACTCAAGCCTAGTAATTTAAAATTATGGGACACAGGGGCTAGATCCTGCCAGTCCAAACACACCTAATAGAGTATTTTTCAAACTTTATTCTAAAGGCAGAGAAGTCATAAACAAGGTAATGATGTGGCTTGGTGAGATTTATATTTTAAAAAGATCCATCTGGCTCCGGAGTAATTTGCCCATGTCGAGGGACGCTGATATTGTGTGGGAAAGAAGAATGAAGTACAATTTATACATCTCAAGGCAGTTAACTCAGGAATGCCCAAAGCAGAAGGAATGGCAATTATGCAACATGGTTCAGGCTTGAAAGGAGACTGGCAGTCTTATAAGTGAACCTAAAAGGCGGTGCATGATTTTGTGGAATTTACCCAGGTGGGTGTCATAACTTGTAAGACTTCAATGTATTTTTTGTTTGTTTATTTTTATAGTCCTCAACCAAGGGTTTTATTTCAGTATCATGTGAATACCAATTGTACATCTTTAGGAATCCTTTTTATTGTTATGAACCTTTCCTGCCTGCCACAGTAGTTGTGGAGTCTAAGCATTTTAAGACGTTGAGTATCAATTAACAGATATATATTGTTTTCGATGACTAAGAGCCTATATACTGCAAGTTTAATAGTCATTTAGAGAAACTGGCAGTTACTAATATCTAGTTAAGTGGACTCTGACAGATTTTATGGGACAGCTATTTTTCAAATCCTCTGCTTGTTCCTTGATTGAACTTACCTGTCAATACCATAGGGATATATTTGATCATCATATGCCTTTTACAAACCAGCAATCTGTGGAAGAGTGGGGAGGAGTGTCCTGCCTATGTTTCTGCAGAAGGAGAAAGATCTGAGTTTCCTTGATCATCTAGACCATGCCAGAAAAGGATTTCCTTATAAAAAATCTTAGAAGTACATATAATTATCTATATTTACAATGAAGGAAATCAGGATTCAGAAAGTTTAAGTAACTTATCCATAGTTTTACATATAATAAGCTGGAAAGTATAATTACAAAACCAAGTCATTGGACTCTAAGTTTTCATTATGTTTATTAAAAATGTAAACCTGTTTCCATGTATTAGTTTTTACTTATATTCAGATTTAATTCTGCTATATTTAAGCAAAAAATATAACAATAATAGCTAGTACTTATATATCATTTACTAAGCCCCAAACACACACACACACAAAATATAGTTTTAAATTATGTTTTAGAGCATATTTTAGAATTTATTATATATGTATGCACATGTATGCATACATAAATATGTATGTAATTTAATCTTCACAATGGGCCAAAGGGTTGCACATTTTCACAACTATTTGAAAATGGTTCACAACCATTTGAATATATGAGGAAGTTGAGTTGGAGTGAAGTTAATTGGTTTGCACAAAGTTACACCGCTAGAAAGAGAAGAGTTGGGAGTAGTGGAACCCAACTGGAACCTCTGCCCTCAGCTGCTCTGCTGCACTGGAGCCTCTGCTCTTAGCTGCTATGCCACACTGCTCTCTGTATTGGAGTGTTCTATCAAGGGTGGGGTGTGTTCTATCCGGGGAATGTAAGAGTCAACTCAATCCACCATACATGAGAGATGCCAAGTGGAAACAAGTCAGGCCTATGGGCTCACCCTCTTCCCATCACCAAAACCACAGGTCATAGAGATTTAGATGGACTCAAGGTAGCTCTCTCACAGAATAAGTCAGAATCCAGCAAACTACTTGGACCTAGTCTATTTCTTTCATCCAATTTCAGAAAGGTAGAAATGCAGTACAAAGCGTGTTTTTTTTTTAAAAAAAATTTTGTTTGTTTTAGAGTCATCTCTATTTGATTTGGGATTATATCCTGGCTTTGCCACTTATAGCCATGTAACTTTGGACAAATTACTTTCTGTTTCTCATATTCCACATGACTACAATGGGAATTATTTTATTCTCTAATGAATTTAGCGAATTAGGTGAGTCCATATTCATTAAGAACTGACAAGGGTACCTAGTATTAAACAAATGGTACCTGGTATTAAACAAAGATGCATGGCAAATATCAAACAAATGCTATATATGTGTTTTATTTTATCTCATCAGAGACTGGACTGCAAACTTATCTTCTATGTACCTAGACTCTTATCAAATGCCATTTCCCACTTTCCTTAAATCACAGGTGAGGAGCTTATCCTGGGAAAGGTCCTGTGACTTGAGCAGATCAAAGGGCCATTAAGGGTCCGTGCTAGGATATCAGTGCAGGTACTTAGGGAAACATCTGGTATCCTTTTACATGTTAATAATGGTATCTCAGGCCTCTTTAATATACTGTCACAGGAGCATGTAGAAAAACTGCATTTTATCACAAGCAGCATGGCTGGTGAGTATTCCACTAAATAGCAGCTTCTGCATGGTCAATAGCCAAGTTTCTCAATCCAGTTGATTAACTCTCACTTTGAAATCATTTGCCACACCCACATTAGCACATGTTTCAATTTCCCTTACAACGAGTGGCTTCTGAAGCTTGTCTGTGACACTCATAGCAGGTGGTCCTCAGTTATGGTTTTTCCAAGACTGAAAGAAAGGATTCTGATCTATAAAGGGTGTTCTATCCAGGCAATGTAAGATAGTCAACTGAATCCACCATACATGAGAGATGCCAGCTGGGGTCTTAGATGGCAACAAGGCAACATGTCTCTGCCAAATGTCAGTGCGTGACAGTGGACAAGTCACTCTACCCTCTGTACTTTCGTTTTCTCATGTATGAAAGGAGGACATATGCCCTTTTTCCCTCACAGGGTCTTATGGGGGATCTGATAACCTGTGTGATGCATTAAACAAAGATATTTTAGTCTGTGTTCACTTTCAACTTTGTTTCAGGAACTACCTATGGCAGTGGAGAGATAATTAAAACAAAAACATGATTCATGCTCTTAAGAAGTACACAAATTAGTTGGAGATTCTCATTAACCTTACCCTGGTTTCTCCTCAAAGATTCATGGCAAATATCATCTTCTGCATTTTGCCTTCAGGTTTATTTAAAGAAAAGTAAGGTTTTATTTCTGACCCCAAATACTAAAAAGCACATCCTGATACTTTTCACATTTTATTTATTTATTTATTTATTTATTTTGAGGAGTCTCGCTCTCTTCGCCCAGGCTGGAGTGCAGTGGTGCGATCTCGGTTCGGTGCAGCCTCCGCCTCCCAAGTTCAAGCAATTCTCCTGCCTCAGCCTCCCGAGTAGCTGGGACTATAGGTGCATGCCACCATGGCCAGCTATTTTTTGTAATTTTAGTAGAGACAGGGTTTCACCATATTGGTCAGGCTGGTCTCAAACTCCAGACCTCAGGTGATCCACCCACCTCAGCCTCTCAAAGTGCTGGGATTACAGGCATGAGCCACTGTGCCTGGCCTAATATATATTTTTTTTAATTCACATGGATTCACTTTGTTTTTTAATATAAGCAAGATAATTAACTGGCCATTTCTATGCAACCATCCCTACTGAACCAAGACAGAGAAACTTTGTTGTTGTTTGTCACTGTTGTTGCTGTTGTTGCTTTGCCTAACCATTACAGAAGGGATAGAAAGGCAAGATGCTTGTCTACCCATAAGAGATTGGTAGAGCGGTGGGACAGACAGCCCACACTGCACAGGGGGAGGGTCAGATGGTGCCCTCCTGGATCAGGACCAAAAGACACTAAGGGCGATCACACTGACATACACCAAGTAGAGAGGAGGAGAGAGATTGGGGAGAAGAAGCCGCATTGCGGCACATGATGGGGTTCCTTCTGTATGTGGAGTTTTGTGTGTATGAAAAATGAAGAGGACACTGGCTGCATCTTCAGGTCTGTTGGTGGTGTGTTCTGATACAGCACATGGAATAATAAGGGAACCACCTGAGGGAAGAGAAACAGTAAGACTATAAAGATGAGGCATTGTTATCATCCCTGTGTGGGACTGCAGAGTATAGCTATTTGAAATGAAGAGCAACAAACATTTAAGTAGAGTGCATTTCAAATTGCTTTAGTCTTGAAAGTCAACATTTCTTTGGTAAGTAGTCAGAGGAAAGGTTTGGAGCATTTCGTTGTTGGAATATAACTAAGTCCTATTGCTTTACATTTAGATAAGGCAAGTGAGACCCAGCGAAGTCAAGTGACTTCCCTCTGGGGGCAGGTGGCTGGTCAATTCCACGGTCATGGCAAGAAATGAGGTTCCTGTTTTCCCAGTCCAGAGTTCTCTTACTGTGAAAATATTTTCTTAATCTTTAGTATGCATAGTTCACTAGGGTGCCAAAAGCAATATCTAATTTCCCTAAATATAATTTACTTAGGACTTTGTCAGATAAAAGTGATGACAGAGAATGAGGAGCCTCAATATGAGGAATTAGGAGAAAACACATCAAGTTATAAGCCCTTGCCTGCCAATTCATTCAGAGGCGGGTACTGGTTACAGATAATTTTTATCCCTTTTTTGACATCTGTGTGATCTCTCAGAGAAATGCTCTGCGGAGCTCACCGCTGGTTTTTCACGTGGGATGTGCCCAACTCGGGTGGTGTGGTTCAACAGACAAAAATACCTAAATGAAGCAGTAAGCAAGCAACAACCTGTCCATCTTTTAACTGAGAACCTCATGATCAGGGGCTGCTGTTTGTAAGATTCTCATCAATAACCGATTTCTGTGCTCAGCATTCTCCCGCCACACAGGCTGGCCTGAAATAGTTAAATAAACTGACTTAACTGATGGGAATATTTCATTTACATCCGTTACTGGTATCATGGCTGGTTTTCTTAATATATTAGAGAAATTGCCCATACTACTCCTGTCACAGGTGAAAAATCTGCATAGACATGCATCATTCATGAATCTCAAGTTCCAAAGAGAGAATTGCAAAGTCTTGTTATTGCTCAAATGCCAGTTTTACGGCGACTTCTCAGATATAAATGAAGAGTCTGAAAAAGACATCTGTCAGAAGGGGCTTTTACACTTATTCCATATCCAAGGCTGCTTGCCATTGGCTGAGGTGACTGATGCTTCTTGATTATATCAATGGCCCTGTCCCTCACCCTTCCCAGGATTTCAGTAGAGGAGGTGCATTTTTGATTACATAGACCTCATATGAGGCAGCTTGAATTTATGATAAAAGTTGATGGGAGGGGAAATTCATTAATAGAACATGACCAAATTATAGGTATAAAAAAGAGAATTCATAGCTACATATTTTCCAGATATTGAATAAGTCATATTGTAACTTTGACCTGTTGCTTACAATGTTGTTGCTGTCCAGAATGTTTTTCTCTTACTCCTCTCTATAAAATTTAAATATGACCCATTTCAAAATTCCTTTCTCGCCTTATTTGCATTGCCCAAAATAAATGTGAAATACAAAAAACGTTCTTATTATAAAATAGTTAGATCATATAGAAATATATGCAGCCCTTCGTTAAACACTGATAAACTCTTAGCTATGTATACTTCAAGGATTTTTCAATGCATTTATATAATGCAAGCTTCAAATAATGTTTCCTGTATAAATTTTATCGGGAAATTTATTATTTTCATTGCTTTCTCCTTTTTTTTTTTTAATTTGAGCAAACGTTTTATTTAAGAAGAATGTAGATTTGCAGAAAAGTTGTAAAGATAGCAGGGAAAGTTCCCACATACCCCACACCCAGTTTCCCCAGTTGCTAACATCTCACATGGTACATTTGGCACAACTAATGAACCAATATCAATGCATTATTATTCACTAAAATTTATATTTCGCTCAGATTTCTTCAGTTTTCTCTAATATTCTTTTTCTGTTCCAGTTTGACGTGAGACTGCCTGACTTCTAATGCTAGAATTCTTAGATTACTAGCTATGTATGTCTGTATGTTTCATTTTTCTCATCAGTAAATTGAGGTATTAATATAAAAGTATCAACTGTATGACTGTTATGAGGGTCACATGAATGCATGGTACTATGTATTAAAACAGTTTCTGACATTAATTAAAAGCTGAGTATAAATATGATATTTGACAAGTATATTCTTCCCAATAAGTTTATAATCTTGAAGGACAAGTCTTTATTGTTTTTCACACAAAAAATAAAGCACATATAATATACAATGACAGCTTTGTTCATTATGGGCTGAAGACGAAAGTTTGCAAAATTGACTTTATGAGAGTAACAATCTATTAGAATTGTACAACGTCTAGAATTTTGGGTGAAATCTCTGGAAATTTTCTATTCATTTTATACTTTAAATAAGAATGGACAAATTATGTTAAAGACAACATTTTGTTTTATGGTGGTTTTGTTTTCATTGATGGTGTTTTGTCAACAAACATTTATTGTGGTAGAGGAACATGAGATGCAAAGGAAAAAGACATATAGCCTCCTTTATTAAAAAGCTTATAATTATGATGGAAAACATACCTAAAAGACCAGGATTAGAGGAGTTATTTGCAAAGCCATGAAAGGGGAAAGTCTGTAGGGAAAAGCCCAGTCTCATTGCAGTGGGTGGGAAAAGCTTTACCATGTTGAACCCTTTCACGTGAGCAATGTCTTCCTTTGACCATGGTAGCTGCCAGGCCAATGAGGCTTTTTGTAAAGGTGAACCCTTAAACAGACAGGGCCTCTGACCTCATGAGACTGACAGATACTCCAGGAGGTGCTGATGGCTCATTGTTGAATGAGAGGAGGTAAGGGAGTTTAATCTACGGTAAAGACAAAGAAGCTGTAAAACACCCTGGAAGATTAGCCTAGTCCTAACATGGCCATCTCATCTATCAGGAGAAGACGCAACCAGAATCAGGATATTAGTGTTCTCAATCTCAACACTAATCTTAGTACAATAGCCTATTGTAGTTTTATTTGGTATTTGAGGTCTATTTTCATCATCCATGGCTAAGGCACTCTCGGAGCCAATAGGCAGATCAATCGCTATTCATTGAAAAGCTTCCAGGTCCCAATTCCTATTTTGCTTCCTTTCATGGCTAGCTGTGCTGTACCATGTAGAAACCTCAAAGATCAGTTTAATCTTGTACTTCCCAAAAATCATACTCTAAGTTAGATTCTTGCCACCTGAGAGTCACACTGAAGTTACTGGTGAAGGTTATTGTCATTTGGGCCTTTGTCATTTGACATTCGTCCAGCATGCCAACTCCCTTTCTTCTTTAATTGACCGCCATACTTTGTGAGTTTTAGCACAAGGCGCAAACCACCTCTAACTGTGCAAGAAGTCATATTTCTGCTTTCTTGGGCTCCTGGGATCCTATGATAAAGCTTAGCCAATCATTTGGATGTAAGTTGGACTTTGTCTCAGAACCTGGAAACTCTGCATAATCCTTTGTGGCAAAAAAAGAGCAGCTACTTCCCATGGGTACAGAGGTGGTGGACTGAGCTGCTCTGTCCTTGCTCAGGTTTGGGGACAGCAGCACTGTCTATTACCAGGATAATCAGTGATGCTGTCTTTGTAAAATGAGCTCATTGGCATTGTTTCTGGTGATGAAGTTCCACACCTAACTATCTGACCTTCTCAGAGCTTCTCTGAACTACCCAATAACTTATATTTTCTGCTTTAATTAGCTAGATTAGGTCTCAGTTGCTTTCACCTAAGACTACTGATAAATAATAGTTTTTAAATTACTTTTTATTTTAAAATATCTCCACCTATAGACAATTTAATAATACAACAAATATCCCCCCAAAATTTATCTATATCAGTCAATTTTAACATTTTACTGTATTTGCCTTTTGATTAAAAAAAAAAAAAACTTTCTGATGTCACGACATTCATTCCTGAATATTTCAGAGCTCATCTCTGGGACGCAAGGATATTGTATAATCACTCATATACATAAGAAATTTTACATTGACACAATAATACTGCCTAGAAGATAATTCATATTCAAATGTTCCTAACTGTTCAAATTTGTTATTTTTATTTTTTATTTCAAAATTCAAACAACTATCCTGTATGGTAGCTGGTTACCATATAACTTTAATCTTCTTTAAAATAGTTTTAAAATAGTGTTCTCATCTTTTTTGGTCTTTCATTATATTACTATTTTTGAAAAGTCCAGGACATCTGTCTTCTAGAACTACCCATCTTCTAAATTTTATCTAATTTTTTCTTATAATTATATTCAGTTAAATATTTTTGTCAATAATACAACAGAGATAATGTTACATCCTTCTCCGTGCATTATGCCCAGAGACTCGCGACATCAGTTGGTTTCATCTCACCTCACAAGGCTGAGCAAGTTGGTACTGGTTATTGCCCAGAAGCCCAGCTGAGAATGTGGCTTGTGTATTGTTTCTTTTCCATGTTAGCTCCTCTAAAGACATCTGGAGATTTCTCACAACATGGTGGCTAGTGTTTTAGGAGTCAGTTACTCTCCCATCTTCTCTGGCACCCCCTGCCCAAAGAAAAATACCTAGGGAGAAGCGCACAGAGTATTTTGACCTAGAGTTGGATGTCTTTCATACTGTTTTGGCTAAGTCAGTCATGAGAGTCCATCTAGGTTTAAAAGGAGAAGATATAGACTTCTGGAATCTGGAGACTGGGAAATGAAAAGTTTGTGAAAAGACACTTACTACAGAAACTTCTTTACAACAGGGTTTAGCTAAGATTTAATTAGTACTTCAAAACTTAGCACTATTAAATTACTGTTTTCTTACAGTTCTTACATTAAGTCTTCATGATTGTTTACAGTCAACTTAATACACTATTCAAAACTTAAATAGTTTCAATTTTATACATTTTTCTTCTAATGAAAACAGGAAGCATAAAGCTTTCCGCTTTTTGTTTTCCAGGGGACTCTCAAACTTTAATATGAATATGAACAGTTAACACAGACACAGATAAAACAGAAAACTGTTAAGCAAAATACACGGTGTTTTGAAATTGAAAGTAAGTTAATTGTGAAGGAAGCTATTGTAGTATGTTAAGAATTAATTTAATTTGTCAGTCTGGGAGACAGCTAGACTCTGTCTCAAAAAAAAAAAGAATTTAATTTATTATGGAGTTGAATTTAAGTTTAATTGAGCACAATTTGTTTTCAGTTTTATTTTGTGAATCTTATGTCTTTTATGTATATTTTACTTATATTAATTATGTTAATTGTGTCTTAATATAAGTATGTGTGTATACACACATAGAGCCTTTATTAATGTAACATTGTATGATATTGTGTGTATACATATAAAATATATAAAATATATGTATTGTATGTGTATTTGAGAGAGAAAGAGAAAGAAAGATTTTTTTATGGTATCATATTACATAAAACATGAACAAAATAAAGAATATAGTGTGGTAGGAAAAAATAGAAAAATATGTTTGGAATTGGATATAATTTACTAAAATTCTGTTCCTACACCTTGGACAGGTTAATATTCCCAAGCATCACTTATTTTTTCCATTAGCAAAATTAAAATAATGAGATCTGCCAAACTGAGTGATAAGAAAAAATTGAAAAAATATTTTAAATTTTTGTGCATAGTAGATGCTCAATTAATTTTAAAATTATTTTTCTTATACTGATTTATCAAGAGTTTTCTACTGGTGTTTATACTTCTGACTTATTTGAATTTAATAGTTTGTTCTTGTGTTTTCTTTCAGAGATCTTAAGTATCTGTAACCATATTCATCTATGGAATGATCACACTACAGATGCAAAGGCTCTGGCATGTGGTAGTTAATAAATATTTCAAAAATTAAGTTACTAATATTGATTTTTTTCATATCTAAGTAGCTCATACATATTAATAAATACTGGCAGAAATTTTCTTTCCTACAACAGAAGTCTGTGAGCTTTAATTCTACCTAGAGTATGCAGATGAAGAAACTGAGACTAAGAAAGGTTGAATCATTCCCAAGAACATGCAACTAGTAAGAGAGAGAAAATCTAATTTTAATCTAATAAAAAATCCAATTTTTATTTCAGTGTTTGCATGCTATCTCATATTTAGGGTTAATTGCAAAGTAAATAAATGCTGTAGAGAATTAACCTCCAAAATTAAGCAGCTGCACTTAATAAATTCAGCACTAGTTATTTCAGAAAGTTAAGAGTAGTAGAGATTGAGAGATTTGCAGAAGGGGAAGCCGTCATCATTAATGAGTTAATCTCAAAAGACAGTGTAGGTCATATTCACTATCTCCTGGAATAAGCCAGGAACCTCTGAAGGGCATAGATTGGGAAGGAAGAATGGCAAAAAAAGCTTGGTTTGATATTGTCAGAAAACTCATAAATGTTTCATTAGGACTTTACAGAAGAAGAAGATAAAACCTCTCCAAATGACCTCTTTTGATTTTCTCATAATGGGGAGATTACAAATCCAGATGAAACATCAGGCCAGAATGAAGACCTGCCTTTTGAAAACCTGAAAATGCCTTGTCAAAATCCATTTTCTCATATCTGATCCTGCATGTTTCTGCTATTCTCTGCACTTGAAGAGAAAGAAGGTTATCAGATTGTCACAGCAAGGGCAGCTGTGGAGTCACCCGGAGAGGAAAATCCACCCCACTCCACTCTGACGGACTGGCTGGCAGAACTGATTCTCTGTTCATTGAAAATGGCACAATTGAGGTGGGCCAGATTCTTTTACAGGCTGTGGGTAGTTGCTTTTTAGTCTGATGCCTACTAGGTCTGTGGCCATGGCAGGTCAACGAGATAACCAATACCGAATTTCCCCTTGGACAAATGCTGTGAATGTTGTACAAGTCAAATAAATGAGTATGTGTTGAAATTTTTTACACACTGTACAACATTATGCAATATATTTCTTATAAATACATATTTTCTTATTTATTTCATTAATAATGTTTATTGTAGAATGATAGAAAATAGAAATAAGCAAAAAGATAACAAAATTATCCTTTACTCAAGAAGCAGACATAATCTGGCGTCTGTTGTGACGGAACACCTTCCCAGTATACAATGCAATGGGGGACAGCCAATATTCCTCCCCAAAATTCTTTTCTTTAGCAATTTCAGTTCTCTTAATTACATCAAGATGAACAACAACTTCTTATAACCTATAGCTGGAACTGTAATAAGAGTGTTATATCAGCATATTATAATTCCATATATAAATATAGGTAAATCATGTATATATCATATATATTTGTATTTTTAAATTTTATTATGCATAGGTACACATATGTGCATATACATTTACAAAATTATATACAGCTGCACACACACACACACTCACACACCCATTTTTTACTGTGGATGGTGGCTCGTGTGCTTACTCTCCCTTCTGTACTCATAACAATCTTAACCACCATTCTGTGTTGCTTGAGACCTCACTAAGTGGGCACAGAAACTTTGCTAAGTAGTGAATAGGCTTTAATGGCCTGGCATGCCAATTCTTCCAGGGGCAGAATTCATTGTGTCTGATTATTGCCACGAACCACGGATTGTTTCATGTTACATTACGGTCCTGCTGGGATTATGCTAGCTACAGCAGCTTCTCTCTTCTCTCCATCTAATAAATCTCACTCTACCTTGAGGTCAAGTCTGACTCCTAGCTCCTCCATGAAGCATCTCTGAATTTTTTGACCATAGTGAGTCTCTCGTTTTTTTGGACACTTAGGACCACAAACATTTTATATGTAATCCTAAATAGATTTCTGATAAATATATCACTTGCATATGGACTTCCCATTTAACGCACATATGTCTTACCTTCCTGGCTGTGTTCATCTTTAAAGGCAAGGAGTATAAAGTTATATCTTTATATCATCATAGGAATAGTACTGGGCATTACTCAATAAAAGGGTTTCAATATATCAAGATACTCAAGAGTGTGTGCTTGGAATAAATGAAAGATATATGTGTTTGCATTTCACCAACTTAAGAATAGTCTGGAATAAACTTCAAAGATTCTATACTTTTTAATTATTAAATTTTTTGACTGATTTATTTGTCTGTCTTCAGCTTTATGTTAAAGGGTCTATAATGGCAAATATCTCATCTTATTAATATTGACAACTTCATGCATGCATGCCTATGTGACAGTTAAACATAATTATTTGCTGAAGTTATAAATAATGTTATAATCTGCCTTCTCTCATATTAGCTCTCATATTGACTGTCTCATATTGACTCTTGTTCTCAAAATAAGGCTAATTCTTTTTATACACAACAGTCTTTAAAATATCTGATGAGAGCTCTTGTGTCTCCCCTGCGCTTTGTCTTTCCCAAGCCAAATATCCTTAGGTCTATCATCTGGCTCTGTTTCTATGTCATTCAGTAGCTGCTTGATTTCCTCTGGAGATGGTCCAGATGTCCAGTGGCAAGTAGAACTGAGCACAGTTACTTAAGCAATTATTTACTCATTCCTCTTTTCTCTAATAGCTTCCTATGTGATAGGGTGATGAATAAAATTTACTGACTGTCTTTAAAGACAATGTTTTGACATTCATGTTTTGGTGACTTTGACTGTAATGGTGACATTAAAACAAAAAGAAATCATTACCACATCAATCTCTGGGAAAGACAAGGAACTGCTTTACCCTCCCCATTCTCACTTTCTTCCAAGGTTAAAGAGCAGAAATTCTGTTACTCCTAAAGATTATAGTGAAGTAGCTGACATGCCCAGTTGGTTTATACTCAGT